>NC_084638.1:23341474-23368974 GCF_033978795.1 Nerophis ophidion | reverse complement strand
CGGCACTTTTATTGTGAAGACAGGAACTGTGCGATCAGTCTTTAGGCTTTTGACGGGAAGTACGGTTGAAATAAAAAGTGTCTTTTTTTCCTTTACACTTTTGATTGATTGATTGAAACTTTTTTTATTAGATTGCACAGTACAGTACATATTCCGTACAATTGACCACTAAATGGTAACACCCGAATATGTTCTTCAACTTGTTTAAGTCGGGTCATGTGACCGCCTGGCTCTGTTTGATTGGTCCGTCACCAGTGACTGCATGTGATTGGTGAAACGCAGGCATGCGTGGATTCTACTTTGAAGCTCTGTCATTAACCAAAACAAACATTAATAAATCGATTAAAAAATGTAGCGAGTAACGAGCTGAATGTGGATAAATGGAACGGAGTAAAAGTGGCGTTTCTTCTCTATAAATATACTCAAGTAAAAGTATGTTGCATAAAAACTACTCGTAGAAGTACAATTTATCCCAAAAGTTACTCAAGTAAATGTAACGGAGTAAATGTAGCGCGTTGCTACCCACCTCTGCATATATATATATATATATATATATATATATATATTTTACATATTTACATATATATATATATATTTTACATATTTACATATATATATGAATAATTTTATGAATATATTTATTTTTTTGTAAAAAATATATGTATTTTTTTCATTTCAAAAAAAGTAATCCAAATGCTGATTTTTCCTTCAACTCTGACTCATTTTCAAGTCCAGTTGCCAGTCAGGATGGACGCACGTACCGAGTGGGCAATTGGCGATGGTAAATTTGCATGTGCATAAAAAAACAGCTCCCAAAGGAACAGCTCACACCTGGGAATCAATTCTTATTGTTCACTTATAAGAGTTGTTCAGAAGACTTGATTCGTTCGTGAACATCACATCTCTTGTATTGACTTATTTGGCAAGTTTTTTCGAAGAGAATTTGTCCTGACCTCCCCACGTAATGTTTGGGAGGCAGTAAAATCATTTTAAACCGATCATACAAGAAAACATGTGTTTTGTGTGTATTTTCACCAAGAATGCAAATAACATCTGCGTTTTGATGTTTTTTAGGCCATACGGAGTTTGCTGTGGAATGATGTGTATCCTCAGATCAAACTTTGGGAGTTCTACCAGGTCCAAGTGGACAGTTCTGTGGACCAGTTCAGAACTCTCCTACAGAATGGTGCGTGCTTCTAGTCAGTATGTCTCCAAGAGTGTTTTGTTTACCCTCTGTATTATTAGTCTTTGTTTAGTCAAGTTGCTATGGTTGAAATACAGTACTGGAGGCTAAGCTTATGAGATGTGTTTAAAGAGCAAACAACTTGTATATCAATACTTACAACAGTAATAGTATTGTAGTACAATGTTTACATTTCTTTTACTGGGTTTTAGGGCTGCAGCTATCGATTATTTTAGGAATGGAGTAATCTACAGATTAGTTTGTTCAATTAATCGAGTAATGGGATAAAATACACATTTTTGCCTCAATGCGTAGTTTAGGGAAACTAGTTGCCATAATCTTTTATTTACCTTCTTTTACATTTCCCCTTCTTTTTCCTTTTATTTATCATTTCATTCACTACCTTTTTACCTATTTACCTTTTTTACCTTTTATTTACTTTTTACTTACCTTATTTATTATTGTTTTAGCCTTTATTTACCATCTATTACCTTTTTTTTACTTCCTTAACTTTTAGTATTCCTTCTTTTACCGATTACTTATTTCGTTTACATGCTATATTCCTTCTTTTACCTTTTTTTTACCTTGTTTACTTTTTTGTACCTCGTTTTATCTTCTAATGACCTTTTTTGACTTTTTTAACTTTTATTTACTTATTTTACCTTCTATTTTCATTATTTTAGCTTTTTATTTACCTTCAATTTACCTTTTTTTACTTTTAACATATCTTTTTTAACATTCTATATATTTTTTACCTTTAATTTATCTTTTATTTACTTCATTTACATTGTATATTTTTTATTACTTACCTTCATTGACATGCTATATTCTTTCTTTTACCTTTTTTTGTCTTTTATTTACTATCTTTACATTCTTTTTACCTTTTTTTACCCTTAACTTTTTATTTACTTTTTTACCTTTATTTTTTTTTTACCTTTATTATTTTTTTTTACCTTTACCTTTCATCTCATTTACATTCCATGTATCTTATTGTATCTTGTAATTACCTTTTTTTACCTTTTACTTCTTATTTACTTATTTTACCTTCTATATTAATTATTTTACCTTTTTATTTACCTTATTTTACCTTTTTTTAACTTATCTTCTTTTACCTTTTTATTTACTTTCTTTTACCTTCTATTTACCTTTTTTTTACTTTTAACGTATCTTCTTTTTTATTATCTATTTTTTTACCTTTAATTTGCTTTTTATTTACTTCGTTTACATTATATATTTCTTTTTACTTTTTATTTACTTATTTTATTTTCTATATTCATTATTTTACCTTTTTATTTACCTTCTTTTACCTTCTATGTACCTTCTTTTACCTTTTTATTTACCTTTTTCACCTTCTATATACATTATTTTACCTTTATTTACCTCAGTTTAGCTTTTGTTTATATCTTTTACATTCTATACTCATTATATTACCTTTTAGTTACCTTGTTTTACCTTCCAATTACCTTTTTTCAGCCTTGTTTCCACCTTTTTTTACCTTTAATTCACTTTTTACCTTCTATTTACCTTTTACTATTGTTTTACCTCAAATTAACTTTTTTCGGCCCTCACTTTATAGATTTGTTTTTAGTCCCACTCATCAAACGATTAATCAAAGCAATAGAATATCAATCAAAGCATTTTTCTCATCAAAACAATCAATTTTATCGATTAATCGTTGCTGTCCTACTAGGTTCACGACCAGCTGACTTATTTGGTTGAAGCTGACTTTCCTGGAGAAAGACGGGTTGTAATCAGGGATGTGCTGTAAAAAAAGAATCAGTCCATCTTAGATGAGCTCGGGCCCAGCAAAGCAGGCAGCGTTTCTGGGTGTTGTTGATAAATGGCTTTTGCTTTGGATAGCAGAGTTTTAACTTGCACCTACAGATGAAGTGACGAACTGTAGTTACTGACAGTGGTTTTCTGAAGTATTCCTGAGCCCATGCTGATTTACGTCTTTTAATGCCGATCACAACCACCGATCCCGTCTGACAATATTTATTTTTGGTCACCCGGCTGACAAGTGGCCAGCAGCTGATTGTATGTCTCCATACGCTCCCCTAAGTTAATAGTAATCACCTCCATTATGGCAGATAAACTGTATTTCTAGACTCACATAGCATTATCACTGGAGGGCGATGCTAAACATGTTACACAACATTTAAATAATAATTAAAATCATTGTAACAACTGAATGAGCAGCACTGTTATAGTATAAATAAACATTTATGAATGAATTAGTCATCTCTGTTGTTCATAAGGACATTTCTAAAATATTTTAAGCTGCATTCAAAAGTCGATGGAAAAATTAGAGCCATTAAATATGTGCACGCTTTATTATCCCACTAGTCGGCTAATGTCTGACTAATCGACTATCAAAATAGTCGTTATTTGCAGCCTTACAAGACAGACAATCAGACTTGTGTCCTCATTTAAAGGTGTGAAACCGGATAATAAGACCGGGGAGAGAAAAGGTCTTCACATCGTCCAGGACATTCTTTACCGACGTTACGGCAGCACAGTCCACATGGATTCCGCCCTGGAAACATTTGTGCCTCGCAGGTAAGACTCAACTTGCTCTTCAGCGCCAACTCGTAAGACCAGTATTGACTTTCAAGGAGTATGCAAACACATCACAGGTTCCCACCACCCCAACTTCCTGTTAGGATAGCCGATTGCTTAGGACAGCGTCCGGGCTCGTTTGTTTATTTGGTCTTCTACCCCAAAACAGACTGAACAATAAGCAAGTTCTTACCATAAAGCAGAGTTTCTTTATTATTTTCCGTCGGGCCCCTCCGAACCTCTTCGCCGCGACTATAAATAGCGGAATTTGTCTGTAAAATTGTTGTAAGTACACCTCTGCATAACATCGTATCCTTATTAACAATTCAGAAGAGAAAAAACAAAGAAATATAGATCAACTTACAACAATCAGTAACTGTAAAA
This sequence comes from Nerophis ophidion, assembly GCF_033978795.1. NCBI lineage: Eukaryota > Metazoa > Chordata > Actinopteri > Syngnathiformes > Syngnathidae > Nerophis > Nerophis ophidion. The sequence goes on along the minus strand of NC_084638.1, from coordinate 23,364,848 downwards.
TATGCAAAGTGCATTAATTTGCTTTAATTCTTATTTCAATTCGAAACATTTTTGACCAACCTGAACCATTTGATACAAAACAAATTAAACAAATGAACTCAATAAATAATGCATTCAAATTAAAAAAAACTTTAACTGACAAAACAAAAATGAATAAAAGCAATTTTGCTGATTTTTATTATTTCAATCAATCAATCAATCAATGTTTATTTATATAGCCCCAAATCACAAATGTCTCAAAGGACTGCACAAATCATTACGACTACAACATCCTCGGAAGAACCCCACAAAAGGGCAAGGAAAACTCACACCCAGTGTGCAGGGAGAATTCACATCCAGTGGGACGCCAGTGACAATGCTGACTATGAGAAACCTTGGAGAGGACCTCAGATGTGGGCAGCCCCCCCCCCCCCCCCCCCCCTCTAGGGGGACCGAAAGCAATGGATGTCGAGCGGGTCTAACATGATACTGTGAAAGTTCAATCCATAATGGATCCAACACAGCCACGAGAGTTCAGTTCAAAGCGGATCCAAGACAGCAGCGAGAGTCCCGTCCATAGGAGACCATCTCAAGCGGAGGCGGATCAGCAGCGTAGAGATGTCCCCAATCGATACAGGCGAGCGGTCAGTCCTGGGTCCCGACGAGCGGTCCATCCTGGGTCTCGACTCTGGACAGCCAGTACTTCATCCATGGTCATCGGACCGGACCCCCTCCACAAGGGAGGGGGGGACATAGGAGAAAGAAAAGAAGCGGCAGATCAACTGGTCTAAAAAGGAGGTCTATTTAAAGGCTAGAGTATACAGATGAGTTTTAAGGTGAGACTTAAATGCTTCCACTGAGGTAGCATCTCGAACTGTTACCGGGAGGGCATTCCAGAGTACTGGAGCACGAACGGAAAACGCTCTATAGCCCGCAGACTTTTTTTGGGCTCTAGGAATCATTAATAAGCCGGAGTCTTTTGAACGCAGATTCATCAAAACTAGAAAGTCAGGACGAATGACTACAATGAGCACGTTTTGCTTTTAAAGCATGATACTGATAAATGGGCAAATGGGGCACGGACAACAAACAGGACAGACTAAGTTCAACAGCCCATTAAGGCAATTAGTCTAGGAGAAGGATCTCTGATATGAAATACCCCTTCCAACCCGCACCAAGCCAGCGTGGAAGGTGTAGGCCAGGGGTCGGGAACCTTTTTGGCTGAGCGAGCCATGAAAGCCAAATATTTAAAAATGTATTTCCATGAGAGCCATATAATATGTTTTAGCACTGAATACAACTAAATGTGTGCATTTTTAAGTAAGACCAACATGTTTAGAGTATAATAAATCGCTTATTCGTTTTAATAACATTCTTATTCTGAAGTTAACCAATAATAAATCAAATACTTCTTACCATTAATGGGACTTCTTGAACAAGTCTGGTAGGATGGATGGATAAAATGCATGAGAATGTTTTGTATTTTGAACGTTATTTTTAGCTCTGTGCTTACTAGCGGAATTATTCATAATTATCGTGTTAAGCCAGGGGTGTCCACCGCACACTGAAAAATCAGAGCAAGCGGGGGCCATTTTCATCATTTTTATTTGAAAAACCAATACAATATATGTATAAAAAATATACATTTAGGCCTCCACTCAGTTATGATCCCGGGGACCCCAAAGGGTTTTGGTCCAAAAAAATATTAAAAATGTGTCATTATTCAGTATTATAAATTTTATTATTATGCAGGTTTTAAATCTCTAGATCAACATTAGAATAAAAAAAAGAAAAAAAAAACACACAAAATATGCAATATTTTCACCCAATAACTTTTTTAGGGGGGATATTTGAGATTACTGTATATAATAATTGGAGCCTTAATTTTGGATTTTGATTTATTATTATAGGGCTTCACGGTGGCAGAGGGGTTAGTGCGTCTGCCTCACAATACAAAGTTCCTGCAGTCCTGGGTTCAAATCCAGGCTCGGAATCTTTCTGTGTGGAGTTTGCATGTTCTCCCCGTGAATGTGTGGGTTCCCTCCGGGTACTCCGGCTTCCTCCCACCTCCAAAGACATGCACCTGGGGATAGGTTGATTGGCAACACTAAATTGGCCCTAGTGTGTGAATGTTGTCTGTCTATCTGTGTTGGCGACTTGTCCAGGGTGTACCCTGCCTTCCGCCCGATTGTAGCTGAGATAGGCGCCAGCGCCCCCCGCGACCCCGAAAGGGAATAAGCGGTAGTAAATGGATGGATGGATTCATTATTATTTTTTGAGCAATGACACTTAAAAACAAATTGGGGATCCTAAAGTGTCCTATTTATTAAAGTGTTAAAAAATAAATTATACATTTTTTCTACTGTTTACTTTTAGCACAATAATCTCGAGATCAACTTCAGACATATCCGTCAATTTAAGTTTTATTGTTGTTTATTTTTTGTTTGTTTGTTTTAGGCCCTTCTTTGAAAAAAAAAAGCTTAGTTTTTTATATGGTAAAACACAAAAAATGCAACATTTTCCCCCGAAAATATCTCAAAGTTGAATATTTAATGTGATGTAATCGAAGCCTTGCATAGGTCAATAATTCAAAATGACATTGATTTCGATTCATTATTCTTTTTTAAAGAAAGAAACAGCCTTGCATGGCAGCTTTGTGTTATAAGAGTAAGCATTGCAACAATTTCTTGTTACATTTCACCTGTTTGCTCTTTTATACCACTTTTTGTTTTTAATTGTATTCTTAAAATGTGCCGTGGGGCCGTTAAAAAATGACCCGCGGGCCGCACTTTGGATAGCCCTGTGTTAAGCAATGTCAGCTAAGATTTATCTGAGAGCCAGATGAAGTCATCAAAAGAGCCACAGGTTCCCTACCCCAGGTGTAAGCTAATAACCAGCATGAAAAGTACGCCAAATGGCAGAAACATGCTGAGGCTTTCGTCCAGCAGTGGACTGACAACAGCTGATGATGACTGATAAAGCATGTCCCCCCCCCCCCCCCATTATTGGAGGATGACTGCCATAAAGTCCCCTAAAGAGTCAATCAATCAATCAATGGTTATTTATATAGCCCTAAATCACTAGTGTCTCAAGAGCTCCCCGAAATTACAAAACCCAAAACCATTGAAGTTGGCACGTTGTGTAAATGGTAAATAAAAAAGAATACAATGATTTGCAAATCCTTCCGTCCATCCATCCATCTTCTTCCGCTTATCCGAGGTCGGGTCGCGGGGGCAACAGCCTAAGCAGGGAAACCCAGACTTCCCTCTACCCAGCCACTTCCTCTAGCTCTTCCCGGATGATCCCGAGGCGTTCCCAGGCCAGCCGGGAGACATAGTCTTCCCAACGTGGCCTCCTACCGGTTGGACGTGCCTTAAACACCTCCCTAGGGACCAGATGCCCGAACCACCTCATCTGGTTCCTCTCGATGTGAAGGAGCAGCGGCTTTACTTTGAGTTCCTCCCGGATGGCAGAGCTTCTCACCCTATCTCTAAGGGAGAGCCCCGCCACACGGCGGAGGAAACTCATTTCGGCCGCTTGTACCCGTGATCTTATCCTTTCGGTCATGACCCAAAGCTCATGACCATAGGTGAGGATGGGAACGTAGATCGACCGGTAAATTGAGAGCTTCGCCTTCCGGCTCAGCTCCTTCTTCACCACAACGGATCGGTACAACGTCCGCATTACTGAAGACGCCGCACCGATCCGCCTGTCGATCTCACGATCCATTCTTCCCCCACTCGTGAACAAGACTCCTAGGGACTTGAACTCCTCCACTTGGGGCAAATCCTTTTCAAATTATATTTAATTGAATAGACTGCAAAGACAAGATATTTAATGTTGGAGCTGCAAATAATTATTAACTTAGAATTTATGGCCGCTTCATATTACAAAAATGTGGGCACAGGGTCATTTTTACTCCCGTGTTACGTGGTCCTTTTAAAAACACTTCTTCGGGAACTGAAGAGACTCATTTTTTAAGCTTTTCAGGTGGAATTATTTTTCTTTCTTGTTTGATATACAGCTTAAGTTGTTCAACAGGCCAGTCTAGTGCCCGCACTCTTTTACTATGAAGCCACGCTGTTGTAATACATGCAGAACGTGGCTTGGCATTGTCTTGCTGAAATAAGCAGGGGCGTCCATGAAAAAGATGTTGCTACAAAACCTGTACAGTGGGGCAAAAAAGTATTTAGTCAGCCACCGATTGTGCAAGTTCTCCCACTTAAAATGATGACAGAGGTCTGTAATTTTCATCGTAGGTACACTTCAACTGTGAGAGACATAATGTGAAAAAAAAATCCAGGAATTCACATTCTAGGAATTTTAAAGAACTTATTTGTAAATTATGGTGGAAAATAAGTATCGGGTCAAGCATTCAAAGTTCTCACTGATGGAAGGAGGTTTTGGCTCAAAGTAACAGTACTCTTACTTGAGTACTATTTCTGGCTACTCTACCCACCTCTGCTCATGGATATTCTTCAACCGTTTTTGGAGAGGTCACTGATGAAAAAGTGGAAGAACCCTGAGCATCACTGAGGACATGTTTTGAACTCTTCCCTCAGCTCCTCCCCTCAGGACATAGAGGAGTGCTGCGGTTTGTTTCGAGAGAAACTGCAGCAGCTCAACGAGGAACAGCAGCACATTGTGCATCAGCATCTTGAGCAGGTACACTTTGTCATTGATGAACCCTTTTAATGAATGTTAAAACATTTCATCAAAGGCTATAGCAGCCATTCGTACTCTAAATATGGCCACAGTAGGGATGCAGCTAACGATTATTTTGATAGTCAACTAACGATTAGTAGACGGATAATAAAGCCTACACATATTTAATGGCTCTAATTTTTCCATCCAATTTTAAATGCAGCTGAAGTTATTTTAGGCATGTGCAAATATGACTAATTCACTCATAAATATGTATTTCTACTGTAACTGTGTTGCTCATTCAGCTTTTTTCTAAAAATTTAAATGATGTCCGTTTAAAAGGAAGAAAATGCAAAGTGCTATAGAAAAACAATTAACTGTGTTAATGTATTTTAAAAAAACAATTAGAATAGAACAGGGGTCGGGAACCTTTTTGGCTGAGAGAGCCAAAAAGCCAAATATTTTAAAATGTCTTTCCCTAAGAGCCATATAATATTTTTTTTAACACTGAACACAACTAAACGCGTGCATTTTTAAGTAAGACCAACATTTCTAGAGTATGATAGGTCTCTTATTCTTTGTAATAACATTGTTATTCCGAAGCTAACTGTGGAGGGGGCGTGGCCTGTGGGCCTGCAGTGAACTGGGGTGTGCCAGGACCGGCCTCTAAATCAGCGACAGGTGCGTAGACGGCCCACCTGGGCCTTGTTATCTAATCACCTGTCACTCTGTTATAAGCAGCAGCCAGGAGGAGAGACGGGGTTGGGGCTGGGGCTGGAGCCAGAGCGCGAGCGAAAACGAAAGAGAAAAATACAATTGCTGGAAAGCAACTGAGGGACTTATTGAAAAAAAAAAACAATATTGTAACCCTAAAACAGGCTCTCATCTCGGTGCTTGGTGGTCTGAAGAACTCCCAGAAGGGCAAGCCCCACACTAACCAATAATAAATAAATAACTTCTTACCATTAACGCAACTTCTTGAACAGTTGCGGTAGAAACGGATGGATGGCTTAAAAATGCATGAGACTGTTTTACATTTCGAACGTTATTTTTAACACTGTGATTACAAGTGGAATTATTCATTATTTATCGTGTTAAGCAACGTCAGCTCAGAGTTATCCGAGAGCCAGATGCAGTCATCAAAAGAGCCACATCTGGCTCCCGAGCCATAGGTTCCCTAGCCCTGGAATAGAAGCAATGAAAACAACAAAACACAAAGTCTAACTTCCTCAAAAAGAACATCGTTTTGTGAAGTTTAAAAATCTGCACACTGATATATGTGCAATACGTTATCATAACATGGTCACAACTGCCTAGTTTCTCTTGTTATATTCTTATTTTACTGTTATATTTTTATTCCCATTGTTGCTTTTTATTTTTTTATTCTTATTGTAATATTTCTCTATTTTGTTTCCATTTAAACCCCCGTTATTTACTTTTTACTTTTATTTAAATTGATCTCAACTCTGTACACTGCTGCTGGAATTTTAATTTTCCTGAAGGAATCAATAAAGTACTATCTATCTATCTATCTATCTATCTATCTATCTATCTATCTATCTATCTATCTATCTATCTATCTATCTATCTATCTATCTATCTATGTCTTTCTATCTATCTAGCTATCTATCTATATTGAATATTGATTAACTATTGGCAGTTTTAGCACTCTAATCGTCTCAATGTGTAGAAATATATCTTTGGTTGATTTAAAAAAATGTTGGCTATTTAATACAAGGCGTGAGCAAGAAAGCAACTTCTGCTGTGGCCACGACTCCACCACAACAGGCAGCTGCTGCTACCGCTACAGAAAGAAAGTAATAAATACAAGGCGTGACCAACAAAGCAGCTTCTTCTGTCCCCGCAGCTGCTGCTACCACTACTGAAAACAATTAATACAATGCGTAACTGAAGAAGCAGCTTCTGCTGTCGCCACGACTCCACCACTACTGGCAGTTGCTGCTACCACTACAGAAAACATAAATACATGGCGTGAGTAAAAAAGTCGCCATGACGACGCCACCACAACTGGCAGCCGCTGCTACCATTACAAAAATAAAAACAAATACAAGGCATGATCATCAAAGCAGCTTCTGCTGTCATTGGGACGCCACCAGAACTGGCAGCTGCTGCTACCACTGCAGGAAAAATAAAAAAATACAAGGCGTGATTAACGTGGACCCCGACTTAAACAAGTTGAAAAACTTATCCGGGTGTTACCATTTTGTGGTCACTTGTACGGAATATGTACTGAACTGTGCAATCTACTAATAAAAGTATCGATACAAAAACAATCAAAGCAACGATGCAGCTTCTGCTTTCGCCACGACACCACCACAACTGGCGGCTGCTGCCACCACTACAAAAAAAGTAAATAAATAAAAATACATTCTCCGATTAAACAGCCTTATGAGACTATTCTCATTCACTAGAGAGCAACAGTTAATTTAAAATATAATATTGTCATTGTCTAATGCCAACAATTTTGTTTTCACTGGCATTAAAAAGGAAGTGAAGTGAATTATATTTATATAGCGCTTTTTCTCTAGTGACTCAAAGCGCTTTACATAGTGAAACCCAATATCTGAGTTACATTTAAACCAGTGTGGGTGGCACTGGGAGCAGGTGGGTAAAGTGTCTTGCCCAAGGACACAACGGCAGTGACTAGGATGGCGGAAGTGGGAATTGAACCTGCAACCCTCAAGTTGCTGGCACGGCCACTCTACCAACCGAGCTAAACCATCCCAACTGAAATGCATTAAATAAGACTTGCTGATAACTGCCGAAACCATGAATAAGTTGATCTGCAATCGTTTCTACTGACCCAACAAGAAGTTTGAATACCCAATTATTAATGTGATGTTGAAAATATTTTTTTCTGTATTGTCCTCTTACTTTATTACTGTCCTCCAGGCGGCCAACTGCATTGTGGGAAATATCACGTATGAGCGTCTTGCTGAACACGGACCCAAATTAGGCCCAATTAGCAAGAGGGACCCCCTCGTTACCAGGTAAAGGCATTTCTAGTTTCTGCATCTTAATGAAACGCCACATTTGTACTTGTGTTGGTAGAGGATGGTCACCTTCTGGTAACCTTTTTGACCCATTGACCTTAGCTACCGGTGCCTTGGTGAACCCGGGCTTGGTTTTTGGTTTGTGATGTGTTATGTCACAAAGGCTTTACATGACCAGGGGTGTCCTAACACAAAAAAATCAAAACATGTGGGGGCCACGGTGATATTTTTCATTTTCAAAACCAATACAAAATATATATAGATTTTTTTAGCCACAAGTTTGGTCCCAGGGACTCAGAAGGGTCTCAGCCATAAACATGTAAGTGTAATTATTTCGCTGGCTGTGGTCTATGGTTACACCTCTAGATCAGGGGTGCCCACACTTTTTCTGCAGGCGAGCTACTTTTCAATTGACCAACTCGAGGGGATCTACCTCATTTATATATATCATTTATATTTATTTATTTTTGAAAGAGACATTTTTGTAAACGAGTTAAATGTGTTTAATGATAATACAAGCATGTGTAACACATATAGATGTCTTTCTTTCACAAAGACAAGAATATAAGTTGGTGTATTACCTGATTCTGATGACTTGCATTGATTGGAATCAGACAGTAATGATGATAACGCCCACATTTTCAAATGGAGGAGAAAAAAAGTTGTCCTTTCTGTACAATAGCACATGAAAGTGGTTGGTTTTTGGCATCTAATTCATCCAGCTTCCATACACTACAAGAAAAACATTGGCGGCAAATTCCGTAGCTTGCTTGATTGACATTCACGGCACCCGAGGGTCTTGTGAGATGACGCTGGCTGCTGCCAGATCATTATTATGAAAAAATGACCGAGAGGAAGGCGAGAAACACTTTTTATTTCAACAGACTTTCGCGCCGTCCCTTCCGTCAAAACTCTAAAGGCAGACTGCACATTTCCTATCTTCACAATAAAAGCCCTGCTTCATGCTGCCTGCGCTAACAAAATAAGAGTCTCGGAAAGCTGGCGTGCACAAGTGATGTGCACGCCAGCTTTCTGAGGGATCGCTTCTGCACGCCAGTTTTCCGAGACTCTGTATTTAGTTAGCGCAGGCAGCATGAAGCAGGGCTTTTATAGTGAAGATAGGAAATGTGCAGTCGGCCTTTAGAGTTTTGACGGAAGGTACGGCGCGAGAGTCTGTTGAAATAAAAAGTGTTTCTCGCCTTCCTCTCGGTCATATTTTCATAATAATGATCTTGCAGCAGCCAGCGTCATCTCACAAGACCCTCCGGTACCGTGAATGTCATTTAAGTGACGTCTTGGTGAAGATTGATGATCACTAATTTTTAGGTCTATTTTTTTTAAAAGCCTGGCTGGAGATCGACTGACACACCCCCCGCGGTCGACTGGTAGCTCGCGATCGACGTAATGGGCACCCCTGCTCTAGATCATGGGTGTCAAACTCTGGCCCGAGTTTGGTGGTCATCTTCATCAGAGCATGTTTGGCAAAACCTGTGCTTTATGCGGCCCAGGAACCTCAATCTGGCCCTAAGTTTGGCCTGCAGGGTATGATTTTAGTCCTGAGGGAAAGAGAGCGGTCCAAGCAGAGACCCGAGTTGTGTCCAGGAGGCTGCAATACCTTTGACTACACTTAATTTATGTAGATGGGGAATAAGTGTGGGCACAATATGGAACCTTGGGGCACACCTCGGGAAAGATTAACATTTTCAGAGTTCACTGGTTGTATGCGTCATTGGGATATCTGATAGTCGGTGCGACTTTTGGAAAAGACAATACTAGAGAGTATTTAAAAGTGTTGCTGCTCCTCACGGTTACATTTTTCCAAGCAAAACATACAACAAAAACATCAATAGCGAGCTTATGTAACCATTAGTGGTTTAACAGAACACATTTAGTTGACAATTGTCCATATTCTGCACAATTACAAAGTTATAGTACCGAATGTTTGAACAGTCCAATAGAAGCGACAAACAATTTGCAGCCATGCTGTTGTTATGATAGAACTTCGGTGTTAAACTCTGGCCGGCGGGCCAAATTTGGCCCGCCATGTAATTTAATTTGGCCCTTGAGGCAATATCAATTTAGCATTAGAGCTGGCCCGCCGGTGTTATACAGCGTCTGTGTCGCTGTAACACCGCATTCACCGCTAATACTCATACTTGCCAACCCTCCTAATTTTACCGGTAGACTCCCGAAGTTCAGTGCCCCTCCTGAAAATCTCCCGGAGCAACCATTCTCCCGTATTTCTATCGATTTCCACCTGGACAACCATATTGGGGGCGTGCATTTAAGGCACTGCCTTTAGCGTTCTCTACAACCTGTCGTCACGTCCGCTTTTCCTCCATATTAACAGCGTGTCACATAATATTTGTGGCTTTTATACACACACACACACACATGCACAAGTGAATGCAACGCATATTTGGTCAACAGCCATACAGGTCACACTTAGGGTGGCCGTATAAACATCTTTAGCACTGTTACAAATATGCGCCACACTGTGAACCCACACCAAACAAGAATGACAAATACATTTCGGGTGAACATCCGCACCGTAACACAACAGAACAAATACCCAGAACCCTTTGCAGCACTAACTCTTCCGGGAAACTTCCAGCAAACTGACCAATAATTTACGTTTTATTCATGCATTTTCTCTTGCTACTTCAAGGCTTGAATGTTTGGTTCATTCATTATTGTTATTTTATTTTCAAATGTATTATTCGCCTGTGGAAAAAATTTGATATTTACCTCAGAAGATTGAAAATAGAAAAAAAGGCATAACATTTTTATTTGAATTTGATTTGATATGTCATTGATATTTTTTTAATTATTATTATTATTATTGTTTGAAACTGGATTTTGCATGTCACTAAAGTTATATAAGCTTTCCTTGTTCAATATTTAATGCAAAACTTGTTTGGGTCCCTATTAAAAGGTTCATTTGTTCAACCTTGGCCCGCGGCTTTGTTCCGTTTAAAATTTTGGCCCACTCTGTATTTGAGTTTGACACCCCTGCTCTAGATCAACTTCAGATCTATCGATAATGAAAACACAATATATGCAACATTTCCTCCCCCAAAATTTTTTCTGTGGAATATTTGATGTAAAATAATTTGTAGCAAGATTGATTTTGATTCATATGTAGTTTTTGACGAATGACAGATTCTAAAATGGACCCTCACATACACGTGTTAAAAATAAATCATAAATTTGAAAAAAAAATTAACATTCAACTCATTAATTTCTCAATCTATTCAGATCTATTTGTTGATTTATTTTGTTGGTGTGTTCATACCCTTTTTGTTATAGAAAACTTCTGGCAAACACACAAAATATGCAATGTTTTCCCTGAAAAATATTGCATCCATCCATCATCTTCCGCTTATCCGAGGTCGGGTCGCGGGGGCAACAGCCTAAGCAGGGAAGCCCAGACTTCCCTCTCCCCAGCCACTTCGTCTAGCTCTTCCCGGGGGATCCCGAGGCGTTTCCAGGCCAGCCGGGAGACATAGTCTTCTCAATGTGTCCTGGGTCTTCCCCGTGGCCTCCTACCGGTCGGACGTGCCCTAAACACCTCCCTAGGGAGGCGTTCGGGTGGCATCCTGACCAGATGCCCGAACCACCTCATCTGGCTCCTCTCGATGTGAAGGAGCAGCGGCTTTACTTTGAGTTCCTCCCAGATGGCAGAGCTTCTCACCCTATCTCTAAGGGAGAGCCCCGCCACCCGGCGGAGGAAACTCATTTTGGCCGCTTGTATCCGTGATCTTATCCTTTCGGTCATGACCCAAAGCTCATGACCATAGGTGAGGATGGGAACGTAGATCGACCGGTAAATTGAGAGCTTTGCCTTCCGGCTCAGCTCCTTCTTCACCACAACGGATCGATACAACGTCCGCAATACTGAAGACGCCGCACCGATCCGCCTGTCGATCTCACGATCCACTCTTCCCCCACTCGTGAACAAGACTCCTAGGTACTTGAACTCCTCCACTGAAAAATATTTCAAAGTGGAATTTTGGAGCCTTCAGTAGGTCAATTTTTTATTACATTGACTTTGATTCATTGTTATTCTTTGAGCAATGACCGTTTTAAAGCCTGCATGGCAGCTTTGTGTTATTAGAGTCTACATTGAAACTTTTTATCGTTACATTTCACTTCTTGTGTTTTTTTTTTAGTAGTATCAGTGACTGTTAAACCGTTATCTTCGGGCTTCAAATAGCCCCAAGGCCGCATTTTGGACATGACTGATTTGGCCCAAGACCAATTGAGTTTAACATGGATTGATTACAGAATATTAAAAAAAAAAAATGTTCTTCTCTCTGTCTCGCTCTGGTACCAGGTATTTCACCTTTCCATACCAGGACATGACTTTGGAAGAGGAAATGCTGCTGCTTGACCAACCAGAGAAGACGTGTAACTTCCTGGCTCACAACGGCTGGGTGATGGGGGATGATCCACTGCGGAATTTCGCTGAGCCAGGTAAACCAGAGTCCATGTTATTACTGTCTGTACAAGCTGAAATGTATCACTCAACATTTTTAAAAGCATGGTTTGTCGCATATCAAATCAAGCACCTACACATCTGACAGCCAGGCAACCACCGCTAGCTAACGAACGGCAAACTTTTCAACAGAAACTTGTCATAGTCAGTGAGACTGTAAATCAAATAAACGCTTTATCACATTATCCCTCTGCCGGCCCTAGACCAATGCTCAGTGACTGAAAGACTTTCAAATTTTGCGAGAAAATAGATATGGTCAAAATAGTATCAATCTCACGGAAATTCCAGAGCCATTTTGAGAGATGACAGGCAAGCCAGTCACGTGATTGTGTGATGTAGCAGGAGGAACACGGATCCCTTTCCCATCAACGACAATGCTAATCAAGCAGACTTTGTGAGAGCCAACAACTATTAATTTGGGGAAAAATTATGATCCAGAACCTTATATTTTTGATTCTGAACACAAAGAGGATGAGTAATAGGTTTTAGAAGCCGTGTGCTAAGCGGATGCAGCTTTATTGTGACACTGTAGCATTAGCAGCATTGATTGCTAGGGACTAAACAAGTACAACAAACTATGAGCATAATGAAACAATCACTTACTGTACAATGTCTGCTCTCGCTGCAATGATGACTGATAGAATTTGTATATTTCCCGTAAAGATGAAGAATTTATCATGATTCACATGAAGTGATAAAAAGAAAAGTCTTTTGTTGTAATAAATAAATGATAAATGTGTTGTGCTTGTATAGCGCTTTTCTACCTTCAAAGTATGAATTGAATGTCACAGATGAACAACTTCTAGATTCAAGGATAAATCCTGATAATATCCGGATGAGAGTTATAATTTATAATCTAGAATGACTTTAACGAGCCGAGTTGCGAAGATGCTGGAGCACAAGCTGTAGTTAGATGTCTGTTATTGTTTCGCCGCTAAAAATAGCCCGTTTGCGTTAGTGCTTAAAATAACAATGTCGATAATATTTGGTTAGCATTCAAGTCACGACATGTAACTAGAGTATTGTTGGCGGGTTTCGGATGGTTATTTATTTAGAGCAGGGGTGTCAAACTCAAATACAGAGTGGGCCAAAATTTAAAACTGAACAAAGCCGTGGGCCAAAGTTGAACAAATTAACCTTTAATAGGGACGCAAATGAGTTTTGCAATGAATATTGAGCAAGCAAGGTTTATATAACTTTATAGTGACATGCAAAATCCAGTTTCAAATAATAATAATAAAAACATATCAATGGCATATCAAATACAATTTTAATAAAAATGGAATGCCTCTTTTCTGTTTGCAGCATTCTGAGATAAACATCAAAATATTTTTTTTCCACAGGCTAATAATAAATTTGAAAATAAAATATTAATAATAAATGAATCAAACACTGAAGCTTTGAAGTAGCAAGAGAATGTACATGGATAAAAAGTTAATTACTGCTCAGTTTGCTACACTAATTTGCTATAACACTTAATAGTGTAAAATCAACTTTCAAAAAACAAACAAAAAATCATCAATGGTATATTAAATACAATTTGTTCTCCTGAAATATGTTTGTCATTCTTGTTTGGTGTGGGAGCACAGTGTGGCGCATATTTGTAACAGTGTTAAAGTTGTTTTTATACGGCCACCCTCAGTGTGACCTGTATGGCTGTTGACCAAGTATGCGTTGCATTCACTTGTGTGTATGTAAAAGCCGCAAATATTAATGTGACTGGGTTCGGCACGCTGTTTGTACGACGGAAAAGCAGACGTGATGACAGGTTGTAGGGAACGCTAAAGGGAGTGCCTTAAAGGCACACCCCCAATATTGTTGTCCGGGTGGAATTTGGCAGAAATTCGGGAGAATGGTTTATTTTCGGGAGGGGCACTGAACTTTGGGAGTCTCCCGGGAAAATTGGGAGGGTTGGTTGTATGAGTATGAGCGGTGAATGCGGTGTTATACAGCGGCACCGTCGCTGTATAACACCGGCGGGCCAGCTCTAATGTTAAATTAATATTGCCTCAAGGGCCAAATAAAATTACACGGCGGGCCAAATATGGCCCGCGGGCCAGAGTTTGACACCCATGATTTAAAGGGTTATGTGGGAAAAAATAGGGAGCCCCGATTGACTCAATTGATATCGGACTTTTTATGCATTTAATTATTTATGACTTAGAATGCATTAAAAAAAAGAAAAACAAATCTGTTCTTGTCGTACATAATGATCACATTTTTGCGCATTTCCAGTATGACAAATCGATGACGTCATCCCACAGCGACTCTTCGGAAATTGCAGAGCGAATAGTTCAAAATGGCCGTCTGAACTTCAATCAATCAATGTTTACTTATATAGCCCTAAATCACTAGTGTCTCAAAGGCTGCACAAACCACTACGACATCCTCGGTAGGCCCACATAAGGGCAAGGAAAACTCACACCCAGTGGGACATCGGTGACAATAATGACCCAGTGGGACGTCGGTGACCATTATGACTATGAGAACCTTGGAGAGGAGGAAAGCAATGGATGTCGAGCGGGTCTAACATGATACTGTGAAAATTCAATCCATAATGGATCCAACACAGCAGCAAGAGTCCCGTTCACAGCAAAGCCAGCAGGAAACCATCCCAAGCGGAGGCGGATCAGCAGCGCAGAGATGTCCCCAGCTAGACAGTATTTTCACATACTTTGCGGATTGTAAACAAAGTTGGATATGGTTTAATGGATACAATGAAACACAATCAAGCATATAAAGTCAACTTGTTTTTCCACTTAAAATCCTCTCCTTTTTGGCAGTTATTTTTCATAATGTGATTTATGTCATGAAAATGATCTTTGACTAGCTTTTTTGCAGAAGGTGCTTAAAAACAGCAGAGCGCTCCTGTAACTCAAATAAATGCATTCCGTATTTTTCGGATTATAAATCGCTCCGGGGTATACGTCGCACCGGCCGAAAATGCATAATAAAGAAGGAAAAAAACATACGTCGCACTGGTGTATAAGTCGCATTTTTGGGGGAAATTTATTTGATAAAATCCAACACCAAGAATAGACATTTGAAAGGCAATTTAAAATAAATAAAGAATAGTGAACAACAGGCTGAATAAGTGTACGTTATATGAGGCATAAATAACCAACTGAGAAGGTGCCTGCTATGTTAACCTAACATATTATGGTAAGAGTCATTCAAATAACTATAACATATAGAACATGCTATACCTTTACCAAACAATCTGTCACTCCTAATTGCTAAATCTCATGAAATCTTCTTCCTCGATGTCGCTTCTAAACAACTCTGCCAAATCCAAAGGTATGCGCCGCTTCCTCTTGTCGTTTTCTGCTGCATATTTCACTACGTCCAGCTTGTCAATCAATCAATCAATCAATGTTTATTTATATAGCCCCAAATCACAAATGTCTCAAAGGACTGCACAAATCATTACGACTACAACATCCTCGGAAGAACCCACAAAAGGGCAAGGAAAACTCACACCCAGTGGGCAGGGAGAATTCACATCCAGTGGGACGCCAGTGACAATGCTGACTATGAGAAACCTTGGAGAGGACCTCAGATGTGGGCAACCCCCCCCCTCTAGGGGACCGAAACCAATGGATGTCGAGCGGGTCTAACATGATACTGTGAAAGTTCAATCCATAGTGGCTCCAACACAGCCGCGAGAGTTCAGTTCAAGCGGATCCAAGACAGCAGCGAGAGTCCCGTCCACAGGAGACCATCTCAAGCGGAAGCGGATCAGCAGCGTAGAGATGTCCCCAACCGATACAGGCGAGCGGTCCATCCTGGGTCCTGACGAGCGGTCCATCCTGGGTCTCGACTCTGGACAGCCAGTGCTTCATCCATGGTCATCGGACCGGACCCCCTCCACAAGGGAGGGGGGGACATAGGAGAAAGAAAAGAAGCGCCAGATCAACTGGTCTAAAAAGGAGGTCTATTTAAAGGCTAGAGTATACAGATGAGTTTTAAGGTGAGACTTAAATGCTTCTACTGAGGTAGCATCTCGAACTGTTACCGGGAGGACATTCCAGAGTACTGGAGCCCGAACGGAAAACGCTCTATACCCCGCAGACTTTTTTTGGGCTCTAGGAATCACTAATAAGCCGGAGTCTTTTGAACGCAGATTTCTTGCCGGGACATATGGTACAATACAATCGGCAAGATAGGCTGGAGCTAGACCGTGTAGTATTTTATACGTAAGTAGTAAAACCTTAAAGTCACATCTTAAGTGCACAGGAAGCCAGTGCAGGTGAGCCAGTACAGGCGTAATGTGATCAAACTTTCTTGTTCTTGTCAAAAGTCTAGCAGCCGCATTTTGTACCAACTGTAATCTTTTAGTGCTAGACATGGGGAGACCCGAAAATAATACGTTACAGTAATCGAGACGAGGCGTAACAAACGCATGGATAATGATCTCGGCGTCTTTAGTGGACAGAATGGAGCGCATTTTAGCGATATTACGGAGATGAAAGAAGGCCGTTTTAGTAACGCTTTTAATGTGTGACTCAAAGGAGAGAGTTGGGTCAAAGATAATACCCAGATTTTTTACAGAGTCACCTTGTTTTATTATTTGGTTGTCAAATGTTAAAGTTGTATTATTAAATCTTGTAATCTGCAGTACATGATTTCCTTTTCGGTGCCATTTTTGTTCAGCCCTCATCAGTTTTTATAAGTTACCGCCAACGTTGAAATGATCCCTTTTAATAGCTACAGCAGTAGCATAGAGCAGTTAGCATTCCACGACCCACAATGCACTTCTGCCATGACCCTCCCCCGCCAAATTCTTATTGGTTGACGTGTGTGTGACGATTGCTGCCATTTTGTTGGTCTCTTCCGCGAATGAGATAAATAATATTATTTGATATTTTACGGCAGGGGTGTCAAACTCAAATACAGAGTGGGCCAAAATTTCAAACAGAACAAAGCCGCGGGCCAGGGTTGAACAAATTAAACTTTTAATAGGGACCCAAACAAGTTTTGCATTGAACATTGAACAAGCAAGGCTTATATAACTTTATAGTGACATGCAAAATCAAGCTTCAAATAATAATAATTAAAAAATATCAATGGCTTTTCAAATAAAATTTAAATACAAATGTAATGCCTCTTTTCTATTTGCAGCCTTCTGAGGTAAATATCAAAATATATTGTAACGTCCCGAAAGAGTTAGTGCTGCAAGGGGTTCTGGGTATTTGTTTTGTTGTGTTTATGTTATGTTACAATGCAGATGTTCTCCCGAAATGTGTTTGTCATTCTAGTTTGGTGTGAGTTCACAGCGTGGCGCATATTTGCAACAATTGTAAAGTTGTTTATACGGCCACCCTCAGTGTGACCTGTATGGCTGTTGACCAAGTATGCGTTGCATTCACTTATGTGTGTGTAATAGCCGCATATATTATGCGAGTGGGCCTGCACACTGTTTGTATGGAGGAAATGCGGACGTGACGACAGGTTGTAGAGAATGCTAAAGGCAGTGCCTTTAAGGCACGCCCTCAATATTGTTGTCCGGGTGAAAATCTGGAGAATGCTTGCCCTGGGAGATTTTCGGGAGGGGCACTGAACTTCAGGAGGATTGGCAAGTGTGAGGAATTGCGGTGTTACAGCTGCACCGCTGCTGTGTAATAACGGCGGGCCAGCTGTAATATTAATTTGATAAGGGACGGCGTGGCGCAGTGGAATAGTGGCCGTGTACTGTACAGGATTCCAGTTCTCCAGAATATACAAAACAAGGGAAAATAATGAAGGCAGAAGCCCGGGCCCTCGGTCCTTAGCTTTCTGGAAATCTGGCCCCCAAAACAACTCTGATGAATATCCCTATACAAATATATTGAAATAAAAGGGGCCCTCGGTTCCACTTCCTCCATTCCCTGTGTTTGATGTGCATTTGTGTCTACCTTCTTTAGCCCTGTTTGTTGTCTTTCAGGTGCTTTACATGTCTCCGGTTTTCATTCATCCCCACTGCAGGGTCGAACGTCTACGTCCGTCGGGAGTTGATATGCTGGGGCGACAGTGTCAAACTTCGCTACGGCAAGGGACCGGAGGATTGCCCTTTCCTGTGGGCTCACATGAGGAAATACACTGAAATAACGGCCAAACACTTTCATGGAGTCAGGCTGGATAACTGCCACTCGACACCGTTGCATGTAGCAGAGGTAAGTTAAAGTACATATGATTGTCTCACACACACTCTAGTTGTGGTGAAATTTGTCCTCTGCATTTGACCCATCACCTTGATCACCCCCTGGGAAGTGAGGGGAGCAGTGGGCAGCAGCGGTGCCTCGCCTGGGAATCATTTATGGTGATTTAACCCCCAATTCCAACCCTTGATGCTGAGTGACAAGCAGGGAGGCAATGGGTCCAGTTTTTTTATAGTCTTTGGTATGACTCGGCCTGTACTATATATATATATATATATATATATATATATATATATATATATATATACATACATACATACATACATACATACATACATACATACATACATACATACATACATACATATACATACATACATACATACATATATATATATATATATATATATATATATATATATATATATATATATATATATATATATATATATGTATATACATATATATATATACATATATATGTATATATATATATATGTATATATATATATATATATATACATATATATATATATATATATCGTGTGTGTGTATGTATGTATATACCGTATTTCCTTGAATAGCCGCCGGGGGCGCTAATTAATTTAAAACCTCACTTCTGCGATTATTCAAGGCATGCGGTAAAAGTAAGCAGGCGCCAATAATTTAAAACCCTCTTCTCACCCCTGCGCTTACCAATGGCATGCAGTAAAAAATTGAGTGTGATAAAAAAAATAAAAAAAATTCATACACGCCCCCCCAACCCCGCCCACCTTTACCGATGCACCGAGGGGGGGTTGTAATATATAGCCAAGAGTCATGGATGCATTGGAATTTTGGGTAATTCTTATGTTGCGTTTATAATGTGTTTCAGAGCCAATGTTCTCCAGAAATGTGTTTGTTATTCTTGTTTGGTTAAGGTTCACAGAGTGTGGCGCATATTAGTAAGAGTGTTAATGTTGTTTTATATCACAACCATCAGTGTGTTCTGTATGGCTGTGGAATTAGACCCCCGGTTTACACATAGTAAAAGCAAAAAAAAAATTCCTCTGCCATTTTGAAAATGATGACAGGGGTCACTCGTGACGTCATGAATTTGATCCGGCGGTAATAGTAAGCATGCGCTTATAAATTTGGGGAGCGAGTTTTACCCGGCAGTAATTCAAGGCAGGCTATTCAAGGATATACGATATACATCATTTTAATGTATAGAATACAATGAGTATCCTATTCAATCTACACTGTTGTGCTAGTAAGCAATGTCAAAGAAAAATGTTCACAACTGACTCTTTTTTTGTCTTTCTCCCTGTCCGTGACGGTGGTGTGTTGTCTTTTCCAGGCCATGCTTGATGCAGCCAGACTGGTCAGACCCAATTTGTACTTGATCGCTGAACTGTTTACAGGCAGCGAGCTCATTGACAATGTGTTTGTGAATCGGCTGGGAATTAGCAGCCTTATAAGAGGTACCACTGTTATGTTGAAACTAATGTGCTATTTATGTTCTTTTTTTTTTTTTGTCGCATCGTCCTGCATTTTGTCTTCAATCCCTCACTCCATCTTTCTCTCCGTGTTGTCTTCCTTGCCTGCATAAATTGATGTGTGGTGTTTTTTCTACTAATTCTGACCGCTCTATGCCTACAACACTTCTTATGTTTGTTTCCTTTCATCTTTATTGCACATCTTTATTTCTTTTTCCCCGTTCACCCCCTGCCTTGCTCCACATTCTCTTCCGGTAATGGTTTTGATGTGCTGCTTTGTGGCGCTGGCTGTCCAGTTTATGCTAGATGTCGCTCGAGCGGTGTGCCCTAACCTGTATGTGGCGGCTGAACTCTACACTAGCACTGAGGAACTGGATAACATCTTCGTTTCCAAAATAGGAATTACATCACTAATCCGAGGTACAGTATTGCATGTGATTTGACGTCCTCACAGACAGTTAAGACCTGAAGTATTTAGGCAATGACATCATCTTCAGGATGGTGCTTGTATTCCACCAAAACAATTTTTGAAGGAATGACGCCTGGGAGACAAACATTTTTGCAGCCAGTTCCTAAAAAAAACAGTGTTCTTGATGCGTAGAGGAGCTTGAACACATTGGCAGATCCATGCATTGACATTTTAACCTTCCTAACATACATAGAACACTGAGGTCCAAACTTGTGATTTACATAACTGAGGCGTTCCTCAAGGCACCCCTTTAAGTCCTCTCCGTTTTGGCAGTTATTTTTTGTAATGTGTTGTTGTAGTTTGTTTACTTCAGATGCCGTCATTTGTTCAACCTCTTTAGTTACACTTGTGGTGTTCCTCAAGGTTCCGTCTTAGGTCCTCTCTTTTTCATCATTTGTGTTAGGGCTACTCTTGCGTTCAAAAAAGTTTGAAAAAATTAAAATAAAGATAGCAGAGTAGTCCTGAGGAGGAGGTCTATGACTCACTAAATTCCTTAATAAGCACTCGCGGAGATATTTCTAGATTCAAAATGAACACAATTTATTTTCACAAACAAAAATATTCTCCATGGTTGACTTCAGAATAATCAAAATAACTTATTTAGCGATAAATAAACTGTCTCACTCCTCACGCCTTCAACATGATAGACAGACAAAAGGAGAACCCACCTGTCCTTTCTCCTTAATTATAGGAGTAAGATCCCACCAGGAGGAGGACCGTGAGCAGCTGAAAACAATCAGAGTCAATCATAATTAATGTAAAACATTCAATAATTAACATCATCATTGGTATTATTTGATTTACCATTTTCCAAAAAATGTATAAATAAATAATATAGATATGCTCCAACAATTTGACTTATTCAGTTCAAAAAACTTGATGGGGACTCACATTTTTGCAGCAGATTCCTCAAAAATAGCCGTGCACTCCTCCTGAGAAAATAAATCGACCACAATCAAATGTCTACTATTCTCCAAAAAAGGGGGCACCAGGTCGCCCGTAAGGACCAGATGAGTCGCCCGCTGGCCTGTTCTAAAAATAGCTCAAATAGCAGCACTTACCAGTGAGCTGCCTCTATTTTTTAAATTTTATTTATTGACTAGCAAGCTGGTCTCGCTTTGCTCGACATTTTTAATTCTAAGAGAGACAAAACTCAAATAGAATTTGAAAATCCAAGAAAATATTTTAAATACTTGGTCTTCACTTGTTTAAATAAATAAATTAATTTATTTAACTTTCAGAAAGATAATTTTAGAGGAAAAAATACAACCTTAAAAATCATTTTAGGATTTCTAAACACATATACCTTTTTACCTTTTAAATTCCTTCCTTTTCTTTCCTGCCAATTTAAATCAATGTTCAAGTATTTTTTTCTTTTTATTTTAAAGAATAATAAATATATTTTAATTTAATTCTTCATTTTAGCTTCTGTTTTTTTGACGAAGAAAATTTTCGAAATATTTATTCGAACTTATTATGATTAAAATAAAAAAGAAATATTCTGGCAAATCTAGAAACTCTGTAGAATCAAATTTAAATCTTATTTCATAAGTCTTTTGAATTTCTTTTAACATTTTTGTTCTGGAAAATCAATCAATCAATGTTTATTTATATAGCCCCAAATCACAAATGTCTCAAAGGACTGCACAAATCATTACGACTACGACATCCTCGGAAGAACCCACAAAAGGGCAAGGAAAACTCACACCCAGTGGGCAGGGAGAATTCACATCCAGTGGGACGCCAGTGACAATGCTGACTATGAGAAACCTTGGAGAGGACCTCAGATGTGGGCAATCCCCCTCCTCTAGGGGACCGAAAGCAATGGATGTCGAGCGGGTCTAACATGATACTGTGAAAGTTCAATCCATAGTGGCTCCAACACAGCCGCGAGAGTTCAGTTCAAAGCGGATCCAAGACAGCAGCGAGAGTCCCGTCCACAGGAAACCATCCCAAGCGGAGGCGGATCAACAGCGTAGAGATTTCCCCAACCGATACTCAGGCGAGCGGTCCATCCTGGGTCTCGACTCTGGACAGCCAGTACTTCATCCATGGTCATCGGACCGGACCCCCTCCACAAGGGAGGGGGGGGACATAGGAGAAAAAAGAAAAGAAGCGGCAGATCAACTGGTCTAAAAAGGAGGTCTATCTAGAAGAAATAATGATTTGTCTTTGTTAGAAATATAGCTTGGTCCAATTTGTTATATATTCTAACAAAGTGCAGATTGGATTTTAACCTATTTAAAACATGTCATCAAAAATATATATTTATTGTGAAAAATCATTAAGATGATCAGTCTTTCCACAAAGATAAATATCATTAATTATTAATAATAACATATAGTGTAAGGTAAATTGAGTAAATTGGCTATTTCTGGCTTCTGTAGCCGAGGATCGGACCGCCAAGGGCCCTGCCTTCGGCTGCCGCCCAGCTCACATTGCCGGCAGTAAGTCGAACACTTTTCCAGTGAGGGTTGGACTCCGCCAAGGCTGTCCTTTGTCACCGATTCTGTTCATAACTTTTATGGACAGAATTTCTAGGCGCAGTCAAGGCGTTGAGGGGTTCCGGTTTGGTGACCGCAGGATTAGGTCTCTGATTTTTGCAGATGATGTGGTCCTGATGGCTTCATCTGACCGGGATCTTCGGCTCTCACTGGATCGGTTCGCAGCCCATTGTGAAGCGACCGGAATGAGAATCAGCACCTCCAAGTCCGAGTCCATGGTTCTCGCCCGGAAAAGGGTGGAATGCCATCTCCGGGTTGGGGAGGAGACCCTGCCCCAAGTGGAGGAGTTCAAGTACCTAGGAGTCTTGTTCACGATTGGGGGAAAAGTGGATCGTGAGATCGACAGGCGGATCGGTGGAGCGTCTTCAGTAATGCGGACGTTGTACCGATCCATTGTGGTGAAGAAGGAGCTGAGCCGGAAGGCAAAGCTCTCAATTTACCGGTCGATCTACGTTCCCATCCTCACCTATGGTCATGAGCTTTGGGTCATGACCGAAAGGATAAGATCACGGGTACAAGCGGCCCAAATGAGTTTCCTCCGCCGTGTGGCGGGGCTCTCCCTTAGAGATAGGGTGAGAAGCTCTGCCATCCGGGAGGAACTCAAAGTAAAGCCGCTGCTCCTCCACATCGAGAGGAGCCAGATGAAGTGGT
>NC_084638.1:23333974-23336474 GCF_033978795.1 Nerophis ophidion | reverse complement strand
AATAGTCGGATAGGTCAGTCAAACTTTATTAATAGATTACAAACCAGCATTCTGACAACTCCGTTCACTCCCAAAATAAATAAACAGCTTTTTTATTTTTTTCCCTGATTCAATAAACACGTAAAAATACGGATACTGTTACGGTAAATCAAACGTTAGTGCAATCACAATATAGTAACACTCGAAATAGTGCAAAGCAATAATATAGTTGTGATCAAAATTATTCAACCCCACACAATTTTGGTGTTTTAGCAAGTTGGACATTCATTCTGTATTTTTTTTATAGTCATATCAAATAAAGATGTGTCAAATAGACAAATGCAACTTGAATTGTAACACTGTATTTTACTAAATAGCAAAAAATGACATTTTTCTTAATATCTCATTGACAAAGTGATTCAACCCCCTAGTTCCATGCATCTTTAGTACTTAGTAGAACACCCTTTGGCAGTAATGACATCCTTCAAAGGTGATACATAAGCGGACACAAGCTTCTTGCAAGCATCTACAGGTATTTTAGCCCATTCCTCTTGGGCAAAGGCCTCCAGTTCATTCATATTCTTGGGCTTGCGTGCTGCAACTGCCTTCTTCAAGTCCCACCACAGCTTTTCTAGAGGATTTAGGTCTGGCGACTGAAGGCCATTCCAGAGTCTTCCAGCCCTTTTTCTGCAACCACTCTGATTTTGCAGCTAATATATCCTGGTAGGAAATAGAATTCATAATGCCTTGAATGCGCTGGAGATTCCCGGTACCTGAGGCAGAGAAACAGCCCCAGAGCTTGATTGACCCCCCACCATGCTTAACATTAGGCAAGGTGTTCTTCTCTTTGTAAGCTTCATTTCTTTTCTCCTCCAGACATAACGTTGATTCATAGGCCCAAAGAGTTCCAGTTTTGTCTCATCACTCCATAGAACAGTTTCCCCAAACCTTTGGGGTTTGTCCAGATGATTTTTGGCATACAGGAGTCTAATTTTCTTGTGCCTGGTAGTCAGAAGTGGGGTGCGCCTGGGAGTTCTGGCATGGAGGCCTTCATCTCGTAGTGCGCGCCCTATTGTCTGGGACGAAACCTGCGTTCCCCCCTCTGCAATGTCCTGTTGTAGTTCCTCAGCTGTTACCCGGGGGTTTTTCACCACTGTACGCTTCAAATAGCGGACAGCAGTTGCACACAGCATCCTCTTTCTACCACGCCCAGGTAGTGTTTCCACTGTGCCTTTAGCTTTAAACTTGCAAATTATGCTCCCAACTGTGTCTCTTGGAATGTGTAATGTCTTTGCTATTTTTTTATATCCATATCCTTTCTTATGAAGAGAAATTACCTCCTCTCTTGACTTCTTTGACCACTCCCTGGACTTCACCATGTTGCAAATACACCATTGACCATCTACAAGAAGCTGAGCCTCACAGTCTTTTTCAATCAGTTTAATTGTTGCTCGTTATGGTTCTAATCACATCTACAGGTGTTTTTAACACCTGATTGAAAAGACTTTATTCAAATTCTGTTCTTAAAAGTTATGATCTTCATGGGGTTGAATAATTTTGTCAATGAGATACTAAGAGAAATGACACTGTTTGGTATGTTACAAAATATAATGTTGTAATTCAAGTTGCATTTGTCTATTTAATGCATCTTTATTTGATATGACTATAAACAAAATACGAAATAAATGTCCAATGTTGGATTTGGTTGTCTTTTTATTTCCTCGTCAGATTTTAAAACAGCTAAAGTGTGAGCCTCTTACATAGACCTTGAATTTGGAATGTTGGAATGAAGACATAACATTCTGTTATCTCAACTGTCCAAGGTAGGGAGGAGAAGAAGAGGGGCTGGTGAGAGTGAGTGAGGAGGGAGAAACTGCCATTTTAGGATTAGATCAATTTGGACCGTGCCTTTGAAATGTTGTATCTAGATTGATCTCCCAAAGCGCTTTGGTTATAAAATATCAAAATGAGCAACCTCTGTCTCTGATTGATTTAAAACCAGCTTATGTGTCATAAAAGAACCTGGGGGCGTTGACCGAAGGAAGAACGGGTCAGAACGCAACACCAACTTGCTAAAACACCAAAATTGTGTGGTGGTTGAATAATTTTGATCACAACTGTATATCAATAGCTCAACGTTGCTCAAACGATAATGTCACACAACACAACACACAAAATAAACATGTAAAGCTCACTTTATTAAGTTATTCCTCATCCACGAATCCCTCAAATTCTTCTTCTTCAGTGTTCGGTTCAAACAGTTGGGCGAATACGTCTCGTCGAAGTCGTCATTAAACGAGTCAGTGTCGCTGCTGTTAATGTTAGATTCTCTCGCTGCATCTAATGTTAATTTTTTTTCGCTGCTGCTCTATTCCCGTGTTCTACTGTGTGACTGATCGCCTTGAGTTTAAACTCTGCACAGAAACGGCACGCCTCCCGCAGTCATATATCCCAGCATGCACCGCGCACTTCTTCTACGGGGTAAAATAAGGTTGGCGACTCCTTACCGTAGTTGCGAGAC
>NC_084638.1:23288974-23328974 GCF_033978795.1 Nerophis ophidion | reverse complement strand
TCACATAGCATAAGAACAAGTATATACATTAGAAATACATTCGATTATTTACATTAGGTTATTTACAATCCGAGGAGATGGGATGTGAATGGAGGAGGATTAAAGGGTTGAAGTCGCCTGGAGGTGTTGTGGTGCATGTACAGTAGATGGCAGTATTGTCCTGTTTAAGAGTGTCACATGCTGTTTACGGCAGACGAACTGCCTTACGGTAGAGCGTTAGACGTAAACATGACTGTTGTTGTTGTGTGTTGTCACCGCGCATTAATGAAACTGCCTAACAATAAACCCGCATAAGAAACCAAGAACTCGCCCTCGATCATTCTACAGTTATAACGTCATTGGGCAGACACGACCCTCAGTTCCTCATGGAGCTAGGGGGGCGTGGCCTCCAACTCTGCCTGAATTTCGGGAGATTTTCGGGTGAGCCGCTGAAATCCGGGAGTCTCCCGGAAAATCCGGGAGGGTTGGCAAGTATGGACTCGTACCATAATACAGGGGTCGGGAACCTTTTTGGCTGAGAGAGCCATGGAAGCCAAATATTTAAAAATGTATTTCCGTGAGAGCCATATAATGTTTTTTACACACTGAATACAACTAAATGTGTGCATTTTTATGTAAAACCAACATTACGGTATAACACGTATGTTATTCTTTTTAATAAAAAATTTATTCTGAAGCTAACTAATAATGAATAAAATACTTCTTACCATTCTTGACTTCTTGAACAGGTGCGGTAGAACAGTCTTTTTCACCCACTGTGCCGTGAGATACAGTCTGGTGTGCCGTGGGAGATTATCTAATTTCACCTATATGGGTTAAGATTGTTTTTTGCAAACCGGTAATTGCAGTCTGAAAATGATGTGGTGTTGTTGAGTGGTCGGTGCTGTCTAGAGCTAATTGCTCTGTAGATGTCGGAAACAGTGGGAGGCAGGGTGCAGGTAAAAAAAAAAGGTGTCTAATGCTTAAAACATAAATAAACAAAAGGTGAGTGCCACTAAGAAAAGGCATTAAAGCTTAGGGAAGGCTATGCGGAGCAAAACTAAAAATGAACTGGCTACAAAGTAAACAAAAAAAACAGAATGCTGGACGACAGCAAAGACTTACTGTGGAGCAAAGACAATGTACATCCGAACATGACTTGACAATCGACAATGTCCCCACAAAGAAGGATAAAAACAACTGAAACATTCTTGAATGCTAAAACAAAGTAGATGCGGGAAGTAGCGCTCAAAGGAAGAAATGAAACTGCTACAGGAAAATACGAAAAAAAAGAAAAAAAGCAACCAAAATAGGAGCACAAGACAAGAACTAAAACACTACACACAGGAAAACAACTCAAAATAAGTCAGGGCGTGATGTGACAGGTGGTGACAGTACATCTACTTTGAGACAAGAGCTATATTGATGCATGCTTGGTTATGGTTTAAAGTCTTATCCAACAATTGTGACAACGACTTTTTACTGTCAACTGAGTTTCGTTTTTAATACATTTCTGCTGGTGGTGTGCCTCCGGATTTTCTAAACGTAAAAAAATGTGCCTTGGCTCAAAAAAGGTTGAAAAACACTGCGGTAGAAAACGGATGGAGGGTTAAAAATGCATGGGAATTTTTTACATTTTGAACGTTTTTTTAACACTGATTACCACTGGAATTTCTCATTACTTATTGTGTTAAACAATGTAAGATAAGATTAATCTAAGAGCCAGCTGCAGTCATCAAAAGAGCCACATCTGGCTCTAGAGCCATAGGTTCCCTACCCCTACCATAATATGTTAGGTTAACATAGCAGGCACCTTCTCAGTTGGTTATTTATGCCTCATATAACGTACACTTATTCAGCCTGTTGTTCACTATTCTTTATTTATTTTAAATTGCCTTTCAAATGTCTATTCTTGGTGTTGGGTTTTATCAAATAAATTTCCCCCAAAAATGCGACTTATACTCCAGTGCGACTTATATATGTGTTTTTTTCCTTCTTTATTATGCATTTTCGGCGGGTGCGACTTATACTCCGAAAAATACGGTAACTAGTACATCATGCAAAAGCGCAGATTCCAACCATTGAAATAGCTTGTATAGTTCAAGACTTGAGGTAATTAAAAACAGAGCTGCACATCATAATGGCAGCTACAGTTTCTATTTTAAAGATCTGAAAAATTTTTGGGGAATGTCTGGCAGGCCAGATTGAAAAACTTAACGGGCCGCATGCGACCCCCGGGCTTTAACTTGCTTAGATCTGTTGTAATCCAATTAAATGTCTCCATATGCACATAACGAGTATCTCTTCTCTTGTTCCAGAGCGCCATCTCGCATTCGGCACCTCTTTCCCTTTCCCTACCTCCGTCCGCTCCTTTCTTGTCAGTTCTCTGCCGTAGTTAAAGGGGAACATTATCACAATTTCAAAAGGGTTAAAAACAATAAAAATCAGTTCCCAGTGGCATGTTGTATTTTTTGAATTTTTTTTCAAAATTTTACCGGTCTCGGAATATCCCTAAATAAAGCTTTAAAGTGCCTTATATTCGACTCTCTGCGAAGACACTATCCATTTCCCTGTGACGTCACACAGTGCTGCCAATGTAAACAAACAATGGGAATACCACAGCAAGATATAGTGACATTAGCTCGGATTCAAACTCGGATTTCAGCGACTTAAGCGATTCAACAGATTACGCATGTATTGAAACAGATGGTTGGAGTATGAAAATATTGAAGAAGAAACTGAAGCTATTGAGCGAATAGCTATTGACGCTATTCATAGCCATAGCATGGCCGAATAGCTGCGTTAGCATCGCCGGTAAAATGTGCGGACCAAACGATCAGGACTTTCGCATCTTTTGACACTGGAGCAACTTAAATCCGTCGATTGGTAAGTGTTTTTTTCGCATTAAATGTGGGTGGAAGGAAACGTATTATGGTTGCAAATGCATCTGCGGGTTATCCATACATCTCTGTACCATGTCTGCTTTAGCACCGCCGGTAAATAGCAGGTTAGCATTGATTAGCGTAGCATGTTAGCATCGATTAGCTGGCAGTCAACATCAACAAAACTCACCTTTGTGATTTCGTTGACTATCGTTGCAAATGCATCTGCAGGTTATCCATACATCTCTGTGCCATGTCTGCCTTAGCATCGCCGGTCAAATGTGGAGACACTCTGGCACATTCAATGGGGGTCTGGCGGCAGACACTTGGCATCTTCGGGCCAGTGGTGCAACTTGAATCCCTCCCTGTTAGTGTTGTTACACCCTCCGACAACACACCGTCGAGGCATGATGTCTCCAAGGTTCCAAAAAATAGTCAAAAAAACGGAAAATAACAGAGCTGAGACCCGGTGTTTGTAATGTGTTGAAAATGAGAATGGCGGGTGTGTTACCTCGGTGACGTCACGTTCTGACGTCATCACCACATGAGTGATAAACAGAAAGGCGTTTAATTTGCCAAAATTCACCCATTTAGAGTACGGAAATCGGTTAAAAAAATATATGGTCTTTTTTTCTGCACCATCAAGGTATATATTGACGCTTACATAGGTCTGGTGATAATGTTCCCCTTTAACATGTGTGCATTTCACTTTTTTAAATGTTTATTTTTGTAGCAAAATGGTTGTTTGAGTTAAGGATTTTGTTTGTGAGAGGGCACCGTAGTGACTACTGTGTTTGTGCGGGTGTTGACAGAGCATAGAGCAGGAGTAGGGAACCTATGGCTCTAGAGCCAGATGTGGCTCTTTTGATGACTGCATCTGGCTCTCAGATAAATCTGAGCTGACATTGCTTAACAGGATAAGTAATGAATAATTCCACTTGTAATCACAGTATTAAACATAACGTTCAAAATATAAAACATTCTCAAGCATTTTTATGTTCAAGAAGTTGCATTAATGGTAAGAAGTAATTTATTTATTATTGTTTAGTGTGGGGCTTGCCCTTTTGGGGGTTCTTCAGACCACCAAGCACCGACATGAGAGCATGTTTTAGGGTTAAAATATTGTTTGTTTTTTCAATTAGTCTCTCAGTTGCTTTCCAGCAATTGTCTTTTTCTCTCTGTCCTCACTCGCGCTCTGGCTCCAGCCCCAACGCTGTCTCTCCTCCTGGCTGCTGCTTATAACAGAGCGACAGGTGTTTAGATAAAAAGGCCCAGGTGGGCCTTCTACGCACCTGTCGCTGATTTCGAGGCCGGTCCTGGCAACATCCCGCTTTGCTGCATGCCCGCGGGCCACGCCCCCTCCACAGTTAACTTCAGAATAACAATGTTAATACAAAGAATAAGAGACCTATTATACTCTGGAAATGATGGTCTTACTTAAAAATGCACACATTTAGTTGTGTTCAGTGTTAAAAAAAAATATTATATGGCTCTTAGGGAAATAGATTTTAAAATATTTGGCTTCTTGGCTCGCACAGACAAAATAGTTCCCGACCCCTGGCATAGAGCAGAGTGTTGTTGTTGTTTTGACTTTTTTTATTACCCAGAAAGTTGATCCATCACATCCTTGTTGGGTTTGTTTGACATGCAGTACTGTATATTATTTCATTTTGTGTACGAACCTTCACTGAAATATGGACTTTTGTCTAGGCTGTAACCCATTATTCATATTTACATTGTTTCTTATGGGGAACTCTGCTTAATTATACAAACTTTTCAATGTAAAAACCATGTTCACCAAGTAAGTTTGTAAATCGAGGTTCCACTGTATTTCTATTAACATTTCCCATTGTTATTGTAACGGTTTCAAACAGGCTTAACAAAGTTATATTTAGGAACATCACTTGATATCGTAGAACATTCCTGTCCAGGTTTATGGAGAAGCATGTCTCTGCAGCTACTTACTGTATTTTACACGTCTTGTGTTCAACATTGTTATTGTAAAAAAACAAATGCTGGTATCAGTTATGATGACGTAGGCTGTAACTGTGCATACATTTACAGTTACAGGAGAGCACAGTGGTGAAACAAGCTGAGGTGACATCTAAAGGTCGATCGGAGTTTGTACAGGAAATCACCTTTCAGAAATTGACGCCAGGAAGTGTTATTGCCTTCAGGTACGATACTACTAATACACACCAAGTGCATCGTGTAAAAGCGTTCAAACAATATTAGTCCCAGATTCAAACTATATTTATTTATATTGTATCAATCAATCAATCAATGATTATTTATATAGCCCTAAATCACGAGTGTCTCAAAGGGCTGCACGAACCACAACACAAGAGGCAATTCCTCAAGGATTTGCGTGTGAATGCTCTAATGTCGAAGTTGAACTAAAATCCTGGAATTTTTTTAGAATTGTTGAAAGAGAGCACATCAAACAGGCTGAATATTTTGAAGTTGAAACGGTTTGAATAAGATGAAAAATTAGGGAATTGTGGAACTTTGAAAAATATCCATCCATCCATCCATCATCTTCCGCTTATCCGAGGTCGGGTCGCGGGGGCAGCAGCCTAAGCAGGGAAGCCCAGACTTCCCTCTCTCCAGCCACTTCGTCTAGCTCTTCCCGGGGGATCCCGAGGCGTTCCCAGGCCAGCCGGGAGACATAGTCTTCCCAACGTGTCCTGGGTCTTCCCCGTGGCCTCCTACCGGTTGGACGTGCCCTAAACACCTCCCTAGGGTGGCGTTCAGGTGGCATCCTGACCAGATGCCCGAACCACCTCATCTGGCTCCTCTCGATGTTGAGGAGCAGCGGCTTTACGTTGAGTTCCTCCCGGATGGCAGAGCTTCTCACCCTATCTCTAAGGGAGAGGAGGAAACTCATTTGGGCCGCTTGTACCCGTGATCTTATCCTTTCGGTCATGACCCAAAGCTCATGACCATAGGTGAGGATGGGAACGTAGATCGACCGGTAAATTGAGAGCTTTGCCTTCCGGCTCAGCTCCTTCTTCACCACAACGGATCGATACAACGTCCTCATTACTGAAGACGCCGCACCGATCCGCCTGTCGATCTCACGATCCACTCCTCCCCCACTCGTGAACAAGACTCCTAGGTACTTGAACTCCTCCACTTGGGGCAGGGTCTCCTCCCCAACCCGGAGATGGCACTCCACCCTTTTCCGGGCGAGAACCATGGAC
This sequence comes from Nerophis ophidion, assembly GCF_033978795.1. NCBI lineage: Eukaryota > Metazoa > Chordata > Actinopteri > Syngnathiformes > Syngnathidae > Nerophis > Nerophis ophidion. The sequence continues at coordinate 23,322,910 of NC_084638.1, read as the reverse complement.
TCGGACTTGGAGGTGCTGATTCTCATTCCGGTCACTTCACACTCGGCTGCGAACCGATCCAGTGAGAGCTGAAGATCCCGGCCAGATGAAGCCTATGAAAAATGTCCTATTGATTTAAACGTGAATTTTCATAAAATTTGGAAATTTCGAGAAAAGCGGGACTTTTTTGGAAATTAGGTAAAAACAACTTGAATGTTCTGAATGACCTGGTTCGTGTTGGATTTTTTTCAAATTGGTCGAAAAATGTTGAAGTACTAACATTTTTAATTGAGAAATGTTTGTACTTTCGGGAAAACCGGGAATTTCAGGAAAACCGGGAATTTTTCCAGTTCAATAAACAACTTAGTTTTTTGTCCTGAATGTATATAGTGTGCCACCCTCCTGAAATAATCATATTTTCAGTTTTTCGCCATTATGACTAATCTATACTGTAGCAATTATACTACGCCCTTGTTACTCTGCTAGAGTTAGCATATACTGTACTTAGGGATGGGTACCAAATCCAGTATTTTTTTTATGCACCAACCAAATCCTGCCTTTACATCCAACGGTGCCATCTTACGGACTTAGTCAAACTACCTCTAAAGCAGTGGTTTTTAACCAGGGTTCAATCGAACCCTAGGGGTTCGATGAGTCCACCTCAGGGGTTCGGCGGAAATCAAAACACACCCGACTCTTCATGTAAATATAAACTTCTCCCTGTGGGCATATTACAGATACGGCAACAGCAGGTGTGTAATTTGTTGTGAGTTAATGCACTGTCTTAGTTTTGTTGTTTGAACAAAGTGATGTTCATGCACGGTTGATTTTGTGCACCAGTAAAAAAAAACATGGTAACACTTTAGTATGGGGAACATATTCACCATTAATTAGTTGCTTCTTAACATGCAAATTAGTAACATATTGGCTCTTAACTAGTCATTGAGTACTAATTAATGCTTTATTCGGCATGGCCTTATTATAACCCTAACCCTGACCCTAACCCTAACCAAATAACTCTAAATTGAGTCTTTATTACTTAGAATGTGTTCCCCCGGTGTCCAAATAACTCTAAATTAAGTCTTTGTTACTTAGAATATGTTCCCCTTGTCAGGCTTTCTCCTGACAGTTTGTCTATGTTTTAGTTTTTTCCTCTGCATTTGTCTGTTTCCTCTCTCCTGTCTTTAGTTCCTGTCTAGTGCTCTTATTTTGTCAGCTTCCTGTCTTGTCTCGTCTTAAGACCCACTTTTATTCTTTGGCTTTTAACACTACGTGAGTTGTGTGGTCCTCTGTTCTCTGTTGTCCTCTGTGTTTTTTATACAATTTGATTTCTATTTTACTGTTTTAATTGATTTTACCCTTTAAAATAGTTTTTAATCATATTTGTTTTTATTTTGTTACTAAATTGGCCCTAGTGTGTGAATGTGAGTGTGAATGTTGTCTGTCTACCTGTGTTGGCCCTGCGATGAGGTGGCGACTTGTCCAGGGTGTACCCCGCCTTCCGCCCGATTGTAGCTGAGATAGGCGCCAGCGCCCCCCGCGACCCCGAAAGGGAATAAGCGGTAGAAAATGGATGGATGGATGCTTTTATATTTATTTATTTTTTGTTTTTATTCAGTCATTGGTGGAGCATAATATATATATATATATACTTTTTTTTAAAAATGTTATTTATTTATTATTTTTTTTATTCTTTATTTTTTTATATCTATTTTTTTTTACAATTGTTTTTAACATGGCTGTGCAGCACTTTGGAAACGTTATTGTTGTTTAAATGTGCTATATAAATTAAGTGGATTGGATTGGATTGTTCCCTGAGTGCTGCGTTCCTCCTCAGCTGCGGCTGATTGGCACCTGGCCACACCCGTTGCCAATCAGCCTGCTGCTATTTGTACCTGCTTTGTCTTGTGTCAGTTGCTGGATCATTGTCTTGTCGTTGCCACATATCACTCTTGTCGTACTACCTGTCGTGTCGTTTTGTCACAGCTACTACCATTCGTGCTACATTTTGTCCTGGTTGTCGTAGCGGTAAGCTGTTTCTGTTAGCATGAGTTATTTCCAGTTTTTCTGTTTGCTATCCACTAGCTTCCATGCTAAAGTTCCTTTTTTTTAGCTCCCATAGTTTGTTATTCCGCCCACGTGTGTGCTTTTTGTTTGTTCGTGTTTAGTTTTATTGAAATCATGTTTTCATATTCTATGCCTGCCTCCATCTCTGCATCTCGGGGTTCGACATCAACAAATAACCCTGACACCCCTATACTAAAGTGTTACCAAAAACATACAACTTTGTCTTGAATTTGAAAAAAAAAAACATTTTATTTTTCACTAAAGAAGGGTTCGGTGAATGCGCATATGAAACTGGTGGGGTTCGGTACCTCCAATAAGGTTAAGAACCACTGCTCTAAAGGTAATGTTGCAATTTTCAGTGCCAACAAAGAAATTGACCCCCCAAAAACACTCCAGCGTAATTTCAAGCAAGGCTCCGCTTTTCCAAAAACATACATTTGGCTTTGCTATTGACATGCTACTGATTAGCATTTTTGATTTTTACATGGCAATTTCAACACCTACAAATCTGTTTATCATTTATTCAATCAATGTTTTTACTTATATAGCCCTAAATCACGGGTGTCTCAAAGGGCTGCACAGGCCACAACGACATCCTCGTCTCAGATCCTACATCAGGGCAAGACAAAACTCAATCCAATGGGATGACAATGGGGACCCTCCCCCTGGGCGACTGGTGCAATGGACGTTGAGTGGATCTAGCATAATATTGTGAGAGTCCAGTCCATAGTGGATCTAACATAATAGTGTGAGTCCAGTCCATAGTGGGGCCAGCAGGAGATCATCTTGAGCCTAGACAGGCCAGCAGCGCAGAGACGTCCCCAACTGATGCACAGATGGGTGGTCCACCCTGGGTCCCGACTTTGGAAAGCTAGCGCATCATCTGTGGTCACCGAATCTGTGCCCCTCTCTCCACGAGGGAAAGGGGGGCAGAGCAGAAAAGAAACGGCAAAGTGGGAAAAGGGGGGTCTATTTAAAGGGTAGAGTATACAAATTAGTTTTAAGATGGGACTTAAATGCTTCTACTGAGGTAGCATCTCGAATTGTTACCGAGAGGGCATTCTAGAGTACTGGAGCCCGAATAGAAAACGCTCTATAGCCCGCAGACTTTTTTTGGGCTCTGGGAATCACTAATAATCGCCCTAATCGCCTATCCTACTATCCAGCTAATCGGCTATTCTAATCGGCTAATCAACCCACCACCAATCAACTATTCTACTATTTAACTACCGACTATTCGACTATTCATTCATTTCATCCATTCATTTACGCCGAAACCCAGTTTATTTGATTGCTTCAAATCAAATATCAATAAATCACAAGGAAAGAAGATTGAGTTGTCCCTTTGTGTCCTTTTTGAGTCCCACTGGCCCTTTTCAAGTTTGGGTACGGCTGCAAAAAACCTGAAGAACTTGACAGTTGGGGCGGTATAGAGTGGCCGTGCCAGCAACTTGAGGGTTGCAGGTTCGATTCCCGCTTCCGCCATCCTAGTCACTGTCGTTGTGTCCTTGGGCAAGACACTTTACCCACCTGCTCCCAGTGCCACCCACACTGGTTTAAATGTAACTTAGATATTGGGTTTCACTATGTAAAGCGCTTTGAGTCACTAGAGAAAAGCGCTATATAAATGTAATTCACTAATACGCCGGAGTTCTTTGAACGCAGATTTATTTATGAAAACTACAGATGGTGCATAATAAGTACAATATTTTCTTCATGAACACCTTTTAGGGCGCAACAAAATACGAGATTCAGCAACTACTGTACATTTTGATACATTGAGGTAATTGTAAATGGTAAATGGTTGTACTTGTATAGCGCTTTTCTATCAATCAATCAATCAATCAATCAATCAATGTTTACTTATATAGCCCTAAATCACTAGTGTCTCAAAGGGCTGCACAAACCACTACGACATCCTCGGTAGGCCCACATAAGGGCAAGGAAAACTCACACCCAGTGGGACGTCGGTGACAATGATGACTATGAGAACCTTGGAGAGGAGGAAAGCAATGGATGTCGAGCGGGTCTAACATAATACTGTGAAAGTTCAATCCATAATGGATCCAACACAGTGGCGAGAGTCCAGTCCAAAGCGGATCCAACACAGCAGCGAGAGTCCCGTTCACAGCGGAGCCAGCAGGAAAACATCCCAAGCGGAGGCGGATCAGCAGCGCAGAGATGTCCCCAGCCGATACACAGGCAAGCAGTACATGGCCACCGGATCGGACCGGACCCCCTCCACAAGGGAGAGTGGGACATAGGAGAAAAAGAAAAGAAACGGCAGATCAACTGGTCTAAAAAGGGAGTCTATTTAAAGGCTAGAGTATACAAATGAGTTTTAAGGTGAGACTTAAATGCTTCTACTGTGGTGGCATCTCGAACTTTTACCGGGAGGGCATTCCAGAGTACTGGAGCCCGAAATGAAAACGCTCTATAGCCCGCAGACTTTTTTGGGGTTTTGGGAATCACTAATAAGCCGGAGTCCTTTGAACGCAGATTTCTTGCCGGGACATATGGTACAATACAATCGGCAAGATAGGATGGAGCTAGACCGTGTAGTATTTTATACATAAGTAGTAAAACCTTAAAGTCAAATCTTAAGTGCACAGGAAGCCAGTGCAGGTGAGCCAGTACAGGCGTAATGTGATCAAACTTTCTTGTTCTTGTCAAAAGTCTAGCAGCCGCATTTTGTACCAACTGTAATCTTTTAATGCTAGACATGGGGAGACCCGAAAATAATACGTTACAGTAATCGAGACGAGGCGTAACAAACGCATAGATAATGATCTCAGCGTCTTTAGTGGACAGAATGGAGCGAATTTTAGCGATATTACGGAGATGAAAGAAGGCCGTTAAAAGCGTTAGCGGGAGCTGCCATGCAAGGCGCTAACCAGGACCCGTCAGGAGCAAAGGTGAAGTTTCTTGCCCAAGGACGCAACGGACGTGACTACGAAGATAGAAGATGGGGATTGAACCAGGAACCCTCAGGTTCAATCTGTAATTGTAAGAACATCGCGTTATGTGGATCCAGATGTTAGTTAGCTATGTAAAAAAGGGGTGATTCAAAAAGTTTATACTTCTTCCCATTAGCCTTTTGAGATATGTTAAATTTAATTTTGATTTCCTAATTTGATTTGATTAGTTTTTTTGTGAAATAATAATATTGCCATTGAGCACATTGCTGTTATCTGGAGATATGTATGTATATTATGTACTATATGGAACTGACTGTCCATCCATCCATTTACTACCGCTTATTCCCTTTCGGGGTCGCGGGCGGCGCTGGCGCCTATCTCAGCTACAATCGGGCGGAAGGCGGGGTACACCCTGGACAAGTCGCCACCTCATCGCAGGGCCAACACAGATAGACAAACAACAACATTCAGACTCACATTCACACATACAATAAAGTAAATAGTGGAAAATAACTCAACAAAACTTTACTAAAACCTTTCATTGTATTTCTTCCCTTTAAAGGCATTCAGGAAGTTATTTTCTGTGTTTGTATACACCAGGGGTAGGGAACCTATGGCTCTAGAGCCAGATGTGGCTCTTTTGATGACCGCATCTGGCTCTCGGATAAATCTGAGCTGACGCTGCTTATTACGATAAGTATTGAATAATTCCACTTGTAATGAAAAATAACGTTTAAAATATAAAACATTCTCATGCATTTTTATGTTCAAGAAGTTGCGTTAAGGGTAAGAAGTAAGTTATTCATTATTGGTTAGTGTGGGGCTTGCCCTCCTGGGGATTCTTCAGACCACCAAGCACCGACATGAGAGCCTGTTTCAGGGTTACAATATTGTTTTATTTTTCAGTAAGTCTCTCAGTTGCTTTACAGCATTTGTCATTTTCTCTTTCGTTCTCGCCCGCACTCTGGCTCCAGCCCCGACCCCGTCCCTCTTCCTAGCTGCTGCTTATAAACAGAGCGACAGGTGATTAGATAACAAGGCCCAGCTGGGCCATCTACGCACCTGTCGCTGATTTTGAGGCCGGTCCTGGCAGCACCTTGCTTCGCTGCGGGCCCGCAGGCCACGGCCCCTCCACATTTAGCTTCAGAATAACAATGTTTTTAGAAAGAATAAGAGACATGAAATGTTGGTCTTACTTAAAAATGCACGCGTTTAGTTGTGTTCAGTGTTAAAAAAAATACTATATGGCTCTTACGGAAATACATTTTCAAATATTTGGCTTTTTGGCTCTCGACCCCTGGTATACACTAACAAAATGTATACAAAACTAAAATGTATCAACATTGATAGAATAATTGGTATCGTTACTGTCGATATTTGTATCACTCCACCCTGGTTGACATAGAGCTCTAGCTTAGTGAATTATATTGATAGTGATTTATATTTATATAGCGCTTTTCTCTAGTGACTCTAAGTGCTTTTACATGGTGAAATCCAATATCTGTGACATACTCAAACAACATCTACACACCAAAAACTATATACTGCCATCTAATGTCTTAGACCTGCAACTGTCATTGCAACTTATTGTGATACAATATATAACAACTGGACAGCAGCTCATTTTCTAAGGTTGTAATACAGTAATACATGAGATTTTATTATCAACAATAATTAATATTGATTAACACACTAAAGGAAGTCCTGAAAATTGGTGCAGTCGAGTATCGGTATCGCTTCTTAGGTACCTGGAATTGGTACAGTATTGGTTCAAATGTGAATGGTACCCATCCCTCACTATACCCAGCGTGTGTATGAATGTCATGTCAATTATGAGCTCGTTTTTATTTATTTGATCCACTCTTATCTAGTTTAAAATGATTACACACCATATGTCTTCAATTATTTAAAAAAATATCATTTGTGTTCACACATTTGAATTGCCATAGAATCAAAACAAGACGTTTGGATACTTTACAGCTAGTCTCTAGATCAGGGGTCGGGAACCTTTTTGGCCGAGAGAGCCAAATATTTCAAAAAGTATTTCCGTGAGAGCCATATAATATTTTTTAACACTGAATACAACTAAATGCGTGCATTTTTAAGTGAGACCAACATTTTTAGAGTATGATAAGTTTCTTATTATTTTTAATAACATTGTTATTCTAAAGTTAAACAATAATAAATATACCGCATTTCCATGAATTGCCGCCGGGGCGCTAATTAATTTAAAAGGCATGCGGTAAATTTAGGCCTGCGCTTATATATTTGAGTGTGATGTAAGGATACTATCATGAAAAGCACATTTAATTAAAAAAAACGTTATTATGGTCTTACCTTTACTTATAAATGAAGTCCATGCGCAGCTCCTTCTGATCAAAAGCATCAATAACTTGTTCATTGAAGTCTTCCTTATCTTTCTTCAGTTTTAAAAGTCTCTCTGTCTCTGCTTCGATTGAAAGTCCAGTTCAGAAAACTGTTTTATTTTAGATATGTAATCCTCCATGTTATAAGTGCAAGCGAGAGGAAAAAATAAACACACACTGCTCACTCTTGCTGCTTGTTGTCACTTCTTCTGCAGCCAAGTAGTCGCAGGAAGGATCACTAGCGCTCTCTAGCACCAGGAGGCGGGAGTCATTTAATGACTCATATTTAACACACGCAGCTACGGTATATTAATAAAACATAGCTGCTTACTGTTATTTTTAGCATATTCAATAGCTTGGACCTTAAATCTTACTGAATAGCTCTTCATCTTCTTCAATCAATCAATCAATCAATGTTTACTTATATAGCCCTAAATCACTAGTGTCTCAAAGGGCTGCACAAACCACTACGACATCCTCGGTAGGCCCACATAAGGGCAAGGAAAACTCACACCCAGTGGGACGTCGGTGACATAAATGAGTTTTAAGGTGAGACTTAAATGCTTCTACTGAGGTGGCATCTCGAACTTTTACCGGGAGGGCATTCCAGAGTACTGGAACCCGAAATGAAAACGCTCTATAGCCCACAGACTTTTTTTGGGCTTTGGGAATCACTAATAAGCCGGAGTCCTTTGAAGGCAGATTTCTTGCCGGGACATATGGTACAATACAATCGGCAAGATAGGCTGGAGCTAGACCGTGTAGTATTTTATACGTAAGTAGTAAAACCTTAAAGTCACATCTTAAGTGCACAGGAAGCCAGTGCAGGTGAGCCAGTACAGGCGTAATGTGATCAAACTTTCTTGTTCTTGTCAAAAGTCTAGCAGCCGCATTTTGTACCAACTGTAATCTTTTAATGCTAGACATGGGGAGACCGGAAAATAGTACGTTACAGTAATCGAGACGAGGCGTAACAAACGCATGGATAATGATCTCAGCGTCTTTAGTGGACAGAATGGAGCGAATTTTAGCGATATTACGGAGATGAAAGAAGGCCGTCTTAGTAACGCTTTTAATGTGTGACTCAAAGGAGAGAGTTGGGTCGAAGATAACACCCAGATTCTTTACCGAGTCGCCTTGTTTAATTGTTTGGTTGTCAAATGTTAGAGTTGTATCATTAAATAGAGGTCGGTGTCTAGCAGGACCGATAATCAGCATTTCCGTTTTTTGGCGTCGAGTTGCAAAAAGTTAGCGGACATTCATTGTTTAATTTCATTAAGACACGCCTCCAGCTGACTACAATCCGGCGTGTTGGTCAGCTTTAGGGGCATGTAGAGTTGGGTGTCATCAGCATAACAGTGAAAGCCAATACCGTATTTGCGTATGATGTCACCTAGCGGCAGCATGTAGATGCTGAAGAGTGCAGGGCCAAGGACAGAACCCTGGGGAACTCCACACGTTACCTTAACGTAGTTCGAGGTCACATTGTTATGGGAGACGCACTGCATCCTATCAGTAAGATAAGAGTTAAACCAAGACAGGGCTAAGTCTGACATACCAATTCGTGTTTTGATACGTTCTAATAAAATATTATGATCTAATATCTTCTTCCCTTTATGCATTTTCAAATTAGTGAAATCAGCCTCCTCCGTTTTGAAAATGATGACAGGTGAAGTGTCACACGTGACGTGACGAGTTTGACCTGGCGGGAATTCTACGCATATGCTAATTATTTTGCGAAACGAGTTTGACCCGGCGGAAATTCTAGACATGCGCTAATAAAAAAAAAAAATTTTGCGAAAGGAGTTCGACCCGGCGTTAATCCTGAGCGGGCTGTAATGCTTCGCATGCGCTAATTATTTTGCGAAAGAGTTTGACCCGGCAGTAATTCTAGGCAGGCGCATACTATATACCCGGCGGCAATTCAAGGAAATACGTAATGCTTCTTACAATTAATGCGACATCTTGGACAGGTGCCATGGAAAACGGATTGTTTGGATTAAAATGCATGACAATGTTTTATAATTTAAACATTATTTTTAACACTGTAATTACCAGCGGAATTATTCATTACTTATCGTTTTAAGCAATGTCAGCTAAGAGTCATTAAAAGAGCCACATCTGGCTCTAGAGCCATAGGTTCCCTACCCCTGCTCTAGATTGTGTATTTGTATAACATTACACTTAGATTGTGTATTTGTATAACATAACACGCTTTTCTCTTCATCGCAGAGTTAGTCTGGACCCCAAAGCCCAGAAATTGGTTGGGGCAATCCGATACATTCTGTCCCAATTCAGCCTGAAGTACAGAAAAGGAAGTATAGCCGATGAAAACCCACCAGAGGTCCTGAAGATGCCTCTGGCACAGTGAGTCCGCATTTGCACTTGAGTCTGTTTGTCATTTGTCATCATTTTATTATTATCCCTTGTTTATGTATCTGTAGATGTTGATTTGATCCTTTGTTGTTTTTATCATTATCTTTTAGTTATTTTATCAATATACATTCGTGGTCAAAAGTTTACATACACTTGTGAAGAACATAATATCATGGCTGTCTTGAGTTTCCAATAATGTCTAGAACTCTATTTTTTTGTGATAGAGTGATTGGAGCACATACTTGTTTGTCACAAAAAACATTCATGAAGTTTAGTTATTTTATGATTTTATTATGGTTCTACTGAAAATGTGAGCAAATCTGCTGGGTCAAAAGTATACATACAGCAATGTTAATATTTGCTTACATGTCCCTTGGCAAGTTTCACTGCAATAAGGTGCTTTAAGTATCCATCCACAAGCTTCTGGTTGAATTTTTGACCACTCCTCTTGACAAAATTAGTGCAGTTCAGCTAAATTTGTTGGTTTTCTGACATGGACTTGTTTCTTCAGCATTGTCCACATCTTCCCAATGGGGTTGACGTCAAAACTTTGGGAAGGCCATTCTAAAACCTTATTTCTAGCCTGACTTAACCATTCCTTTACCACTTTTAACATGTGTTTAGGGGTCATTGTCCTGTTGGAACACCCAACTGCGCCCAAGACCCAACCTCCGGGCTGATGATTTTAGGTTGTCTTGAAGAATTTGGAGGTAATCCTCCTTTTTCATTGTCCCATTTACTCTCTATAAAGCACCAGTTCCATTGGCAGCAAAACAGGCCCAGAACATAATACTACCACCACCATGCTTGACGGTAGGGTTGGTGTTCCTGGGATTAAAGGCCTCGCCTTTTCTCCTCCAAACATATTGCTGAGTATTGCGGCCAAACAGCTCAATTTTTGTTTCATCTGACCACGGAACTTTCCTCCAGAAGGACTTATCTTTGTCCATGTGATCAGCGGCAAACTTTAGGTGTCGCTTCTGGAGCAAGTTCTTCCTTCTAACATGGTAGCCTCTCAGTCCATGGTGATGCAAAATACGCTTGACTGTGGACACTGACACCTGCGTTCCAGCTTACAATTCATTGCAGACCTGCTTTTTGGTGGTTCTTGGTTGACTTTTGATCATCCTGACCAATTTTCTCTCGGCAGCAGGTGATAGCTCGTGTTTTCTTCTTGACCGTGGCAATGACAAAACTGTGCCATGCACTTTATATTTACGAACTGCTTTGAAATGGCCCCAAGTGACTTTCCTGACTTGTTCAAGTCACTGATTCGTTGTTTTCAGATCTGTGCTGAGTTACTTTGACTTTCCCATTGTTGGGTGTGTAACCGAGTCTAATGACTGCATCACATCAGCCCTATTTAAATGGGCTCAGAGAATTTAACAGGTCCGGTCAATCATAATCACTCATATGAAGTTAATTCGATTTGATTGTAACGTTTCTACATCACCAAAATTGATATGTAAAAGTTTGTATACTTTTGACCCAACAGATTTGCTCACATTTTCAGTAGACCCATAATAAATTCATAAAAGAACCAAACTTCATGAATGTTTTTTGTGACCAACAAGTATGTGCTCCAATCACTCTATCACAAAAAAATAAGAGTTTTACAAATGATTGGAAAGCCATGACATTATGTTCTTCACGAGTTATGTAAACGTTTGACCACAACTGCATATATATATATAAATATATATTAGGGGTGGGCAAATTAATGCGTTAATTACGAGTTAACTCATCAATCTATTAACGCCGACAATTATTTTATCGCACATTTGCGTATGTTGTTTACATGCTTTTATTTTGTTAACGCCTTTTCTTAACAAGATGGCGTCGCCCGCGGCGTCAAGGGGCTCTTGGTAAAGATGGAACATTTGGCAAAAATACCGGACAATTCTGCAAATTTCATGGCTGGCTTACAGCGTGGTCACTCCGGGATCACTTACGACCGCCAGACAATTCTGAATGTGGATAGATCGGGCCGTTTTGGACTGAATGACGCGTGCTTGCTAGACCGGCTAGCTAGCATGGGAATACTTTGCCGGCTACATCCAGCGGCCTGTGAAGCAGCGGAGTATATGTGTTGTCTGTCTATTTATGAATAATGCAGACCAGGAGTGTTGGCTGAGTTCTTAACGTTTGCTTTCAGAGCGTGCATATCACAACATACAAGATGCCATCATGGCGACACAACCTATACATGCTCCTCACTCCTGTTGCATGCTGGGTAGGGTAGTTCTTTTATTCCCTGGCTCATAACATCACAATATAGTACCATGTATATGATGCCTTCAGTTTATCAAAGCACCAAGCAAACAATCGGAAAATTCCCAACATATCAATTCCTAGATATGGTCATAATTATTTTAAGTGCACTACGCAGAATAAACACAACATTATTAATATTGCTACCACGGATAATTTGATCAAAAATTCCCTAAAACAGCCCACTACCTATAATATAGGTTTTTTAAACATAAGATCCCTGATAAAAAAAAATGTTTCTGCTGTTACCTCAGAAATTGCCTGTTCAGATGTTATGATTGTGGCTCAGAGATTTGTATGTAGATTATATTTATTTTCCATAACAAACAGGATAACTTAAATACCCTGGCAGTGGCAATAAGCTTAAATGTTTGTATTTACATTTTTTGAGTTGATTTTCATAAAATATGCTATTTAACTGCTACTGTTTAACAAGGACTGATTTAAATTGTGTTTGCACAACAAATGTTTTGGCGCTTTTGTTCATGTGGGAGAATATTCCAATAAAGGTGCACTACACACTACTTTTGAATTCATTATCGGGCTTTGCTTATACAATGCAGTTAATCGCGATTAATCGGAGAAATAGTGCGATTAACTTCGATTAAAAATTTTAATCGTTGCCCAGCCCTAATATATATATATATATATATATATATATATATATATATATATATATATATATATATATATATATATATATATATATATATATATATATATAGAATGCGGCATGAAAATGGACTCTAAAAATAATCTTTGCAAAATTTTGATCATTACACATCATGTAGAAAGGCTTTAAAGGGGAAAAAAACATAATATAACCCCTTTAACTCATCCACTTATCACAATATGTCGCTGACACACATGGACCATAGTTTATGTCATAAATAAATATTTTTCCGGACCAATCAATTGAAACTGCGAACATTAAACACACCTGATGATCAAACTGCACTATTTAACTGCACCTTCATCATGCTGGTTTTCCGCCCCCCCTTATTTATTTCCCCGTGCTTATTATCACAAGACGTTCTCTCGCACAGGTTGATGTCCAAGCTGTCGCTGGCAGACATGAATGTCCTGCTCTTCCGTTGCGACGCAGAGGAACAAGAGGATGGCGGAGGCTGTTACGACATCCCAGGATGGATGGCGTTCAAATACGCAGGTCTCCAAGGTCGGTGGTACAAGCAGTAGCGGGTCATGGGGTGTCCAAAGAAATAATATTACAAAAAAAGTGGAATAAAAGAGAGAATGTTGCAATGTTGACATGGAGAACACAAAGCTGCCCTGAAGACATTTAAAAGGCCGAACACTCTCATTGATCAAAAAATAATAATTCATAATTGATGGATAGAAGCTGATAGAGATTTAAGCGTTAAATGTAAAAAAAAATTTTTTTTTTTTTTTGGAAACTATCATTGCTTAAAAATTCATAATGAATCAAAATCAATGTTGTTATGAACGATTGACCTATTTGGGCTCCAATTACCTCACATCAAATATTCCACTTTGAACATTTTTTGTGGGAAAGACTGCATATTAAGTGAAGTGAATTATATTTATATAGCGCTTTTCTCTAGTGACTCAAAGCGCTTTACATAGTCAAACCCAATATCTAAGTTACATTTAAACCAGTGTGGGTGGCACTGGGAGCAGGTGAGTAAAGTGTCTTGCCCAAGGACACAACGGCAGTGACTAGGATGGCGGAAGCGGGAATCGAACCTGCAACCCTCAAGTTCCTGGCACGGCCGCTCTACCAACCGAGCTATGCCGCCCAAGGGTTTCTTTTGACGAAAAAAGGGCATAAAATATTATGAAAAATAAAAACTTTAGATTAGTGGATATATCTGAATTTGAAAGTAAGGAAAATAATTAATGTCTTCATGTTAATACTTAAATGACTGTGAACCTTTTGGGTCCCTGGGATCTTTAAAGGGGAACATTATCACAATTTCAAAAGGGTTAAAAACAATAAAAATCAGTTCCCAGTGGCTTGTTGTATTTTTTGAAGTTTTTTTTCAAAATTTTACCGGTCTCGGAATATCCCTAAATAAAGCTTTAAAGTGCCTTTTTTTCGGCTCTCTGCGAAGACACTGGCCAAATCCCTGTGACGTCATACAGTGCTGCCAATGTAAACAAACAAAGGTCAAATACCACAGCAAGATATAGTGACATTAGCTCGGATTCAGACTCGTATTTCAGCGGCTTAAGCGATTCAACAGATTACGCATGTATTGAAACAGATGGTCGGAGTATGGAGGCAGATAGCGAAAACAAAATTGAAGCTATTGAGCGAATAGCTATTGACGCTATTCGGCCATAGCATGGCTGCCTTATTAGCATCGCCGGTAAAATGTGCGGACCAAACGATCAGGACTTTTGCATCTTGTGACACTGGAGCAACTTAAATCCGTCGATTGGTAAGTGTTTGTCTCGCATTAAATGTGGGTATCTAGTTTCAAATATACATACAGCTAGTGTAAATAGCATGTTAGCATCGATTAGCGTAGCATGTTAGCATCGATTAGCTGGCAGTCATGCCGTGACCAAATATGTCTGATTAGCACATAAGTCAACAACATCAACAAAACTCACCTTTGTGATTTCGTTGACTTAATGGTTGCAAATGCATCTGCAGGTTATCCATACATCTCTGTGTCATGTCTGTCTTAGCATCGCCGGTCAAATGTGAAGACACTCTGGCACATTCAATGGGGGTCTGGCGGCAGATTTCTTGCCAGTGGTGCAACTTGAATCCCTCCCTGTTAGTGTTGTTACACCCTCCGACAACACACCGACGAGGCATGATGTCTCCAAGGTTCCAAAAAATAGTCGAAAAAACGGAAAATAACAGAACTGAGACCCGGTGTTTGTAATGTGAAAATGAAAATGGCGGGTGTGTTACCTCGGTGACGTCACGTTCTGACGTCATCGCTAAAAGACCGATAAACAGAAAGGCGTTTAATTTGCTAAAATTCACCCATTTAGAGTTCGGAAATCGGTTAAAAAAATACATGGTCTTTTTTCTGCAACATCAAGGTATATATTGACGCTTACATAGGTCTGGTGATAATGTTCCCTGTTAAGCAAGGCAATTTGTACACAAGGCAATTCAAGGTGCTTTATAGGAAATTATAAAAAGGCAAAAATAAAAATAACCATAATTCAAATTATAATCAGAACATAAAGTCAGTATAAAAACAATCATAATTAAATTAAAATCAAAATCAGAGAGTGTAGATAAAATACTTTCAGTTGTCATAAAAAAATAAATCAAAGTGTTTTCAGGCTGGATTTCAACATTGCCAACGTTTCATTCTGGAAGAGTATTCCAGATTTTAGGAGCATAAATCTCAAACGCAGCCTCACCATGTTTGGTCCTGACTCTGCACACCAGCAGGAGACCACTCCCTGAGGTTCTTAGAGCTGGAGATGGTTCAGATTGTTCTAAATGTCAGGGATGTATTTTGGCAAAAGGCCATGAAAAGACTTGCACACAAGCAGCGCTGTCTTAAAGTTTATTTTCTGAGGAACAGGAAGCCAGTGCAGTGACCCGAGCATTGGACTAATATGGTCGTATTTCTCTGGTTCTAGTCAGGACTCATTCTGGAATACAGAGCCCAGTGAAAAGGCCATTATGGTAGTCTAACTTTCTGGAGACAAAGGCTCTATGTTGGTCTTCTTAAGTTTGATTTCGAAATTATTTTGGTAACATTTTCTGCTGGTAAAAAGCTGCTGATGTTATTGACTTAATGTGGCTGTTCAAGTCTAAGTACAGAATTACCCCTAGATTTATAACCTGGTTATTAGGTGACTAATGCTAGTTTCTCTTTGCTTTTGTGGCCCAAAGACAATGATTTCTGTTTTGTCTGAGTTTCGGTGAAGAAAAGTTATGTTCGATGATGCAGCGGCAAAGTGAATCAACAGGTCCACGTTCACCTGCCGTCAGTGACACGTAGATCTGAGGGTCATCTGCATAGTGGGGTGTGTTTATCTAATATTGAAGGAAGCCCTAAAGGTTAGAAAATAAATAGTATATAATAAGTTTCATAATGTATTGTATGTACTGTATTTTACGGACGATACAGCTCACCGGTATAAAAGCTGCACCCACTAAATTTGAAAAGAGACAAATATTTTTCATATAAGCCGCAGATATAAACGTTGTGAAATGAGTTATTTACACAGAAATGTTTATTTACATACTTTAGCTGTTTCCAAACGGCAGTAAAACGTCGGATCAGACAAAACAGAACCCTTAGTCACTGACCTACTAGCTGCGGAAACTTGCTCTTTAATCAGCTAAACAGACTCAATTACTCCACAGTGACGTTTTGGTGAATTTACTGAGGGATTTGTGAAACTAAAACAATTTTAAAAAATGGCTCACTGCAGCCACAACATTTTAGAACAACATTATATTTGCCGTACTGGACTATAAGCCATTGTGAAATTTGTTATTTTCATGGAAATTGTTTGTAAACGATTATTTACATACCTTAACTCAGGGGTCGGGAACCTTTTTGGATGAGGGAGCCAAGAAGCGAAATATTTTAAAATGTATTTCTCTAAGAGCCATATAATATTTTTTTAACACTGAAAATAACTAAAGGTGTGCATTTTTAAGTAAGATCAACATTTCTAGAGTATAATAGGTCTCGTATCTTTGTAATAACATTGTTATTCTGAAGCTCACTGTGGATGGGGTGTGGCCTGTGGGCCTGCAGCGAAGCGGGGTGTTGCCAGGATCGGCCTCGACATCAGCGACAGTTGCGTAAATGGCCCAGCTGGGCCTTGTTATCTAATCACCTGTTGCTCTATTTATAAGTAGCAGCCAGGAGGAGAGACGGGGTTGGGGCTGGAGCCAGAACGCGAGCGAGAACGATAGAGAAAAAGACAGTTGCTGGGAAGCAACTGAGAGACTTATTGAAAAATAAAACAATATTGTAACCCTGAAACAGGCTCTCATGTCGGTGCTTGGTGGTCTGAAGAACCCCCAGGAGGGCAAGTCCTACGCTAACCAATAATAAATAAATTACTTCTTACCCTTAATGCAACTTCTTGAACAAGTGTGGTAGGAAAAAGGATGGATGGATTCAAATGCATGAGCATGTTTTATATTTTGAACGTTTTTTTAACACTGTGATTACAAGTGGAATTATTCATTACTTATCGTGTTAAGCAACGTCAGCTCAGATTTATCTGAGAGCCAGATGCAGTCATCAAAAGAGCTGCATCTGGCTAGCGAGACATAGGTTCCCTACCCCTGCCTTAACTGTTTCCAAACGGTGCCAGTAACATGGACACTCGTAAACGTGTTGGCATATCGGCTAACGCTAACAACATTAGCTTCATTACATTACGATAGCAGGTACAAATATACATGAAAACACTCCTACAGACATCACTCAAGTGGGCGCTTCAGTAAGTAGGAATTGTTTTAGTTATATTGTAAAACTTACAAATGTTGCTTACAGTGATGAATGAAGAATCCGTATAGACGACTAGAAGATAGAACGGCACTTCTACTTCCAGTTCAAAACACTTAACAGAAAGAAATACTGTATAACTCCACGGGTAATTTCCTGAGGAATTTGTGAAACTGAAATGATACAAAAATAATGCCCTTGTAAGTTTATAATGTTAGCACAGACACTCGGAATTGTGGTAGCATATAAGCTTTAGTTTTAGTTATATTGTAAAACTAACAAATGTTGCTTGTAGTGATGAATGAAGAATACATATTTGTAGAAAAGCCATGGAATGCTACAAGACAAAACAAAACCGCACTTGTGCTTCCGGTTCAAAGCTTTAAACAGCAGGAACCACTGTACAGGTTCACCCAGCAGCACTTGCAGTGAGGGACTCATCCAAAAGATGGCGCTTTGCATGTGTTCAAGGAAATCTATTTGCTTTACGGCTGTCAGCGAAGAAAAATCCATGAATTAGCATAGGAAAAAAAGTAGTGGTCGGGTGTTAACGGTATATACATTTCAATCAATCAATCAATGATTATTTATATAGCCCTAAATCACTAGTGTCTCAAAGGGCTGCACAAACCACTACGACATCCTCGGTAGGCCCACATAAGGGCAAGGAAAAACTCACACCCAGTGGGACGTCGGTGACAATGATGACTGAGAAACCTTGGAGAGGACCGCATATGTGAGCAACCCCCCCCCAGGGGACCAAAAGCAATGGATGTCGAGCGGGTCTAACATGATACAGTGAAAGTTCAATCCATAATGGATCCAACACAGCCGCGAGAGTCCAGTCCAAAGCGGATCCACAACAGCAGCGAGAGTTCCGTTCACAGTGGAGCCGGCAGGAAACCATCCCAAGCGGAGGCAGATCAGCATCGCAGAGATGTCCCTAGCCGATACACAGGCGAGCGGTCCATCCTGGGTCCCGACTATGGACAGCCAGTACTTCATCCATGGCCATCGGACCGGACCCCCTCCACAAGGGAGAGTGGGACAGAGGAGAAAAAGAAAAGAAACGGCAGATCAACTGGTCTACAAAGGGGTTCTATTTAAAGGCTAGAGTATACAAATGAGTTTTACGGTGAGATTTAAATGCTTCTACTAAGTTAGCATCTCGAACTGTTACCGGTAGGGCATTCCAGAGTACTGGAGCCCGAACGGAAAACGCTCTATAGCCCGCAGACTTTTTTTGGGCTTTGGGAATCACTAATAAGCCAGAGTTCTTTGAACGCAGATTTCTTGCCGGGACATATGGTACAATACAATCGGCAAGATAGGCTGGAGCTAGACCGTGTAGTATTTTATACGTAAGTAGTAAAACCTTAAAGTCACATCTTAAGTGCACAGGAAGCCAGTGCAGGTGAGCCAGTACAGGCGTAATGTGATCAAACTTTCTTGTTCTTGTCAAAAGTCTAGCAGCCGCATTTTGTACCAACTGTAATCTTTTAATGCTAGACATGGGGAGACCCGAAAATAATACGTTACAGTAATCGAGACGAGGTGTAACAAACGCATGGATAATGATCTCCGCGTCGTTAGTGGACAAAATGGAGCAAATTTTAGCGATATTACGGAGATGAAAAAAAGCCGATTTAGTGACGCTTGTAATGTGTGACTCAAAGGAGAGAGTTGGGTCGAAGATAATACCCAGATTCTTTACCGTGTCGCCTTGTTTAATTGTTTGGTTGTCAAATGTTAAAGTTGTATTATTAAATACAGGTCGGTGTCTAGCAGGACCGGTAAACATCATTTCCATTTTTTTGGCGTTGAGTTGCAAAAAGTTAGCGGACATCCATTGTTTAATTTCATTAAGACACGCCTCCAGCTGACTACAATCCGGCGTGTTGGTCAGCTTTAGGGGCATGTAGAGTTGGGTGTCATCAGCATAACAGTGAAAGCTAACACCGTATTTGCGTATGATGTCACCTAGCGGCAGCATGTAGATGCTGAAGAGTGCAGGGCCAAGGACCGAACCCTGGGGAACTCCACACGTTACTTTAACATAGTCCGAGGTCACATTGTTATGGGAGACGCACTGCATCCTGTCAGTAAGATAAGAGTTAAACCAAGACAGAGCTAAGTCTGACATACCAATTCGTGTTTTGATACGTTCTAATAAAATATTATGATCGACGGTATCGAAAGCAGCGCTAAGATCGAGGAGCAGCAATATAGATGACGCATCAGAATCCATCGGTAGCAATAGATCTTTAGTCATTTTTGCGAGGGCTGTCTCCGTAGAGGGATTTGCCCTGAAACCGGACTGAAAGGTTTCACATAGATTGTTAGACATTTAAATATTTGATTTTATTTAACCTTTCACATTTGTTTGGTTGCGGCACAACAAAAATGTTTTGAGTTGTTTCCTGCAGAGTGAACATGTGTCCCTGATTGTAAACCCTGTGCTCTGCAGGACTGATGTCTGTGCTCGCTGATATCCGTGCTAACAATGACCTGGGCCATCCTGTTTGTGCAAACCTGAGACAGGGGGACTGGATGATCGACTATGTCTCCAACAGACTCACACGGCGGGAAGGACCTCTGGCACAGGTGAAGTAACAACTGAATAGAGAGAGACAGAGATGCTGTAAAGTCAACATCAGTAAAGATTTTCCCATCCAACCTTCAAAATAAAATGGCCTAGTTCAGAATTGGGTCCTGCCACCAAATCTATTGTTGTGTGTCTGAAGAAGAAAAAAACACTATTATGATGACCAAAAAATATTTTTGGAGCAACGCGGCTGTGCAGCTGGATCAAGAGAGTCGACGAAGACGCTGTACTGAACCAAAAGTTGCTTTATTACAAGCAAGCGTCGTTACACAGGACTGCAGTTCCTAGGACGATGTCAGGTCAAATATGAAGGACTCCTGTCCTGGAGAAGCCAAACCATCAGTTTTATATTCCTTCTTACTCTGTCTGGGTGTGTGATAAGTCAAAACAGCACAACCTGACCGTGTAAGGAGGTGTTTGTGTGTAGTGACTGGAAAACAACAGATGAATACCATAACTTGTAGGTCTGACGTTTAAAGGGGAACATTATCACCAGACTTATGTAAGCGTCAATATATACCTTGATGGTCCAGAAATAAGACCCTATAATTTTTTAACCGATTTCCCCAAATCTAAATGGGTGTATTTTGGCGAATTAAACGCCTTTCTGTTTATCGCTCTGGAGGGGATGACGTCAGAACGTGACGTCGCCGAGATAACACAGCCGCCATTTTAATTTTCAACCCATTGTAAACATTGGGTCTCAACTTTGTTATTTTCCGTTTTTTCGACTATTTTTTGGAACCTTGGAGACATCATGCCTCGCCGGTGTGTTGTCGGAGGGTGTAACAACACTAACAGGGAGGGATTCAAGTTGCACCACTGGCAAGAAATCTTCCACCAGACCCCCATTGAATGTACCAAAGTGTCTCCACATTTTACTGGCGATGACAGACATGGCACAGAGATGTATGGATAACCTACAGATGCATTTGCAACTATAAAGTCAACGAAATCACAAAGGGGAGTTTTGTTGATGTTGACTTATGTGCTAATCAGACATATTTGGTTGCGGCGTGACTGCCAGCTAATCGATGCTAACATGCTACGCTAATCGACGCTAACATGCTATTTACCGGCGGTGCTGAAGCAGACATGGCACAGAGATGTATGGATAACCTGCAGATACATTTGTAACGATAAAGTCACATTAATCACAAAGGTGAGTTTTGTTGATGTTGACTGCCAGCTAATCGATGCTAACATGCTACGCTAATCGATGCTAACATGCTATTTACCGGCGGTGCTAAAGCAGACATGGCACAGAGATGTATGGATAACCTGCAGATGCATTTGCAATTATATTACGTTTCCTTCCACCCACATTTAATGCGAAAAAAACACTTACCAATCGACGGATTTAAGTTGCTCCAGTGTCACAAGATGCGAAAGTCCTGATCGTTTGGTCCGCACATTTTACCAGCGATGCTAACGCAGCTATTCGGCCATGCTATGGCTATGAATAGCGTCAATAGCTATTCGCTCAATAGCTTCAGTTTCTTCTTCAATACTTTCATACTCCAACCATCAGCTTCAATACATGCTTAATCTGTTGAATCGCTTAAGCCGCTGAAATCCGATTCTGAATCCGAGCTAATGTCGCTATATCTTGCTGTGCTATTCGCCAGTTATTGTTTACATTGGCAGCACTGTATGACGTCACAGGGAAATGGATAGTGGCATCGCAAATAGCGAAAATCAAGCACTTTAAAGCTTTTTTTAGGGATATTCGTACACCGGTAAAATTTTGAAAAAAAATACAACATGCCACTGGGAACTGATTTTTATTGTTTTTAACCCTTTTGAAATTGTGATAATGTTCCCCTTTAATATAAACATCGAATCTCTGCCAGGATAGAGCAATAACTTTTGCATTCCAGTCCATCTAAGGATCTTTCTCAACCATTATTTACTCAAACCTGGTGGTTGGCTTTCTCCAAGTTGGATATAAACATTCACCATATGTTGAACATAATATGAGTCAATTAATTCACTTCAATCGAAAGACTGACATTCATTTCCTTGTCATGTCTGCAGGTCGGCCAGTGGCTGGCTGCCATGTTTGCTTACCTGAAACACATCCCACGCTATCTCATTCCCTCCTACTTTGACGCCATCCTCGTATCCACCTTCACCACCGCCCTGGATGCAACCTACAAACTCATGCCAAGGTAGATGTTGGTCATGCCTGGTTTACGCCGCCATTGGCACTGAAGTCTGACAACGTTAAACCGTCGTTTTGTTGACAGTTTCATTCAGAGCGGCTCCAGCTTTGTGCGACACCTGGGTCTGGGCTCCCTTCAGATGTGCGGGGTCGGACGCTTCCCCGCACTCCCCCCTCTTTCGGTGGACATCGAGAATGTTCCGTATCGCGTCAACCCGATCACAGGCCAGAAGGAGCAATGCTGTGTCACCCTGGCTGCAGGTATGTGATTATGTGTGTATGTGTATGTATATATATATGTATATGTATATGTATATGTATGTATATATATATATGTGTATATATATATATATATATATATATATATATATATATATATATATATATATATTATGGGTGGGCAAATTAATGCGTTAATTACGAGTTAACTCATCAATCTATTAACGCCGACAATTATTTTATCGCACATTTGCGTATGTTGTTTACATGCTTTTATTTTGTTAACGCCTTTTCTTAACAAGAAGGCGTCGCCCGGATGGGCTTTGGCATCGAGGGGCTCTTGGTAAAGATGGAACATTTGGCAAAAATACCGGACAATTCTGCAAATATCCTGGCTGGCTTACAGCGTGGTCACTCCGGGATCACTTACGACCGCCAGACAATTCTGGATGTGGATAGATCGGGCCGTTTTGGACTGAATGACCCGTGCTTGCTAGACCGGCTAGCTAGCATGGGAATACTTTGCCGGCTACATCCAGCGGCCTGTGAAGCAGCGGAGTATATGTGTTGTCTGTCTATTTATGAATAATGCAGACGAAGAGTGTTGGCTGAGTTCTTAACGTTTACTTTCAGAGCGTGCATATCACAACATACAAGATGCCGTCATGGCGACACACAACCTTTACCGGGCTACCACGCATGCTCGTCACTCCTGTTGCATGCTGGGTAGGGTAGTTCTTTTTTTCCCTGGCTCATAACATCACAATATAGTCCCATATATATGCGTTCAGTTTATCAAAGCACCAAGCAAACAATCGGAAAATTCCCATCATATCAATTCCTAGATATGGTCATAATTATTTTAAGTGCACTACGCATAATAAACACAACATTATTAATATTGCTACCACGGATAATTTGATCAAAAATTCCCTAAAACAGCCCACTACCTATAATATAGGTTGTTTTAAACATAAGATCCCTGATAAAAAAATGTTTCTGCTGTTACCCCAGAAATTGCCTGTTCAGATGTTATGATTGTGGGTCAGAGATTTGTATGTAGATTATATTTATTTTCCATAACAAACAGGATAACTTAAATACCCTGGCAGTGGCAATAAGCTTAAATGTTTGTATTTACATTTTTTGAGTTGATTTTCATAAAATATGCTATTTAACTGCTACTGTTTAACAAGGACTGATTTAAATTGTGTTTGCACAACAAATGTTTTGGCGCTTTTGTTCATGTGGGAGAATATTCCAATAAAGGTGCACTACACACTACTTTTGAATTCATTATTGGGCTTAGCGTATACAATGCAGTTAATCGCGATTAATCGGAGAAATAGTGCGATTAACTTCGATTGAAATTTTTAATCGTTGCCCAGCCCTAATATATATATATATATATATATATATATATATATATATATATATATATATATATATATATATATATATATATATATATAAATTGTATATGTGTGTGTGTGCGTGTGTGTATATGTGTGTACATATGTATATATGTAAGTGTGTGTGAATTTAAATGTATTATATATAGATAATATATAGCATCTATGCAGCAACCACTGAACTGAATTATATTATATACATTATTGTATTATATATTGTAAATATATATTGTATATGTATAGGGGTGGGACCTAATAAGTTTACTTCTTCCCACTCCCTTTTGAGCCAATCTTGACATCTACAAAAGATTAGTCACATGTAATGTTTTCAATGTAGGTGTAAAAATAAGGTATTTATATATTTCTTTTGTATTTTATGTCATTCTCTTGTTTTGTTTGCATGGCTCAAAATAAACCATTCATTCATTCATTCAGGTCGCCAACAAACACAACGTTATTGTCTACAGTGGAGCCTCGATTCACGAGCGCCTCGACTCGCGTCCTTTGTTTTTTGCGAACGTTTACATAGCGCCAATTGCACCTCTGTGTGCATACAATGTCTCGGCGTAAACATTTTAAATTTTTTTATTCTCCCGTTCATTTTATGTGCTGCTGCTATCACTTCCTGTAACTTCAGCCCCCTATGTCACATACGGTTTACATCCCAGACACATCGGCTCAGCTATTTTTAAGAGCTTTGAAGCTAGCGTCGCTTTTGACGAGTTTACTTCCACAATTGTCGCAGCTTGTGCCGATCAGAGCCGTATCAGCCGGTCTTAGAGCTCGCTTTGTGTGATCAGAAACGCTTTAAATGTGTCCAAACTCTCACAGTCTTACCGTATCGCTTCGTTTGCTGGACAACCACTGAGCTGGCGTTTTAGCTATGTAGTTAGCCTGCGGGCTTGCCTCACCTTCACTTTGAGGATTTTGTCAGGGAAGGGGGATTTTTTTTCCTTGGCAAGCTTTTCATTGTGATGAGACCGAAAAATATGCCAAAGCGGACCTTTATTGCAGTGAAGGAGAAGGCACTACCGAGACACAAGTTGATGAAGGATTGCCTCACAATGTCCGTTTGTTCTAACGCTAGCGACGACTACGTAAATTAGACTTAGACCTAGACAAACTTTAATGATCCACAAGGGAAATTGTTCAACACAGTAGCTTAGTTACAATGATGGAAAGTGTAAGGATGGAAAGGACAATGCAGGTATAAATAGACTAGGTATAGCAATGTAAAATATAACATATCTGCGAATATATACAATATATAAGGGACGGCGTGGCGCAGTGGAAGAGTGGCCGTGTGCAACCCGAGGGTCCCTGGTTCAAATCCCACCTAGTACCAACTTCGTCACGTCCGTTGTGTCCTGAGCAAGACACTTCACCCTTGCTCCTGATGGGTGCTGGTTGGCGCCTTGCATGGCAGCTCCCTCCATCAGTGTGTGAATGTGTGTGTGAATGGGTAAATGTGGAAGTAATGTCAAAGCGCTTTGAGTACCTTGAAGGTAGAAAAGCGCTATACAAGTACAACCCATTTATCATTTATATGCTTATCATGTGTGCAGTATATGATATATACAGATATAATATGTCTATAAAATCCACTGGTAGTTTATATTCAGAAACACTAGCGCAAATATTACCAAAACACAAAGTTTGGTAATATTTTTTCTTTTTTTTAGTTTTTGAGCGTATCAACAAGACTTGTGGGTTTGTGTGCGTGTTCAGTGTTGACATTTAAGCTTGCTGTAATATTTTAGTTCGATAAAAAAGAGATTGTTGAGCAATTACCCCCTTTTTATGTTTAATCAGAATCAGAAATACTTTATTAATCCAAGAGGGGAAATTAAAATGTGTATGTCTTTATATATATGTATACATATAGGTACACATATACATACAGTGCAGGCTAAAAGTTTGGACATAACCTCTCATTTCAATACGTTTTCTTTATTTTCCTGACTAAAATTTACATTGTAGATTGTCACTGAAGGCATCAAAACTATGACAGCTGTGATTGAAAACCATTTCAGGTGACTACCTCTTGAAACTCATCAAGAGAATGCAAAGACTGTGCAAAGCAATAATCAGAGCAAAGGGTGGCTATTTTGAATAAACTAAAATTTAAAACATGTTTTCAGTTATTTCAGTTTTTTTTGTTAAGTACATAACTCCACATGTGTTCATTCATAGTTCTGATGGCTTCAGTGACAATCTACAATGTAAATAGTCTTGACAATAAAGAAAACACCATCGAATGAGAAGGTGTGTCCAAACTTTTGGCCTGTACTGTATATACATGTATGTACGTATATAAATGTATTCACATATGCATACATATGTATGTATGTATACATATATGCATACATACACATGTATGTATATATAGTATAGATGCGCGGATAGGCAATTATATCATCCGCAACCGCGTCACCAAAGTCGTCATCCACCCGCCGTCCACCCGAACCAACATTTTTTCAGAAACGCATCCGCCCGCCCGCTCGCTGAAATACGTCAGAGGTTGGCCACCTTTACCACTCACAGAGCTTGTCTAAACCCGTTTCACAGAGTAACGGAGACAATTGGTACCGCTAACGTTCTCGCGATTATCCAATTGGCGTTCATCCTGATGACAAGAATATGGGCGTGCTGTGAAGCCGTTGCCTTTGACACCTTCAACAACATGTACACACCGATTGTTAGTCTGGCATCATGTTGTGTGCAGCTTCTGCAATCACACGTACAAAATTGAAAGGCATACTGGGTGACACAGAGTACACTGATGGTTGTGATATAAACAACTTTAACACTTACTAATATGTGCCACGCTGTGAAGCCACACCCAACAAGATTGACAAACACATTTCGGGAGAACATCCTCACAGTAACACAACATAAATGCAACACAACAAATACCCATAATCCTTTGTATCCGTGACACTTACTGATTATATTTTACACCCCCGCGCCCCCAACCCCGCCCACCTTACCGACGCACGGGGTGGGGTTGTGGGGGGTGGCGGGGTTTGCTGCTAGTGGGGTGTATAAAATAGTCAGGAAGTGTAATGGATACAAAGGATTCTGGGTATTTGTTGTGTTGCGTTTATGTTGTGTTACTTGGAGGATGTCCTCCCGAAATGTGTTTGTCAATCTTGTTTGGTGTGGCTTCACAGCGTGGCGCATATTACTAAGAGTGTTAAAATTGTTTATTTCACAACCATTAGTGTACTCTGTGTCACCCAGTATGCCTTGCAGTCGTGTGCGTGTCGCCACGGAAGCCACACACAACATGTTGCTGGACTGACAAGCAGATCGTACATGCTGTGGAGGGCGACAAAGTCAATGACTTCATAGCACGCCCTAATACTTATTATCTGGGTGACTGCCGGCAGTCATTCTAGAGAATAATAGCGTCTCCTATTGACTTCTTCGCTTTGTGACACGGGTCTTAAATGGCTCTTTGAATGGCAAAAGATACCGATCCCAGAACCATGTATATCAAATATTTCCGGATGAATCAACCGCCACCCGCCCGAATCTAATTAAAATAAATTTTTTCGTCATGTCACCCGCCCGACCCGCGGTTTATCCGCGGATGAGACCGCAAACCGTGCATCTCTAATATATAGATATATATATATGTGTATGTATGTATGTGTGTGTGTGTATATATATATATATATATACATATATATATATATATATATATATATATACACACACACACACACACATTACAGTGTCTTCAAAGTATGCAATTTTTTACTAAAATGGGGAATTTTGTTGAGGGTAGAACCAATGATTCGTGTTTACGTTGATTTGTATGGAGAATTCTGCTTCACTATACAAACGCGCCGGTTGGCGAACTATGTAGAAAAGCTGATTGAGTTTGTTGATCGAGGTTCCACTTGTTAAGCTATTCCCAAAGAACAGATCAAATACCGTATTGACTCGAATAAAAGAATGTTTTTGTAGGAAAAAATGGAAAAGGCATGTCTTTGAGGTCTTGAGATGAATACTTAAAGCCAGTTGGTGGCAACAAAGAACGTCTTAGCAAGTGAGAGCTTTTCTTCCTGAGGCACACAAGTGAACTGGGGAGATGCCAACTGAGACAAGTTGACACAGAAGGACTTACGTTACTAAATTCGTCAGACTGGTGATAAAAGTAGCAATCTTCGAATAAATCTTTGCATACATATGATGAGACAGAGTGGAAGAGAGATGGCACACCCAGGAACTAATTCTTCAAAATGTACATGGGCCCGTGGTTCTTAGACTTGTATTTTCCACGAAACTGATAGGAGGGATCGTTACTGAAATCAACATCCTCTTAAAGGGGCTGTTTGCAACATTTACACGTACGTTCTAAGGTGTTTAAAACAGTCTATCTCACCTTCTCACATAATGACGAAATGACATGCGTACGCAACACATGCAAGCGCATTAGCGTTTGGTGTTGTTAGCTACTGACGGCGGATTGGATCGCTAGCGTTAGCTGTCATTGAATGTACATTCTATCACAGGGGTGTCAAACTCAAATACAGAGTGGGCCAAAATTTTAAACGGAACAAAGCCGCGGGCCAAGGTTGAACAAATTAACCTTTTAATAGGGACCCAAACAAGTTTTGCAATAAATATTGAACAAGCAAGGCTTTTATAACTTTAGTGACATGCAAAATCCAGTTTCAAATAATAATAATAACAATTAAAAAAAATCAATGGCGTATCAAATAAAATTTAAATAAAAATTGTATGCCTTTTTTTCTATTTGCATTCTTCTGAGGTAAATATCACATTTTTCCACAGGCTAATAATACATTTGAAAATAAAATAACAATAATGAATGAACGAAACATTCAAGCCTTGAAGTAGCAAGAGAAAATGCATGAATAAAACGTTAATTATTGGTCAGTTTGCTGGAAGTTTCCCAGAAGAGTTAGTGCTGCATGGGGTTCTGGGTATTTGTTCTGTTGTGTTACAAGAATGTGTTTGTCATTCTTGTTTGGTGTGGGTTCACAGTGTGGCGCATATTTGTAACAGTGCTAAAGTTGTTTATACAGCCACCCTCAGTGTGACCTGTATGGCTGTTGACCAAGTATGCCTTACATTCACTTGTGCGTGTGCGTGTGCGTGTGCGTGTGTGTGTGTGTGTGTGTGTGTGTGTGTGTGTGTGTGTGTGTGTGCGTGTGTGTGTGTGTGTGTGTGTGTAAAAGCCACAACAAATATTATGTGACACGCTGTTAGTATGGAGAAAAAGCGGACGTGACGACAGGTTGTAGAGAACGCTAAAGGCAGTGCCTTAAATGCATGCCCCCAATATAGTTGTCCAGGTGGAAATCGGTAGATATTCGGGAAAATGGTTGTCCCGGGAGATTTTCGGGAGGGGCACTGACCTTCGGGAGTCTACCGGGAAAATTAGGAGGGTTGGCAAGTATGAGTATTAGCGGTGAATGCGGTGTTACAGCGGCATTGACGCTGTATAACACCGGCGGGCCAGCTCTAATGCTAAATTGATATTGCCTCAAGGGCCAAATTAAATTACACGGTGGGCCAAATTTGGCCCACGGGCCAGAGTTTAACTCCCATGTTCTATCATAACAACAGCATGGCTGCAAATTGTTTGTCGCTTCTATTGGACTGTTCAAACATTCGGTACTATAACTTTGTAATTGTGCAGAATATGGACAATTGTCAACTAAATGTGTTCTGTTAAACCACTAATGGTTACATAAGCTCGCTATTGATGTTCTTGTTGTATGTTTTGCTTGGAAAAATGTAACCGTGAGGAACAGCAACACTTTTAAATACTCTCTAGTATTGACTTTTACAAGTGGCGCATTAACTATCAGCTATCCCAATAACGCATACAACCAGTGAAGTCTGAAAATGTTGTGTCGAATACGCTTAATCTTTCCCGAGGTGTGCCCCAAGGTTCCATATTGTGCCCACACTTATTCTCCATCTACATAAATTATGTGTAGTCAAAGGTATTGCAGCCTCCTGGACACAACTCGGGTCTCTGCTTGGACCGCTCTCTTTCCCTCAGGACTCGCATCATACCCTGCAGGCCAAACTTAGGGCCAGATTGGGGTTCCTGAGCCACGTAAAGCACAGGTTTTGCCAAACATGCTCCGATGAAGATGACCACCAAACTCCCCGTTTGATTATGGCGATGTCATCTATGAAATGACCTCCAAGGCTGCTCTCCACCATTAAGGCATCCTTTTTGCCACCATTGCGATTCATATAAACCGTGGGTGTCAAACTCTGGCCCGCGGGCCAAATCTGGCCCGCCATGTAATTTAATTTGGCCCTTGAGGCAATATCAATTTAGCATTTAGCGGTGGCCCGCCGGTGTTATACAGCGTCGGTGCCGCTGTAACACCACATTCACCGCTAATACTCATACTTGCCAACCCTCCTAATTTTCCCGGTAGACTCCCGAAGTTCAGTGCCCCTCCCGAAAATCTCCCGGGGCAACCATTCTCCCGAATTTCTACCGATTTCCACCTGGACAACTATATTGGGGGCGTGCATTTAAGGCACTGCCTTTAGCGTTCTCTACAACCTGTCGTCACGTCCGCTTTTCCTCCATATTAGCAGCGTGTCACATAATATTTGTAGCTTTTACACACACACACACACACACACACACACACACACACGCACAAGTGAATGCAAGGCATACTTGGTCAACAGCCATACAGGTCACACTGAGGGTGGCCGTATAAACAACTTTAGCACTGTTACAAATATGCGCCACACTGTGAACCCACACCAAACAAGAATGACAAACACATTTCGGGTGAACATCCACACCGTAACACAACAGAACAAATACCCAGAACCCTTGCAGCACTAACTCTTCTGGGAAACTTCCAGCAAACTGACCAATAATTAACGTTTTATTCATGCATTTTCTCTTGCTACTTCAAGGCTTGAATGTTTGGTTCATTCATTCTTATTTTATTTTCAAATTTCTCATTAGCCTGTGGAATTTTTTTTATATTTACCTCAGAAGATTGCAAATAGGAAAAAAGGCATAACATTTTTATTTAAATTTTATTTGATATGCCATTGATATTTTTTTAATTAATATTATTATTATTTGAAACTGGATTTTGCATATCACTAAAGTTATATAAGCCTTGCTTGTTCAATATTTAATGCAAAACTTGTTTGGGTCCCTATTAAAAGGTTCATTTGTTCAACCTTGGCCCGCGGTTTTGTTCCGTTTAAAATTTTGGCCCACTCTGTATTTGAGTTTGACACCCTTGATATAAACTGATAAGACTTTTAGGGAAAACATATCTCATAATAATTATCACATACGATCAAGCCTTAGCCAACATTCCTTCAGGACTCAACACTCCCTCAAACTTATAACTCTCTTTTTTATTTAGCAATCATTTTAGCGTCTGACAGTGATTTCACTGCTACTGAAAACTTTTCCCTCTTATATTCGGGTCAATACTTTAATTTAAAAACGATCTACCTTTATTGCTTAAGAGAACTGCTGATTCCCTTCTAATGTCTCAGGTCTCCCTCATTTCTCCACGGGAATCTTCCGCTGCTGGGGCAGAGACACTTTCATTTCTCTCCGAGGACTGATGCTGCTCACTGGGAGAGACACGGAAGCCCGGTAAGCGTCGTAGTGGCGGTGATTGATTGATTTTCTGAGCGAATACAGTTTTTCAACAGCATAAAAAAGCCATTCTTCTCTTACCGTCCCTTAGGAACATCATTTTGGCCTTCGCAGGGACGTTACGTCACGGTTTGATTCCAAACCTTTTAGGCGAAGGCCGCTGTGCCAGATACAACTGCCGTGATGCTGTGTGGTGGTGGCTGCAGTGCCTCCAGGTAGGAGAAAAACTGCTGTTTTTTGGGGGGGGAAACCAGTACAATGACCTTATCAAACATACATTTAAAGGGGAACATTTTCAAAAGGGTTAAAAACAATAAAAATCAGTTCCCAGTGGCTTCTTGTATTTTATGAATTTTTTTTCAAAATTTTACCAGTCCCGGACTATCCCTAAAAAAAGATTTAAAGTGCTTGATTTTCGCTATTTGTGATGCCACTATTCATTTCCCTGTGACGTCATACAGTGCTGCCAATGTAAACAAACAATGGCAGATACCACAGCAAGATATAGCGACATTAGCTCGGATTCAGACTCGGATTTCAGCGGCTTAAGCGATTCAACAGATTACGCATGTATTGAAACAGATGGTTGGAGTATGAAAGTTATGAAGAAGAAACTGAAGCTATTGAGTGAATAGCTATTGACGCTATTCATAGCCATAGCATGGCCAAATAGCTGCGTTAGCATCGCCGGTAAAATGTGCGGACCAAACGATCAGGACTTTCGCATTTTGTGACACTGGAGCAACTTAAATCCGTCGATTGGTAAGTGTTTTTTTCGCATTAAATGTGGGTGGAAGGAAACGTAATATAGTTGCAAATGCATCTGCAGGTTATCCATACATCTCTGTGCCATGTCTGCTTTAGCACCGCCGGTAAACAGCATGTTAGCATCGATTAGCTGGCAGTCAACATCAACAAAACTCACCTTTGTAATTTCGTTGACTTTATCGTTGCAAAAGCATCCGCAGGTTATCCATACATGTCTGTGCCATGTCTGCTTTAGCACCGCCGGTAAATAGCATGTTAGCATCGATTAGCGTAGCATATTAGCATCGATTAGCGTAGCATATTAGCATCGATTAGCTGGCAGTCCACATCAACAAAACTCACTTTTGTTATTTTGTTGACTTTATTGTTGCAAATGCATCTGCATGTTATCCATATATCTCTGTGCCATGTCTGTCATCGCCGGTAAATAGCATGTTAGCATCGATTAGCGTAGCATGTTAGCATCGATTAGCTGGCAGTCACGGCGCGACCAAATATGTATGATTAGCACATAAGTCAACGACATCAACAAAACTCACCTTTATGATTTCGATGAATTTATCGTTGCAAATGCATCTGAAGGTTATCCATACATCTCTGTGCCATGTTTGCTTTAGCACCGCCAGTAAATAAGATGTTAGCATCGATTAGCTGGCAGTCAACATCAACAAAACTCACCTTTGTGATTTCGTTGACTTTATCGTTGCAAAAGCATCTGCAGGTTATCCATACATCTCTGTGCCATGTCTGCTTTAGCACCGCCGGTAAATAGCATGTTAGCATTGATTAGCATAGCATATTAGCATCGATTAGCGTAGCATATTAGCATCGATTAGCTGGCAGTCAACATCAACAAAACTCACCTTTGTGATTTTGTTGACTTTATTGTTGCAAATGCATCTGCATGTTATCCATACATCTCTGTGCCATGTCTGTCATCACCGGTAAATAGCATGTTAGCATCGATTAGCGTAGCATGTTAGCATCGATTAGCTGGCAGTCACGCCGCGACCAAATCTGTCTGATTAGCACATAAGTCAACGACATCAACAAAACTCACCTTTGTGATTTCAATGAATTTATCGTTGCAAATGCATCTGCAGGTTATCCATACATCTCTGTGCCATGTCTGCCTTAGCACCGCCGGTAAAATGTGGAGACACTCCGGCACATTCAATGGGGGTCTGGCGGCAGACACTTTGGCATCTTTGGGCCAGTGGTGCAACTTGAATCCCTCCCTGTTAGTGTTGTTACACCCTCCGACAACACACCGACGAGGCATGATGTCTCCAAGGTTCCAAAAAATATTCGAAAAAACGGAAAATAACAGAGCTGAGACCCAGTGTTTGTAGTGTGAAAACGAAAATGGCGGGTGTGTTACCTCTGTGACGTCACGTTCTGACGTCATCGCCATAGAGCGATAAACAGGAAGGCGTTTAATCCGCCAAAATTCACCCATTTAGAGTTCGGAAATTGGTTAAGAAAATATATGGTCTTTTTTCTGCAACATCAAGGTATATATTGACGCTTGCATAGGTCTGGTGATAATGTTCCCCTTTAATTTTTACGATATTGGCCTTTTGCTTCTATTCAGGATTACGTGAACCACGTTCCCGAAGGACAACGCATTCTCCAGTGTCCAGTCACGCGCATGTACCCGACTGACGACAGCGAGCCCTGTAAACCGGGAGAAGTGGTACCGCATCCTTCCTGC
>NC_084638.1:23178974-23286474 GCF_033978795.1 Nerophis ophidion | reverse complement strand
TTGATTTGGTTTTGTTTTTAGCCATTTCAACTTATCAAAGCCTTACTGTTCTTTCCAGGCTTCAATGTGGCTATCAACGTGGATCCAGAAACAGGCTTTGTCCACGGAGGAAACCGCTTTAACTGTGGCACGTGGATGGACAAGATGGGGGAGAGTGACCGAGCAAGAAACAAAGGCATACCTGCCTCTCCCAGGTAACACGGACACAAACTGATCGCATGTTAATAGTTCATTAACATGCGATCTGGCAAATCATTGAGGACTCCGAGGTCAGGTCCTCGGTATTTTTTGAAGTGTCAAAAAGAAGATAAGACTCACGCTGTACTGCACCATGCGATCATCTTCTCACAATATACGATCTTTGCAAGGTAGCACAATGACATCCACTTTTACGATAAACATCATCCGATTGGCAATGTGCCATTTTAGTTTTTTGTTTACCACGACTTATGATCCCGTACCAAGTGTGACACATCAACAAAAAATATATATATTTTTAATAGAGGCATATGACCTTACTAACATGTGTCACATATGAACAATACACACACATTGCCAGTTAAATTGTTTGATGTGCCTTCTGTTGTGGGCCAGAGTTTGATTTCAGTATGACACTGTGTGTTCAGAGACGGAGCAGCTGTGGAGATAATCGGTCTGAGCAAGTCAACCGTCCGCTGGATTGTGGAGCTTGGTGCCAAAGGACTGTTTCCTTATGATGGAGCTAAAGTACACAGAAATGGTATCCAGCATGCATCACGCGTAGACACACTTTTCACATTCCTGGCAACCACCAACTTTAATATACATGTAGGCTGTGGCACTTTTGTATTGATACCTAGGGGTGTAACGGTACGTGTATTTGTCTTGAACCACACTGCTGATTGGCTTTGTATGTAACCAATCAGATGGTTGTGTGGGCGGGACAATGCTGGGTGCTCACTGCTCAGACAGAGGCAGCTGCAGAGCACCTTGTTAAGACTTTAGATTACAAACTTGTTCGATACACCCTTGTACCGAATCGAAAACCCCGTACCGAAAGTCTTAATAAGCTGCTCTGCTTTCTGCCTCTGTCTGAGCAGTGAGCACCCAGCATTGTCCCGCCCACACAACCATCTGATTGGTTACATACAAAGCCAATCAGCAGTGCGTAGTCGGAACGCATGTTGTAAATGCTTCATTGTCGAGCAGATATGTGCGTTTAGCAGCGGACATCATACTCTCCCCAAATTATAAAAAACACTTTCCAGTCACAACTATTACAAACATCACTATGGGCCCGTTGACATTCTAGAAACTTAAACTGCAGCTCCGCTCGCTCACTGGCTTGAGGTGATGTGAAGGCTAATTAGCTTTTAGCGTTACGTTAGCTCATTTTGCTGTGTGTGTGTGTGTGTGTGTGTGTGTGTGTGTGTGTGTGTGTGTGTGTGTGTGTGTGTGTGTGTGTGTGTGTGTGTGTGTTAGGAGCAGCAAAGCCCTGTCTGTCTGTTATTTCACAAGAACTATCATGAACTCCATAGATTTCAGAGATGAGTACTCTCTCCTATTGCAATTGTATTATTTTTCAGCTATAGTTACATTAATCAGTAATGTAGCAGCCTAGTTTTGAATGGCAGGGTCCCTGCTATCACATTTTGACAAAAATGTAACATTTGCATAATAAAAGTCAACAAATGCTGTAATAAATTAAGCATGATGAGTAGACTTGAAACTGTTTAAAGTTGCACTTTTTATATGTGGAAGAAAGGTTTTGTCATTTTATTTAATCAAAGCAACAGCTTGAGGCAGTTTAATGTGGATTAACGTGGGCAGAATTATTATAGTGTTTCCAATGTTAAAAGGATAAAGCCATTGTTTACAAATTGGGTAAATAAATAACCAAAAAATGTATATTTGGTTGTTTTCTTACTGTACCGAAAATGAACCGAACCGTGAACTCTAAACCGAGGTACGTACCGAACCGAAATTTTTGTGTATTGTTACACCCCTATTGATACCAATTACATGTCTATCGAGATATATATTGATATTGTTTTATCGCTCATGTATTGTGCCTATGTATTGAGCTCACAGCATCATAAAAACAAAGTATTTGGCCTACATGTTTTCAGGGATGAAACAAGCGAAGAATAACAGAAATATTGGTCACATATTTAACGGCGATAACATTAAAATCCAAAAACAATGATTTAAAAGTCAAACCCACAGGACACTAGCTCACCACCAATTACATTGGTGTGAGTAAGAAATATGCTTCATTAAATTATGTCCATCACTCCTCTCGTAAATTATTTATGATAGCCAGGGCCTTCCTCTGTGGAAATAATCTAGGAGACTCAAAATAATCCACTAAATCAGTGAAGTTGCAGAAAACTAAAGGGACGAATAAACGAGCTATGGTTCAAAAGCTTTTGTGTTAGCACAGGGGGGTCCCAACCCTTTGCAATGCTGAACTATCAAAGCATGCCGGCGCCATTTTGATATTTTAAATTTTCAAAACAACTACAGTATTAGACTTTTTTCAACCATTCAGGCTCCCTTCCACGGACCCGGAAGGGTCTCATTCATAAAAATGTGCATAATAAATCATAAATACAATTTTTCAATCTATCCGTTGATATAAAGTTAAAAATGTTCCTATGTTTTATGCCCATTTTGTTAAAAAAAAAAGCAAAAATAGTCATTTTTATATATTGTGTAATTTGAGCCAAACGCATTAAAAATAGCTCATCTTAAATTTTTACTTTCAAGGCTTACATTTCAAGATCTATCCATCAATTATAAGTTTTTATAATTTTTTTAAATGTCTTTTTGTTTGTTTAATGTCCTACAAAATGTGCATTATTTCCCTAAAGAATATTTCAAGGTGGAATTTTTGACGTGAAGTAATTGGAGGCTTAAATAGGTTAATAATTCATAATAACGTTCATTTTGATTCATTGTTGTTTTGAGCAAGACCGTTTTTTGTTTTTTTTTCAATCTCACAAAGGGATTCAAAAGTGCTTAAAATATGTCATAGATATTTTTTCTATTTGTTTACTTTCATCTTTTTGATCTCTAGATCAATTTCTTGGTCATTTATTAGTTTTTTAAATTAAATTAAATGGGTTGTACTTGTATAGCGCTTTTCTACCATCAAGGTACTCAAAGCGCTTTGACACTACTTCCACATTTACCCATTCACACACACATTCACACACTGATGGAGGGAGCTGCCATGCAAGGCGCCAACCAGCACCCATCAGGAGCAAGGGTGAAGGGTCTTGCTCAGGACACAACGGACGTGACGAAGTTGGTACTAGGTGGGATTTGAACCAGGGACCCCCGGGTTGCACACGGCCACTCTCCCACTGCGCCACGCCGTCCCTTTTAGAGTTTTATTTCGTTTTAAGATCTTTTTTTGTCATTGAAACTCACTTTTTTCATGGAAAACATAGACCATGCATTATTTCCGTAAAGAATATTTCAAGGTGGAATATTTTATCTCAAGTTATTTGGAAGTTTAAATAGAACAATAATTCATAATATTGATTTTGATCTTTATTGTTTTTTAATTTTTTTGTTGTTCTACGGAATTCAAAAGTGTTCAAAATAAGTCATACATTATTTTTTGTCACTTAAATCGCGAGATCAACTTCAAGGTCTATCCGTCGATTATACGTTTTTTATTTGTTTTTTGTACCTTTATTTTGTTTTGACATCTTTTTGTCATAGAAAATGTTGTTTTTAATGGAAAACACAGACTGTGCATTATATACTTGGTGAGTTTTTTTTCAGTGAGCCAAGTTTCAGCAACAGATTATTATTCAAACGCAGCCAGGAAAAAGAAGCTGTTGTAGCGTGCATACACACACACACTGCATCTCCATGGTGACACACGACATTCAAATTGTTAGCACAACTCCACGTTTCACAGTTTTCAAACAACAAAGAAAAAAAAGGCGTTCAAGCAAAGCCTGCCTTCATTCCACTTTTGCCTCATTTATGCGGCAAAAGTCGGTCGTGAGTAAAAGGAACAGAGGTGGGTAGTAACGTGCTACATTTACTCCGTTACATCTACTCTAGTAACTTTTGGGATAAATTGTACTTCTAAGAGTAGTTTTTATGCAACATACTTTTACTTTTACTTGAGTATATTTATAGAGAAGAAACGCTACTT
This sequence comes from Nerophis ophidion, assembly GCF_033978795.1. Taxonomy (NCBI): domain Eukaryota; kingdom Metazoa; phylum Chordata; class Actinopteri; order Syngnathiformes; family Syngnathidae; genus Nerophis; species Nerophis ophidion. The sequence goes on along the minus strand of NC_084638.1, from coordinate 23,282,318 downwards.
TTACTCCGCTCCATTTATCTACAATCAGCTCGTTACTCGCACCTTTTTTTTATCGTATTGTTAATGCATGCTTTGTTTGTTTTGATTTTGTCAGACACGCATTCAAAGTAGGAACTACGCATGCCTGCGTTTCACCAATCAAATGCAGTCACTGGTGACATTGAACCAATCAAACAAAACCAGGCGTTCACGTGACCGTCACACGTCGAATCCGACCTCAAAAAGTTGAAAAACTTATTGGAGTGTTACCATTTAGTGGTCAATTGTGCAGATTATGTACTGTACTGTGCAATCTACTAATAAAAGTTTCAATCAATCAATCAATCAATCAATCAATCAATCAAAAGTGTAAAGGAAAAAAGACACTTTTTATTTCAACCGTACTTCCCGTCGAAAGCCTAAAGACTGATCGCACAGTTGCTGTCTTCACAATAAAAGTGCCGCTCCATCGTGCCTGCGCTAACAAAATAAGAGTCTCCGAAAGCCAGCGCAAACAAGCTAGCAAGATACGGAGTTTGCCGCCAATGTATTTCTTGTAAAGTGTATAAAAACGAATATGGAAGCTGGACAAATAAGATGCCAAAAACCAACGACTTTCATGTGGTATTAGACAGAAAAGAGGAACTTTTTTTCTCCTCCATTTGAAAATGTGGACATTATCAGCACTATACTGTCTGATTCCAATCAATGCAAGTCATCAGAATCAGGTAATACACCAACTTATATTCTTGTCTTCATGAAAGATAGGAATCTATATGTTAAACATGCATGTATAGTCATTAAAACACCTTTAACATGTCAACCAAAATGGCAAAATAAATAACTATAAATTATATACTATGTATATATATATATATATATATATATATATATATATATATATATATATATATATATATATATATACATATATATATATATATGATATGTGTGTGTATGTATATATGAGGTAGATCACCTCGACTTGGTCATTTATTAAGTAATTGATTAACGTTGAAAAATATATTGGGGTGTTACCATTTAGTGGTCAATTGTAGGGAATATGTACTGTACTGTGCAATCTACTAATACAAGTTCCAGTCAATCAATCAATCAATCAAATCAATGAATGTCTACTGAGCCTATGGTGCTGTTAAGTTATTGTGGCTCAATTTGCCTTAATTTTTTTATTTTAATGTATTATTATTTAATATATATTATTGTTTTAGTTGCTTAAGAGATATTCCTGGCTATGTATTTGCTCATTACTATTTTTATGTTTCTGTTCATTATCTGTTGCCGTAATCATTAAACAAACAGGTTACTCATCAGTTACTCAGTACTTGAGTAGTTTTTCACAACATACTTTTTACTTTTACTCAAGTAAATATTTGGATGACTACTCCTTACTTTTACTTGAGTAATACATCTTTAAAGTAACAGTACTCTTGCTTGAGTACAATTTCTGGCTACTCTACCCACCTCTGAAAAGGAATGTGCTAAATAGTTAACATGTCGAGTATTTTATTTTCTCATCCATCCAGCAGCCTATTTTTTTTTATTTGTAAAATGTTGTTTTGCAGGCAAAGAGGTGTTCATTGCGTACGCCCAGTGGAACGAGCAAATCCAGCAGTCCTTTGAGCCATGTTTCTGGGTGTCTGGGGAGCCCATGGACCCCAATGAAAAACGTCCGGACCTGGTACACAAGAAAGGTATCTATAAAGATAGCGTTGGCGCATCCAGCCCATGGTGTGACTATCAGCTGAGACCCAACTTCTCCATCGCCATGGTCGTGGTAAGCGGACACACGCACTCCTGAAGCTTGTTGCTCCTCCTTTTTCACTATTTTAAAATGAAGACGTCATCGGGGTTTTTCTTCTTGTTTTATGATGGGGCACTCGACGTTAAAGCTGCATTGCCGCCTTTTACTGTATTGGAGTTTGGACCAAAGTTCCCTCCCTTCTCCCGCCCTCACATACATACCGTATTTTCCGGACTATAAGGCACGTTTAAAGACATAGTGGCTTAGTGGTTTGAGTGTCTGGCTTGATATCGGTAGTTTGTGAGTTCAAACCCTGGCTGAGCCATACCAAAGACTACAAAAATGGGAGCCATTACCTCCCTGCTTGGCACTCAGCATCAAGGGTTGGAATTGGGGGTCCATCCATCCATCCATTTTCTACCGCTTATTCCCTTTCGGGGTTGCGGGGGGGGCTGGCGCCTATCTCAGCTACAATCGGGCGGAAGGCAGGGTACACCCTGGACAAGTCGCCACCTCATCGCAGGGCCGGAATTGGGGGTTAAATCACCAAAATTGATTCCCGGGCGTGGCCACTGCTGCTGCTCACTGCTCTCCTCACCTCACAGGGGAATGCAGAGGACACATTTCAGTGTGTGTGTGTGTGTGTGACAATCATTGGTACTTTAACTTCAACTAAAATCTTTATTTTCCTCCAAACTCACCTTATAACCTGGTACGCCTCATGTAAGGAATAAGTTTGGCTGCACTATGATGGCAATATGACTCAAGTAAATCCATTGAAAATATAGAACATTACACACGGCGCTCAGAAATCTATCAAAATGTTTTAGTCTGACTTGAAGCCGGACTGCTTGATGGATTGTACTGTGCTTCAACATAGGAGTATTATCATGGTGTGTCTATTAGTTAAGACATATTATCTGCCGTTTTGTTTCGCAATATTATGCAACTTTTCTTACCTTCTGGTACCTGCTGATCTGTATTTGGGATCTGCATAAATCCTGAAAAATTGCGCGCGTCCGCATTTGTAGTCCGTGACGACCCCGTAGTTGATAAGCTTTTTCTTTTCCTCTATCTTCTTACTATGGGGCATTCATCCTTCGCTGTTGCCCTTTCTAATATAAAATAGTGTCATGTTCTTATTTGTATCTGTCAGTAAACTCGCCATTAAAGTGCTAAAACATTACGGTATAGTGAGTTTACATTATTCACCAGAGGAACTTAAGTTGTTAGAGAGTTCCGGTCGGACGGTTTTTCATTTCCGGTGTTGTTGTTTCCGGATGAGGAGATGCTGCTTCGTTATTGATTCAAGTAAAGTCTGAATGTCCTTAAAACAGTTAGCTCCATCTTTTGACACTTCTTCCAATCCCGTCCTTGCACGCTACACCGTTTCAACAAAGATGACGGAGAAAAGGCGCTGCCGAAGGTGAGCCACGTAAATAAGCGCGCCAAGAAAACCGGGCATCCTGAAGCGGCTTGAAGATAATCTGTAAAACATAATCTATGCAACCTTTTGATCAGAGAACCACCATTAAATGTTATGTAGATCACAAAGAAGTGTTTTAAATGTTTTTTTTTTTTTAAATGACTCCTTAAATGTGCCCTAAAAAAGATAAAAAATAAACCATTCATCGGCAGTGCGCCTTATAATCCGGTGACCCTATGGTCCAGAAACTACGGTACATGTATACCTTCCCAAAACCCGTCTCTTCTAGAAACTTCACTAACACTTTTTCAGACCGGCTCCTCCTGGCTGTCCCTAAAACCACACTCAAAACCAGAGGAGATAGCGCCTTCTCATTTATTTAATTTAAATGCAGGTTAAAAACATATTTTTACTCTGTGGCGTTCAAATCAAGTTAAGCAGGATAGCTTGGTCGTTTTATTTCTTGTTTTATACAATTTTTAAATTTATTAATTACATTTGAGTATTTTTAGGTGATACAGTTTGCACTTCTCTGAAAGTTTATTTTGATTTTGTTGTATTTTATTAATTCTTCCGTGTTACAATGTAAATGTGACACTTTTTTTCAAATTATTTCTTATGTCTGTACAGCACTTTCGCAAACCGAAGTTGTTTTTAAATGTGCTGTATAAATAAATAAACTGAACTGAATGCTAACAACTAGAGATGTCCGATAATATCGGCCGATAAATGCTTTAAAATGTATTATCGGAAATTATCGGTTTCAAAAAGTAATATTAATGACTTTTTAAAACGCTGCTGTGTACACAGACGTAGGGAGACGTACAGAGCGCCAATAAACCTTAAAGGCACTGCCTTTGCGTGCCGGCCCAATTACATAATACCTACGGCTTTTCACACAAGTGAATGCCACGCATACTTGGTCAACAGTCATACAGGTCACACTGAGGGTGGCCGTTAAAGATGTGCGGATAGGCAATTATATAATCCGCATCATCAAAGTCGTGTTCCACCCGCCGTTCACCCGAACCAACATTTTATCAGGACCGTACCCGCCCGCCAACCGCCCGCTGAAATACATCAGAGGTCGGCCACCTTTACCACTCACAGATCTATTTAAACCCGTTTTACAGATTAATGAAGATAATGGTAGCCGCTAACGTTCTCGCGAATATCCAATGGCGTTCATCCTGATGACAAGAATATGGGTGTGCTGTGAAGCCTTTGCCTTTAACACCTTCAACAACATGTACAAACCGATTGTTAGTCTGGCAACATGTTGTGTGCAGCTTCCGCAATCACACGTATGGGATTGAAAGGCATACTGGGTGATACAGAGTACACTGATGGTTGTGATATATACAACTTTAACCTTATTAATATGCGCCACGCTGTGAAGCCACACCCAACAAGATTGACAAACACATTTCGGGAGAACATCCTCACAGTAACACAATATAAACGCAACACAACAAATACCCATAATCCTGAATATATTTTACACCCCCGCGCCCCCAACCCTGCCCACCTTACCGACGCACACGGGGGGGGGGGTGTATAAAATAGTCAGGATGTGTCATGAATGCAAAGGATTATGGGTATGTGTTGTTGCGTTTATGTTGTGTTACTGTGAGGATGTTCTCCCGAAATGTGTTTGTCGTTCTTAATTGGTGTGGTTTCAAAGAGTGGCGCATATTACTCAGAGTGTTAAAATTGTTTATATCACAACCATTAGTGTACTCTGTGTCACCCAGTATGCCTTGCAGTCGTGTGCATGTTGCTACAGAAGCCACACACAACATGTTGCTGGACTGACAAGCAGATCGTACATGTTGTAGTAGGCGACAAAGCCAATGGCTTCATAGCACGACCTAATACTTATTATCTTGGTGACTACCGGCAGTCATTCAGGAGAATAGTAGCGTCTCTTAGCTTTATGACACGGGTCTTAAATGGCACTTTGAATGGCAAAGGATACCGATCACAGAACCATGCATATCAAATATTTCCGGATGGTTCAACCGCCACCCGCCCTGATCTAATTAAAATCTATTTTTTCGTCATGTCAACCGCCCGACCCGCGGTTTATCCGCGGACTCGGCGGATGAGACCACAAACCACGCATCTGTAGTGGCCGTATAAACAAGTTTAACACTGTTACAAATATGCGCCACACTGTGAACCCACACCAAACAAGAATGACAAACACATTTCGGGAGAACATCCGCCCCGTAACAGAACAAATACCCAGAACGCCTTGCAGCACTAACTCTTCCGGGACGCTACAATATACTACCCCCTAACCCCCTCCACCGTAACCCCGCCTCCCAACCTCGCCCACCTCAACCTCCTCACGCTCTCTCAGGGAGATCATGTCCCAAATTCCAAGCTGCTGTTTTGAGGCATGTTAAAAAAAATAATGCACTTTGTGACTTCAATAATAAATATGGCAGTGCCATGTTGGCATTTTTATTTATAACTTGAGTTGATTTATTTTGGAAAACCTTGTTACATTGTTTAATGCATCCAGCAGGGCATCACAACAAAATTAGGCATAATAATGTGTTAATTCCACGATTGTATATTCGGACATCTCTACTAACAACGCTAGGTTGATTACATCATGATGGCACGTACAAATATGCATGAAAACACTCCTACACCTACTCCTACTTCTACACACAGTTTAGTGATGAGAGTTTTTTAGTAATATTGCAAAACTTACAAACATTGCTTGGAGTGATTAAGAATCCATACCAGTAGAAACACTATGCACGGCACTTCTCATTCCAGTTGAAAACACTACATGGAAGGACATTGCGTAACCAAAATATGGTACCATAGCACAAATAATAACACACATTTCCAGTATACTTGTTTGGGTTTTTTTTTTCAAACCATTCGCATTATGGCCATCAGTTAAGAAAATTCAATAAATTGGTTGCATCGGACACGTTTCCAGTGAGGGTTGGACTCCGCCAAGGCTGTCCTTTGTCACCGATTCTGTTCATAACTTTTATGGACAGAATTTCTAGGCGCAGCCAAGGCGTTGAGGGGATCCGGTTTGGTGGCCACGGGATTAGGTCTCTTCTTTTTGCAGATGATGTAGTCCTGATGGCTTCATCTGGTCAGGATCTTCAGCTCTCACTGGATCGGTTCGCAGCCGAGTGCGAAACGACCGGAATGAGAATCAGCACCTCCAAGTCCGAGTCCATGGTTCTCGCCCGGAAAAGGGTGGAGTGCCATCTCCGGGTTGGGGAGGAGACCCTGCCCCAAGTGGAGGAGTTCAAGTACCTAGGAGTCTTGTTCACGAGTGGGGGAAGAGTGGATCGTGAGATCGACAGGCGGATCGGTGCGGCGTCTTCAGTAATGCGGACGTTGTATCGATCCGTTGTGGTGAAGAAGGAGCTGAGCCGGAAGGCAAAGCTCTCAATTTACCGGTCGATCTACGTTCCCATCCTCACCTATGGTCATGAGCTTTGGGTCATGACCGAAAGGATAAGATCACGGGTACAAGCGGCCGAAATGAGTTTCCTCCGCCGGGTGGCGGGGCTCTCCCTTAGAGATAGGGTGAGAAGCTCTGCCATCCGGGAGGAACTCAAAGTAAAGCCACTGCTCCTTCACATCGAGAGGAGCCAGATGAGGTGGTTCGGGCATCTGGTCAGGATGCCACCCGAACGCCTCCCTTGGGAGGTGTTTAGGGCACGTCCAGCTGGTAGGAGGCCACGGGGAAGACCCAGGACACGTTGGGAAGACTATGTCTCCCGGCTGGCCTGGGAACGCCTCGGGATCCCCCGGGAAGAGCTAGACGAAGTGGCTGGAGATAGGGAAGTCTGGGCTTCCCTGCTTAGGCTGCTGCCCCCGCGACCCGACCTCGGATAAGCGGAAGATGATGGATGGATGGATGGTTGCACCGTTTTGCAAGTCACAAGGATTAGAGCGTAGGAAAAAAGTAGCGGCTGCTAGTCCAGAATTTACGGTATATCCATTCATACATTGTATCACTTTAATTGGTTTTCCCTTAAAAACATCTATTAAGGTGTGGTGGCTTTTATTTTGCCCTGGTGTGGGCCCCACGATCAATTAATTACATGTCGGGGGAAGTCAAATTATTTTGAAAAAGAGTGATTGCAAATGAGAAATTGAGAAGCCGCATACAAAACACATTAGCAAGTATATTTTAAAATGAGTCTGTCAGAATGTTGATTGCGTATGTTTGTGAGGTTGACGATAATGTCGTCTTTGAATGACAGGCACCAGAACTTTTCACCGTGGATCGAGCCTGGAAGGCACTTGAAATGGCTGAGAAGAAACTACTCGGACCGCTTGGAATGAAAACCTTAGACCCTGAGTAATACTTTTCATTCATCCCAATATCTCATATTTGACTGTTTGTACATTGGTGTATTGCCTTGTTGAAGGCAGTCACCCTGTACTGCATTGATGAAGCAGACTCGGTCGTTGTATGTTTCATTTGTTTGTTGTGTTTTTTGCAGTGATATGGTCTACTGTGGCGTGTATGACAATCCTTTGGACAATGACAACTACAATGTGGCAAAAGGCTTCAACTACCATCAAGGACCAGTGAGTCAGTTTGAGTTAGAAAATTGGTACAAAACCCAAAACCAGTGAAGTTGGCACGTTGTGTAAGTGATAAAGAAAAACAGAATACAATGATTTGCAAATCCTTTTCAACCTATATTCAATTGAATACACTACAAAGACAAGATACTTAAAGGGGAACATTATCACAATTTCAAAAGGGTTAAAAACAATACAAATCTGTTCCCAGTGACTTGTTATATTTTTTGAAGTTTTTTTCAAAATTTTACCGGTCTCGGAATATCCCTAAATAAAGCTTTAAAGTGCGTGATTTTCGCTATTTGCGATGCGACTATCCATTTCCCTGTGACGTCACGCAGTGCTGCCAATGTAAACAAACAATGGGAATAACACAGCAAGATATAGCGACATTAGCTCGGATTCAAACTCGGATTTCAGCGACTTAAGCGATTCAACAGATTACGCATGTATTGAAACAGATGGTTGGAGTATGAAAATATTGAAGAAGAAACTGAAGCTATTGAGCGAATAGCTATTGACGCTATTCATAGCCATAGCATGGCCGAATAGCTGCGTTAGCATCGCCGGTAAAATGTGTGGACCAAACGATCAGGACTTTCACATCTTTTGACACTGGAGCAACTTAAATCGATCGATTGGTAAGTGTTTTTTTCGCATTAGATGTGGGTGGAAGGAAACGTAATATAGTTGCAAATGCATCTACAGGTTATCCATACATCTCTGTTCCATGTCTGCCTTAGCACCGCCGGTAAATAGCATGTTAGCAACGATTAGCCTAGCATGTTGGCAATGATTAGCTGGCAGTCAACATCAACAAAACTCACCTTTGTGATTTTGTTGACTATCGTTGCAAATGCATCTGCAGGTTATCCATACATCTCTGTGCCATGTCTGCCTTAGCACCGCCGGTAAAATGTGGAGACACTCCGGTACATTCAATGGGGGTCTGGCGGCAGACACTTTGGCATCTTCGGGCCAGTGGTGCAACTTGAATCCCTCCCTGTTAGTGTTGTTACACCCTCCGACAACACATCCACGAGGCATGATGTCTCCAAGGTTCCAAAAAATTGTCAAAAAAACGGAAAATAACAGAGCTGAGACCCGGTATTTGTCATGTGTTGAAAATGAAAATGGTGGGTGTGTTACCTCGGCGACGTCACGTTCTGACGTCATCGCCTCCAGCGCGATAAACAGAAAGGCGTTTAGTTCGCCAAAATTCACCCATTTAGAGTTCGGAAATCGGTTAAAAAAATAGATGGTCTTTTTTCTGCACCATCAAGGTATATATTGACGCTTACATAGGTCTGGTGATAATGTTCCCCTTTAACGTTCGAACTGGTAAACTGTGTTATTTTTTGCAAATATTAACTCATTTGGAATTTGATGCCTGCAATAAGTTTCAAAAAATGTGGCACAAGTGGCAAGAAAAAATGAGAAAAGTGAGGAATGCTCATCAAACACTTATTCAGAACACTTAGGGTTAGGGTTAGGTGAAATTCGGAAGTCTCCTGGGAAAATCGTGAGGGTTGGCAAGTATTGGAATTAACGGTGAATGCACAACTGCTGTATAATACCGGCGGGCCAGCTCTAATGTTAATTTAATATTGTCTCAAGGGCCAAAATAAATTACACGGCGGGCCAATTTTGGCCCGCGGGCCAGAGTTTGACACCCATGATATAAGCAGTAAGAGTTATGGATGCATTGCATTCTGGGTAATTGTTATGTTGCCTTTATAATGTGTTACAGAGCCGATGTTCTCCCGAAATGTGTTTGTCATTCTTGTTTGCTGTGGGTTCAAAGTGTGGCACATATTAGTAAGCGTGTTAAAGTTCTTTATATCACAGCCTTTAGTGTAACCGGTGTGGCTGATGAACAAGACCCCTGGTTTTCACAGTAGTACAAGCTAAAAAAAACTCTTAAAGCTGTGTAAATTCATTATACATCTCGAAAGAGTTTTGCGGCTCCCGTTGTCGTTATGAAATGGGTCAAAATTGTTCTTAGAGTGGTAAAGATTGCCGACCCTGCTGCCTCCCCCATTTTGGAAATGACGACAGGGGAAGCGTCACTCGTGACGTCACAAATTTGACCCGGCGGTAATAGTAAGCATGCGCTAATAATTTTGGGAAGCAAGTTTGACCCGGCAGTAGTTCAAGGCAGGCGCATATTACATGCCCGGCGGCAATTCAAGGAAATACGGTATTCTGTTTTTATTTACGAATTACACAATGTGCCAACTATACTAATTTCGGGTTTTGTACTACTAGTTACAGTTCTGATTTAAAATGTTGACTAGTGCCGTCTTTTTTGTCAAGTGTCAACGCTGTCATCCTGTTTTTCTAGGAGTGGCTATGGCCTGTCGGATACTTTTTACGGGCCAAACTGTACTTCGCCAGGAAGCAAGGTGAAGAGACGTACGCCAAGACAGCCACCTTGGTCAAAAATGTTCTGTCACGTCTTTATACTCACCTGGAGAGGTAGGTACTCTGACTAGTCCGCATCCTACATCAGGGGTGTTCAAACTTTGTCCAAGTGCTGCATTACGTTAAACAATTAAAGTGTAGATGTGTGTATATATGTATGGTAAGGTTGTCCTGATAACAATATTTTGGGAGCGGTACCAAAATGTATTTTGCTACTTTTCAAAAGAAAGGGAACAACAAAATAAGTAATTATTGGCTTTATTTTAACAGAAAATCTTATAATACATCCAACATGCATTTCTTTTTGCATTCAAATAATATATTTGTCATAAAATAAGATAGTGAACATACTAGACAACTTGTCTTTTTGTAGTAAGTAAGTAAACAAAGGCTCCTAATTAGTCTGCTGGCGTATGCAATAACATATTGTGAAATTTATCACTATTATTTTGTCAAAATGATGATGATTATTCATCTAGTTCAGGGGTCACCAACCTTCTTGAAACCAAGAGCTACTTCTTGGGTACTGATTAATGCGAAGGGCTACCAGTTTGATACACACTTAAATAAATTGCCGGAAAAAGCCAATTGCTCAATTTACCTTTAACTCTGTTATTAATAATTAATGATATTTACCTTTGTGGAAACACTCATCATCTTAATGATTTCTCACAATATTTTTGATGACATGTTTAAAATAGGTTAAAATCCAATCTGCATTTTGTTAGAATATATAACAAATTGGACCAAGCTATATTTCTAATAAAGACAAATCCTTATTTCTTCTAGATCAGGGGTGCCCATTACGTCGATCGCGAGCTACCAGTCGACCGCGGGGGGTGTGTCAGTCGATCTCCAGCCAGGCTTTTAAAAAAAATAGACCTAAAAATTAGTGATCATCAATCTTCACCAAGACGTCACTTAAATGACATTCACGGTACCGGAGGGTCTTGTGAAATGACGCTGGCTGCTGCAAGATCATTATTATGAAAATATGACCGAGAGGAAGGCGAGAAACACTTTTTATTTCAACAGACTCTCGCGCCGTACCTTCCGTCAAAACTCTAAAGGCCGACTGCACATTTCCTATCTTCACAATAAAAGCCCTGCTTCATGCTGCCTGCGCTAACAAAATCCAGAGTCTCGGAAAACTGGCGTGCACAAGCGATCCCTCAGAAAGCTGGCGTGCACATCACTTGTGCACGCCAGCTTTCCGAGACTCTGTATTTAGTTAGCGCAGGCAGCATGAAGCAGGGCTTTTATTGTGAAGATAGGAAATGTGCAGTCGGCCTTTAGAGTTTTGACGGAAGGGACGGCGCGAAAGTCTGTTGAAATAAAAAGTGTTTCTCGCCTTCCTCTCTGTCATTTTTTCATAATAATGATCTGGCAGCAGCCAGCGTCATCTCACAAGACCCTCGGGTGCCGTGAATGTCAATCAAGCAAGCTACGGAATTTGCCGCCAATGTTTTTCTTGTAAAGTGTATGGAAGCTGGATGAATTAGATGCCAAAATACTAACCACTTTCATGTGGTATTGTACAGAAAGGACAACTTTTTTTCTCCTCCATTTGAAAATGTGGGCGTTATCATCATTACTGTCTGATTCCAATCAATGCAAGTCATCAGAATCAGGTAATACACCAACCTATATTCTTGTCTTCGTGAAAGAAAGACATCTATATGTGTTACACATGCTTGTATTATCATTAAACACATTTAACTTGTTTACAAAAATGTCTCTTTCATAAATGAATAAATATAAATGATATATATAAATGAGGTAGATCCCCTCGAGTTGGTCAATTGAAAAGTAGCTCGCCTGCAGAAAAAGTGTGGGCACCCCTGTTCTAGATTTTCCAGAACTAAAATTTTAAAATAAATTCAAAAGACTTTGAAACAAGATTTAAATTTGATTCTATATATTTTCTAGATTTGCCAATTGATTTTTTTGGAATTTTAATCATAACAATTTTGAAGAAATATTTCACAAATATTATTTTTCGAAAAAACAGACGCTAAAATGAAGAATTTAATTAAAATGGTAATGGTAAATGGGTTATACTTGTATAGCGCTTTTCTACCTTCAAGGTACTCAAAGCGCTTTTGACACTATTTCCACATTTACCCATTCACACACACATTCACACACTGATGGTGGGAGCTGCCATGCAAGGCCCTAACCACGAACCATCAGGAGCAAGGGTGAAGTGTCTTGCTCAAGGACACAACAGACGTGACGAGGTTGGTAGAAGGTGGGGATTGAACCAGGTACCCTTAAGTTGCTGTGACGGCCACTCTCCCAACTTCGCCACGCTGTCCAATGTATTTATTATTCTTTACAATAAAAAAAATAAATTTACTTGAACATTGATTTAAATGAGCGAGGAGACTCGTGACTTTTGTGCTCACCAGTAAATCCATCCATCCATCCATTTTCTACCGCTTATTCCCTTTCGGGGCCGCGGGGGGCGCTGGCGCCTATCCCAGCTACAATCGGGCGGAAAACAGGGTACACCCTGGACAAGTCGCCACCTCATCGCAGAGCCAACACAGATAGACAACATTCACACTCACCTTCACACACTAGGGCCAATTTAGTGTTGCCAATCAACCTATCCCCAGGTGCATGTCTTTGGAAGTGGGAGGAAGCCGGAGTACCCGGAAGGAACCCACGCATTCACGGGGAGAACATGCAAACTCCACACAGAAAGATCCCGAGCCTGGATTTGAACCCAGGACTGCAGGACCTTCGTATTGTGAGGCAGACGCACTAACCCCTCTGCCACCGTGAAGCCTTCACTAGTAAATGTCCCTTCCAAATAGACCCCAGTGGCACCTTGGATAAAACTGTCACCACATTTTGAAGAAATAAATGACATATTTAAAGAAAACCTTTTAAAAAATGTTCCCTGGATGTACTTACATTTGTGTCAAATGATTAGGGCCTTTTTAAGTTATTTTGAGTAATGAAAGCAAGTAATAACCTGTGATTAGTCATGATTAATCTATTTTTTTAAATCATTTGACAACATCTTTCTTGATACATTAGTTTTTAAAAATATTTTTAAAATCCAAACAAGCTGTTAGAACCACTTTGGAAACCCCTGTTCCACAAAACCGTTATTTGGTAGTTTTGCTTGTTATTTATAAATGACAAACAGAGTGTTTTATATTTAGATGTGTACTCCCCTGATAAAAACGGTAACCTGTGAATAATGTCATATTTCTGCCTTTTCCACAACCTGTCGTCCCCTGTCTCAGGTCACCGTGGAAAGGTCTGCCAGAGCTGACCAACGAGAACGGCCAGTACTGCCCATTTAGCTGCGAGACCCAGGCGTGGTCTTTGGCTTGTGTGCTGGAAGTACTGTACGACTTCTAGAAAACCTCGACACGGCCCTCTTCCCCGTGCACTCGCTCGTTATTGTGTAGATCAATGTAGCGCTTTTCAGTGGTGCATGTTGACGTCAAAAGGCAAACCCATGCTACGCTAGAGTCCATTTAACTGTTGTTCAGGACATTTGAATTCACCCTTGTTAAATACACGTGCGCTCGACCGGAAACATGTACAGTGGTACCTTGGTGTGTGTTGAGAAGCCATTCCAAAAGGTCGGACGAAAAGTACATTTAAAAAAAATTATGTCAACACAAAACATAGTTCTTCGAAACCAACAAAAGTTTTACTTGCAATAAACAAAGCGAATTTGAAGTACGTTACAAATTTTAGGATACAACAATGTGGAAAGTTCATCCATCAATTCATTTTTCGCTGCTAGTCCAGGTTGCGGAGGCAGCAGTCTAAGCAAAGATGCCCAGACTTCCCTGGTTCCACAGGGGGGAGACTGCGGCATCCCCAGGCCAGCTGTGAGACGTAGTCCTTCCAGCGTGTCCTAGGTCTGCCCTGAGGACTCTTTCCTTCTGGACGTGCCAAAAACACCTCACCGGCGAGGCGTCCAGGAGGCATCCGTAGTAGATGCCCAACCCACCTTGACACTCTACTCCGAGTCTCTCCCGGATGACCGAACTCCTCACCCTATCTCCGAGGTTGATCACAGACATCCTGCGGAGGAAACTAATTTCTGCCACCCTGTCCTTTCAAAGTTCATGACCATAGGTGAGGGCAGGAACATAGATTGGCTCAGCTCCTTCTTCACCACAACAGACCAGTACAGCTGTGAGACGTAGTCCTTCCAGCGTGTCCTAGGTCTTCTTCACCACAACAGACCAGTACAGCTGTGAGACGTAGTCCTTCCAGCGTGTCCTAGGTCTGCCCTGAGGACTCTTTCCATCTGGACGTGCCAAAAACACCTCACCGGCGAGGCGTCCAGGAGGCATCCGTAGTAGATGCCCAACCCACCTCGAGACTCTACTCCGAGTCTCTCCCGGATGACCGATCTCCTCACCTTATCTCCGAGGTTGATCACAGACATCCTGCGGAGGAAACTAATTTCTGCCACCTTGTCCTTTCAAAGTTCATGACCATAGGTGAGGGCAGGAACATAGATTGGCTCAGCTCCTTCTTCACCACAACAGACCAGTACAGTGACTGCATCACTGCACCAATCCGTCTGTCAATCTCACGTTCCATTCTTCCCTCACTCGTGAACAAGACTTCGTGATACTCAAACTCCTACACTTGAGGCAGAACTTCACTCCCAACTCAAAGGGTGCAGTCCACCCTTTTACAACTGAAAACGATGGCCTCGGATTTGGAGGTGCTGGTCCTTATCCCAGCATCTTCACACTCAGCTGAAAACCGCCCAAGTGAACGCTGAAAGTCCCAGCCTGACGTAGCCAACAGGGCCGCATCGTCTGCAAAAAGCAGAGATGCGACCCTCTGGCCACCTAATTGGAAACTCTCCACACCCTGACTGCACCTAGAAATTCTGTCTATAAAGATAACGAACAGGACAGGTCAACGTCCACTTGTCTGACAGCGAACCAGAGTCCTGCTCCGATTGTACAGGGACTGAATGGTGCGTAGCAACAGACCCTGGACAGGACACTGCAAGGAACACGATTGAATGCCTTCTCCAAATCCACTAGTGGAATGGTTGAGCAGTACCCTAGCAAGGGCATAAATTATAATTGGACCACACCCTCCCGTCTCCCTTCCTTAAAAACGGGACCACCACCCCGGTCTGCCAGTCCAGAGTTGAAGAGACCTGTCTGCTACAACATCCAGAGCTTTGAAGTATTCGGGGCGAATCCCATCCTCTCCTGGTGACTGGGCAATGTTTTAATGACATCAGCGACCCCAGCTCCAGTAATGGACATGTCAAATGGAAATTTCACTCCCTTTTTAGACCAGTTGATCTGCCGTTTCTTTTCTTTTTCTCCTATGTCCCACTCTCCCTTGTGGAGGGGGTCCGGTCCGATCCGGTGGCCATGTACTGCTCGCCTGTGTATCGGCTGGGGACATCTCTGCGCTGCTGATCCGCCTCCGCTTGGGATGTTTTCCTGCTGGCTCCGCTGTGAACGGGACTCTCGCTGCTGTGTTGGATCCGCTTTGGACTGGACTCTTGCGACTATGTTGGATCCATTATGGATTGAACTTTCACAGTATCATGTTAGACCCGCTCGACATCCATTGCTTTCCTCCTCTCCAAGGTTCTCATAGTCATCATTGTCACCGACGTCCCACTGGGTGTGAGTTTTCCTTGCCCTTATGTGGGCCTACCGAGGATGTCATAGTGGTTTGTGCAGCCCTTTGAGACACTAGTGATTTAGGGCTATATAAGTAAACATTGATTGATTGATTGAATTATTTTGACCTGACAAATCACTCAAAAACCACTGACAGCTTTTTTAAAAGCTGTCAACAGACACCCAACGTACTTTGTGTCACTTCATGCAGTTTATAGATCGGGCTTTTAGCCTGGTACCTAGCACGCTATGGGTGTACGGATTCGTTTTGACGATGATTCGTAATTTGTGGTTGCCGATGCGATTCAGGGACCAGCTGGTATTTTTAGAGCGACCTGATCCAAAACGATTCAGTGAGTTGAAACGGATTTAGTAACTTTTTAGCAAAACAAATCAAGCAGTGTGAAATAAAAGAATTCCCGTTATTTCCTTTAAGGGCACTATGGATAAAAACAATGAGTGTCCAACTCATTCTCGTCTTATTTGAATGAAGTGCAACCGACACTTAAGGTTAAACCAACACACTGCTCACATTTTAAACACTCAAATGTTCAGTAAAATTCTAAGAGTACAAATACTCGCTAAACAAAGTTCTGTTCTCCCAGGTGTGTGGAAGTCGGCCGTGTCTTTTGTAGCTTAAAGTTGTGTTGTGTAGTGTCGTTTTTTGTTGTTGTTCTGGCTTTTGCAAACGTGCTGTAGCGGAAAGTCGTTGTGTCGTAATTATTGATATTGTCTTGTGCCTTTTGCGTTTGTTGTGAGCTTTCTCGACCAGCCGCCATTTTGTTTTGGTGACGTTTAACGTCCTAAGATTAATATAAAATCTGCCATTCCTAAATCCAATGTTTTCCTTTTTCTAGTGTCGATAAAATCGATCGAATCCCTTTATTCTCTGCATTTGACCTATCACCCTGGATCACCCCCTCGGAAGTGAGGGGAGCAGTGGGCAGCATCATTTATGGTGATTTAACCCCCAATTCCAACCCCTAATGCTGAGTGCCAAGCAGGGAGGTAATGGGTCCCATTTTTATAGTCTTTGGTCTGACTTAGCCGGGATTTAAACTCACGACCTACGGATCTCAGGGCGGACACTCTACCCACTAGGCCACCGAGTAGGTATACTCTTGTTGGCCGAGATTTTTGCTGCAAACTTTTCTTCCTCACTTACTTTTTCAAAGCGTGGGCACCAGCATTGACTCCATGTTCAATCAATCAATCAATGTTTACTTATATAGCCCTACATCACTAGTGTCTCAAAGGGCTGCACAAACCACTATGACATCCTCGGTAGGCCTACATAAGGGCAAGGAAAACTCACACCCAGTGGGACGTCGGTGACAATGATGACTATGAGAACCTTGGAGAGGAGGAAAGCAATGGATGTCGAGCGGGTCTAACATGATACTGTGAAAGTTCAATCCATAGTGGATCCAACACGGCCGCGAGAGTCCAGTCCAAAGCGGATCCAACACAGCAGCGAGAGTCCCGTTCACAGCGGGGCCAGCAGGAAACCATCCCGAGCGGAGATGTCCCCAGCCGATACACAGGCAAGCAGTACATGGCCACCTGAACATAGGAGAAAAAGAAAAGAAACGGCAGATCAACTGGTCTAAAAAGGGAGTCTATTTAAAGGCTAGAGTATACAAATGAGTTTTAAGGTGAGACTTGAATGCTTCTACTGAGGTGGCATCTCGAACTGTTACCGGGAGGGCATTCCAGAGTACTGGAGCCCGAAATGAAAACGCTCTATAGCCCGCAGACTTTTTTAGGGCTTTGGGAATCACTAATAAGCCGGAGTCCTTTGAACGCAGATTTCTTGCCGGGACATATGGTACAATACAATCGGCAAGATAGGATGGAGCTAGACCGTGTAGTATTTTATACGTAAGTAGTAAAACCTTAAAGTCACATCTTAAGTGCACAGGAAGCCAGTGCAGGTGAGCCAGTACAGGCGTAATGTGATCAAACTTTCTTGTTCTTATCAAAAGTCTAGCAGCCGCATTTTGTACCAACTGTAATCTTTTAATGCTAGACGTGGGGAGACCCGAAAATAATACGTTACAGTAATCGAGGCGAGACGTAACAAACGCATGGATAATGATCTCAGCGTCTTTAGTGGACAGAATGGAGCGAATTTTAGCGATATTACGGAGATGAAAGAAGGCCGTTTTAGTAACGCTTTTAATGTGTGAGAGTTGGGTCGAAAATAATACCCAGATTCTTTACCGAGTCGCCTTGTTTAATTGTTTGGTTGTCAAATGTTAAAGTTGTATTATTAAATAGAGGTCGGTGTCTAGCAGGGCCGATAATCAGCATTTCCGTTTTTTTGGCGTTGAGTTGCAAAAAGTTAGCGGACATCCATTGTTTAATTTCATTAAGACACGCCTCCAGCTGACTACAGTCCGGCGTGTTGGTCAGCTTTAGGGGTATGGTGGGTTGTTATGCAGTCGTACTCCAAAAAAATCCAGACTAATTTACCAACGAGTGGAACTATTTGAGCAGGTTTTCGCCAAAAAACAAGGTACCGCTGTACTGTTTTGATTGCGGTGCTGCTTTCGTCAACGTCAACTAATCCCGAGTAAGAGAACCAAGGCGGAGCCTGGAATAGACGCATGTTGCCGTGAGACCCGTACAAAAGTACTTCATCTAGACACCGTCAGTTCACTTTCACACGCCGTGAGAACGCTCCCACATTCCAGTCCCGTTAGAACCCGGAAGTAACGTTTCGTGATCAACCAACCAAGTTTTAACTTCTACAAGTCTCGACAGTTTTTTAAAAGACTGACAAACCAGCAAAGTTTTGAGGTCTTACGTTTGATCCAACGTCCTCGTTTGGTCGCCGGTTTCTAGCTGTCCGTGTGTCTCTGTTAAATTTTGGGTCCCCTGCAAAAGGTGCAAGGCGTAAGTATTTCTGTCCAATACTTGATGTTCCGTCCCTCTCAGATCTTCCCCACAATCTTGACATTTGTACACAATCAGCATCAATAATCATTTCCCCTCCTTGTGCGTAACTGCATCTGTTGCACCTTATGTTCTGTTTAGCCACTGGAAGAAAGTAGAGAATGTCTAATATATTCAACATGTATACATACTACTTGTTTGCTCTTCATTGTACTAAAACCTGCAGGTGAATAAAAACATGTGCAGTTAGGGAGTGCTTCTCAATGACTTTCTCCCCCAGGGAACAACATTTTTTTACGCCCCCTGAAGTTAATGTTTATTTTTTTACTTTATGTGTCAAGATAGTTCTTTACTAACACTAAAGAGGCTACTTTGCTATTCGCAGGAGTGCCCAAACATTTTGACTTGGGGGCCACATTGGGCTAAAAATAGTTAAACAAGGTACGTGCGGGTGTTTTTTCTACTTGCAAATGGATTTTTCTATTTGCAAATTGTTTTTGTATTTGAAAAAAAAAGTTTTTTTTATCTTGCAAATCATTTTTTTACTTGAAGAAAATAGTTTTTTGCATGCAAACTCATTTTATGTTTGAAAGAAAAATATTCATTTTACTTGAGATTTGTTTTTTTAATTGCAGAAAGTTATTTTCTTTACTTGCGAATCGTTTTTTTCTTGCAGAATTATTTTTTTGCTTGCAAACGCTTTGTATTTTAAAATATTGTTTTTTACTTGCGATTTTTTTGCGTTTGTTTAGTTTTTTTAATTGCAAAATATATCTTCTTTTACTTGTGAATCATTTATTTGATTGCAGAAAAGTTATTTGCTTGTGTACTGTTTTTATATTTGAATTTTTTGGGTTTTTTACTTGCAATTTGTTTTTTTAAATTGCAGAAAATAGTTTTATTTAATGTGAATAATTTTTTGGATTGCAGGAAAAAAAATTGTTTTTACTTTCGAATCATTTTTTCAATTAAATAATTGTATTTTGATTGCAGGATATTGTTTTTCGCCTGCGAATGTTTTTTTTAATTGAAAAAAAAAAGTTTTTTTTGCTTTTGATTGTTTTACTTGGTAATCATTTCTTTGATTGCAGAAAATAGTTTTTGCTTGCGAACTCTATATTTGAAATTATTTTTTTTACTTGTGATTCCTTTTTTTAATTAGCAGAAAAAAAAATGTTTTCATGCAAATTATTTTTTAATTGCAGGAAATCGTTTTTATTTTTACCTTCAAATCCATTCTTTGATTAAAGAAAACATTTTTAATTGCAGAAAATATTTTTTTGCCTGCAAGTATTTTTTTTAATTAAAGAAAATAGTTGTTTTTTTTGCTTTTGATTGTTTTTTTTTAATTGCAATATTTTTTTTAACTTACGAATCATTTCAATCATTTATTTGATTGCACAAAATAGTTTTTTGCTTGCTATCTCTTTGTATCTGAAATGTGTATTTTTTTGACTTGCGATATATATTTTTTTAATTGCAGAAAATAGTTTTTTTTCATGCAAATATTTTTTTTAATTTCAGGAAATGTTTTTTTTTTAACTTTTCAATCGGTTTTTCAATTAAACAATATAGTATTTTTGATTGCAGAAAATTGTTTTTCGCTTACAAATCGTTTTTTATTGAAGAAAATAGTTTTTGGATTTTGATTAGTTTTTTTAATTGCAGAAAAGTATTTTTTTTTACTTCCGAATCATTTCTTTGATTGCACGATATTGTTGTTTGCTCGCAAACTATTTTTTATATTTGAAAGGTTTCTTCAAATATAATATATTTTTTATTTTTGTAATTGCAGGAAATATTTTTTTTATTTTACTTCTGAATAATTTTTTATATTAAAAAAAAGTTTAATTGCAGAAAAAAGTTTTTCGCCTGTGAATGTTTTTTAATTGAAGAAAATTGTTATTTTTGCTTTCAATTTGTTTTTATAATTGCAGAAAATATATTTTTTCTGTACTTGCATTTCTTTGATTTTACAAAATACTTGCTTTTTTTTTACTTGCAAATCGAATAATATTCCAACCTGCACAATCCACATTCACACTGTACAACGACAGGAGGTGCTATCGGGTCTACCATCCCCCCCCCCATTAAGGCCTTAATAAATAACATCGCAACATTCACAACAAATGGATGATAAAAATAAATGTGTTAACTTACAGGTTGAGATTGTTTACTCTCTTCTGTCCGCCATTTTACTCCCCACTCTGCTTCTTTTTTCTCTGATATTTTTAGCGGACGGCACCATGCGCAGAAGACAGTAGCTCTGACGGCCGCCACGTTATGACGACTCAGCAGCACCACCTGTCGTTGTAGAGTGCAAATTACAGGTGCCTGAGTGCAGGGTTGAATACTACTGCCAACATGTTTAACTTAAAGTACAGTGTTTTCATATTAGCAGATCCCTTTTTAAATAGTTTTTATTCTGATGAAATCTTTTTTCTACTTTCAGAAAATTGTTTTATACCTGCAATTCGTTTGTTTTTTTTTCTTTACTTGCGAATCTTTTTTTTTTAAAGATATTTTTTATAGTAGCAAAACCATTTTTTTTTTACTTGCAACATATGTTTTTATACTTGCAATTCGATTTTTTAATTTAAGACAAAATGTTTATACTTGCAAAAAAATATTTTAATTGCAGAAAATTATTTTTATACTTGAAAATATTTTTCACATGCAAGAAATAGTTTTTATACTTGCAAATAGTTTTTTTCAGTTAAAGAAAATATATTTTTAAACTTGCGAATAAATCGTAGTTTTTTTTTAATTGAAAATAATATTTATATTTATTTATTTATTAATTAATGAATTCATTAATTTATATGTGTCAAGATCTAGGTCATATTTTGGTTGCTGGTGTTGCAGGTTAAATATCCGTGCTTTTAATTGTGTTATTCATGTTTTTACACTGTTAATATTTTTACATTGTTTTTTTGCACAGACTGTGTAATACAACATGAATAATTAAAATATGTTGTTGATATTATGTATATATATATATATATATATATATATATATATATATATATATATATATATATATACATACGTGTATATATATACACACACACACATATATATATATAAAAGAAAGGCGTGTGTGGCCTCAGGGAACATGCTTTATCAGTATCATGCCGAATCATCCTTCAAACCCTCTTTAAAAAAGATGATTGTAGTCATGAATCCTCACGTCCTCATTTTCATTAAAAAAAGAAATCAACCCAAATTGTTATATTAATTTTTGTTTTGCAAGTCAGTCTTTTTTTAAATTGTGCTCCTGACTTAATGTTGCTTATCAATTAGATTGTTTTTACTATTTGTTGAGTTTATTTAAAACAATTTTTTATTAAAAAATGGTGTGAATCGGTCAAAAAATGTTAAAATAGGATTTATTTTCCCAGGCAAACTAATGCACTTTAGGTTTTTTTTTTTTTAGGTTTCATACTAAAATAGCATTTTTAATAAAGTTTTTCTTTCTTGTAAATACATCAATATTTCTTTTTGTGTGTGTGTTTGTTTTTGATATTACGTATCAATATTTTTATTTCTTTTTTGTGTTTTTAATATTAAGGATACAATTTTATGCAGAAGTGTACTTATAATATTCAAAATAATACACTTTTATGCAAAGGTGTACTTATAATATTAATAAGAATACACTTTTATGCAGAGGTGTACTTATAATAATAATGCAATTTTATGCAGAGCTGTACTTACAATATTAATAGAATACAATTTTATACAGAGTTGTATTTATAATAATAATCCAATTTTATGCAGACATGTACTTATAATAGGGATGCATTTTTTTGCAGAGTTGTACTTCTAATATTAATAAGAATACAATTGTATGCAGAGGTCTACCTATAACAATTGTATAGACAAATTATACAATTTGTAGATTTGATTGATCGATTGATGGAAACTTTTATTAGTAGATTGCACAGTACAGTACATATTCCGTACAATTGACCACTAAATGGTAACACCCGGATAAGTTTTTCAACTTGTTTAAGTCGGGGTCCACGTTAATCAATTCATTGTACAAATATTCAGATAGCATAAGAACAAGTATATACATTAGAAGTACATTTGATTATTTACATTAGGTTGGGGAGATCGGATGTGAATGGAGGAGGGTATTAGTAAAGGGTTGAAGTTGCCTGGAGGTGTTGTTTTAGAGCAGTTTTGAAGGAATATAGAGATGCACTTACTTTTACACCTGTTGGGAGTGCATTCCACATTGATGTGGCATAGAAAGAGAATGAGTTAAGACCTTTGTTAGATCGGAATCTGGGTCTAATGTGGTTTGTGGAGCTCCCCCTGGTGTTGTGGTTATGGCGGTCATTAGTTAAGGAAGTAGTTTGACATGTACTTCGGTATCAAGGAGGTGTAGCGGATTTTATAGACCAGGCTCATTGCAAGTTTTTTGACTCTGTCCTCCACCCTGAGCCAGCCCACTTTGGAGAAGTGGGTTGGAGTGAGGTGTGATCTGGGGTGGAGGTCTAAAAGTAACCAGACTAGCTTGTTCTGGGATGTTTGGAGTCTAGATTTGAGGGTTTTGGCGGTGCTGGGGTACCAGGAGGTACAAGCGTAATCGAAAAAGGGTTGAATGAGGGTTCCCGCTAGAACAGGGGTAGGGAACCTATGGCTCTAGAGCCAGATGTGGCTCTTTTGATGACTGCATCTGGCTCTCGGATAAATCTGAGCTAACATTGCTTAACACGATAAGTAATGAATAATTCCACTTGTGATCACAGTGTTTAAAATAACTTTCAAAATATAATACATTCTCATGCATTTTTAATCCATCCATCCATTTTACCACCGCACCTGTTCAAGAAGTTGCGTTAATGGTAAGAAGTTATTTATTTATTATTGGTTAGTGTGGGGCTTGCCCTCCTGGGGGTTCTTCAGACCACCAAGCACTGACATGAGAGCCTGTTTCAGGGTTACATTAGTATTTTATTTTTCAATAAGTCTATCAGTTGCTTTCCGGCAATTGTCTTTTACTCTTTCGTTCTCGCTCACGCTTTGGCTCCAGCCCCAACCCTGTCCCTCCTCCTGGCCACTGCTTATAACAGAGCGACAGGTGATTAGATAACAAGGCCCAGGTGGGCCATCTACGCACCTGTCGCTGATTTCGAGGCCGATCCTGGCAACATACAGCTTCGCTGCAGGCCCGCAGGCCACTCCCCCTCCACAGTTAGCTTCAGAAAAACAATGTTATTACAAAGAATAAGAGACCTATTATACAATAGAAATGTTGGTCTTACTTAAAAATGCACGCGTTTAGTTGTGTTCAGTGTTAAAAAAAAATATTATATGGCTCTTAAGGAAATACATTTTAAAATATTTGGCTTCTTGGCTCTCTCAGCCATAAAGGTTCCCGACCCCTGCACTAGAATCTTCAAGGTGCTTTTGTTGACCAGAGAGGAGATTCTGTAGAGCACGGGTCACCAACCTTTCTGAAACCAAGAGCTACTTCTTGGGTGCTGATTAATGCGAAGGGCTACCAGTTTGATACACACTTAAATAAATTCCCAGAAATAGTCAATTTGCTCAATTTACCTTTAACTCTTCATTATTATTAATAATTAATGATATTTATCTTTGTGGAAACACTGATCATCTTAATGATTTTTCACAATAAATATATATGTTTGATGACATGTTTTAAATAGGTTAAAATCCAATCTGCACTTTGTTAGAATATATAACAAATTGGACCAAGCTATATTTCTAACAAAGACAAATCATTATTTCTTGTAGATTTTCCAGAACAAATTTTTTAAAAGAAATTCTAAACACTTAGAAATAAGATTTGAATTTGATTCTACAGATTTTCTAGATTTGCTAGGATAATTTTTTTTAATTTTAATCATAATAAGTTTGAAGAAATATTTCACAAATATTCTTCGACGGAAAAAACAGAAGCTAAAATGAAGAAATTAAATTAAAATGCATTTATTATTCTTTACAATAAAAACATTTTTTTTACTTGAACATTGATTTAAATTGTCATGAAAGAAGAGGAAGGAAAAAATACAACTTTAAAAATTATTTTAGGATTTTTAAGGTTGTATTTTTTCTCTAAAATTGTCTTTCTGAAAGTTATAAGAAGCAAAGTAAAATAATAAATTTATTCAAACAAGTGAAGACCAAGTCTTTAAAATATTTTCTTGGATTTTCAAATTCTATTTGAGTTTTGTCTCTCTTAGAATTAAAAATGTCTAGCAAAGCGAGACCGGCTTGCTAGTAAATAAATACCATTTAAAAAATAGAGGCAGCTCACTGGTAAGTGCTGCTATTTGAGCTATTTTTAGGACAGGCCAGCGGGCGACTCATCTGGTCCTTACGGGCTACCTGCTGCCCGCGGGCACCGCGTTGGTGACCCCTACTGTAGAGGAATCTCGTTCTTTAGTTGACCTTTTTGATTACCTTGTAGAGATGCGCGGTTTGCGGTCTCATCCGCATAATAGATTTTAATTAGATTCGGGCGGGTGGCGGTTGAACCAATTGGAAATATTTGTTATACATGGTTCAGGGTTCGGTATCCTTCACCATTCAAAGAACCATTTAATACCCGTGTCACAAAGCGAAGAAGACAATAGGAGACATAAACGCAACACAACAAATACCCAGAACCCTTTGCATCCAAGACACTTCGTGACTATTTTATACACCCGCCAGGAGCAAACCCCCCCCCCCCCCCCCCGCGTTAGTATGGTGGACGGGGTTGGGGGCGCGGGGATGTAAAATATATTCAGGAAGTGTCAGGGATGCAAAGGATTCTGGGTATTTGTTGTGTTGTATTTATGTTGTGTTACTGTGAGGATGTTCTCCCGAAATGTGTTTGTCATTCTTGTTTGGTGTGGCTTCACAGCGTGGCACATATTAGTAAGGGTGTTAAAATTGTTTATATCACAACCATCAGTGTACTCTGTATCACCCAGTATGCCTTTCAATCTTGTATGTGTCTTGGAGGAAGCTGCACACAACATGTTGCTGGGCTAAAAATCAGTTGGTATATGTTGTACCATGAATTGATTAACATGGACCCCGACTTAAACAAGTTGAAAAACTTATTGGGGTGTAACCATGTAGTGGTCAATTGTACGGAATATGTACTGAACTGTGCAATCTACTAATAAAAGTATCAATCAATCAATTGTTGAAGGTGTCAAAGGCAAAGGCTTCACAGGACGCCCTTATACTTGTCATCAGGATGAACACCATTGGATATTCGCTAGAACATTAGCGGTTCCCTTTGTCTTCTTTACTCTGTGTAACGGGTTTAAATAGCTCTCTGAGTGGTAAAGTTGGCCGACCTCTGATGTATTTCAACAGACGGGCGGTTGCGGTTCTGATAAAATGTTGGTTCGGGTGGACGGCGGGTGGATGAAGACTTTGGTGATGCGGTTGCGGATGATATAATTGCCTATCTGTGCATCTCTATTACCTTGGTTGCCATTTTATCACAGGAAAGATTGGCCTCTAGAATGGAACCTAGGTAGGTGATCTCATCTTTCCTGGCGATAACAATGTCACCCACTTTTACAGTGAAGTGAAGCAGAAAATAATTTAGAAAAATTGGATTACGGCAATAAAAGTTTTTAAAGATCTTGTAAATCAGTGGTCCCCAACCACCGATTGATACCGGGCCGCAGAAGAATTTTTTATTAAAAAAAATGTTTTTTTATTTATTTTTTATTTTTTATTTTTTATTAAATCAACATAAAAAACCCAATATACACTTACAATTAGTGCACCAACCACAAAAACGTCCCTTTTTCATGACAAAGAAAAAAAAAATAAAAAGGACACCCCCCACCCCGGGCCGTGGGACAAATTATTAAGCGTTGACCGGTCCGCGGATACAAAAAGGTTGGAGACCACTGTTGTAAATGATCAAATCGGTATCGTTAAAATTCGTTCCGTTATTGCTTGGTATCGAATCGACAGCGAGAATCCAAACAAATGTATTTGAGAGGGCACAGCGCCCTCTGGTGGTATTCGAGTCATAGCACCGCAGCGCGACGTTGTTTTGCTCATTTAAGCAACAATTGTCTTTATTTTTGCCTTCCTTTCATCTGGCAAAAATAAAGCCGACGGCTGCAATCAACGGAAAACCGTCCATAACTTTGTAGGAACCATGAGCGACGTGTCCACACTCCAATCCAGCAGGGGGCGGTAGTGCGCCTCATAGTGAGTTGGCCGGCGCCAGGAGACAATGAAGAGGCGGGGAGGGAGGGAGGAAGGCTCCTGGTTAGGCCGCCATATTGCTTTCACTGGAAGACACCGTCGTGTCAGTCGAGCTATTTGTGACTTCAAGACGGCATGTAAGTACACAAACTCCCACATCAAAACACACATTTGAGCCTTTTAAAAGCTTCGTCGTGTCACGTATTTTCATGTCAAAATGTAGCTGTCAAAACGGAGACATGTTGGCTGTTGGTTCACGGCGCTCGGACATTGTTGTTGTTTTCCAACGACGGCGCTTGCTAATCCATAACCACCATTGTCGCTTTCATTTTAGTGTCCCTCTTGAAAATATACATGTATATCTTTCTACATACTAGTAAATACAACGCCAAAAGGTTCGAGGAACGACAAAAAGTAGTATCCGATGGCGCAGCCCAGGGCTCGGGAACCTTTTTGGCTGAGAGAGCCATGAAAGCCAAAATATTTTAAAATGCATTTCTGTGAGAGCCTTATAATATTTATTAACACCGATTACAACTAAATGCGTGCATTTTCAAGTAAGACCAACATTTTTAGAGTACAATACGTCTCTTATTCGTTTTAAAGGGGAACATTATCACAATTTCAAAAGGCTTAAAAACAATATAAATCAGTTCCCAGTGGCATGTTGTATTTTTTTGAAGTTTTATTCAAAATTTTACCGGTCCCGGAATACCCCTAAATAAAGCTTTAAAGTGCCTTATTTTCGCTATCTTCGAAACCACTATCCATTTCCCTGTGACGTCACACAGTGCTGCCAATGTAAACAAACAATGGGAATACCACAGCAAGTTATAGTGACATTAGCTCGGATTCAAGCGACGTAAGCGATTCAACAGATTACGCATGTATTGAAACGGATGGTTGGAGTATGAAAGTATTGAAGAAGAAACTGAAGCTATTGACGCTGTTCATAGCCATAGCATGGCCGAATAGCTGCGTTAGCATCGCCGGTAAAATGTGCGGACCAAACGATCAGGACTTTCGCATCTTTTGACACTGGAGCAACTTAAATCCGTCAATTGGTAAGTGTTTTTTTTTTCGCATTAAATGTGGGTGGAAGGAAACGTAATATAGTTGCAAATCCATCTACAGGTTATCCATAAATCTCTGTGCCATGTCTGCTTTAGCACCGCCGGTAAATAGCATGTTAGCATCGATTAGCATAGCATGTTAGCATCGATTAGCTGGCAGTCAACATCAACAAAACTCACCTTTGTGATTTCGTTGACTATCGTTGCAAATGCATCTGCAGGTTATCCATACATCTCTGTGCCATGTCTGCCTTAGCATCGCCGGTCAAATGTGGAGACACTCTGGCACATTCAATGGGGGTCTGGCGGGAGACACTTTCGCATCTTCGGGCCAGTGGTGCAACTTGAATCCCTCCCTGTGAGTGTTGTTACACCCTCCGACAACACACCGACGAGGCATGATGTCTCCAAGGTTCCAAAAAATAGTCGAAAAAACGGAAAATAACAGAGCTGAGACTTGGTGTTTGTAATGTGTTGAAAATGAAAATGGTGGCGATGACGTCACATTCTGACGTCATCGCCTCCAGCGCGATAAACAGAAAGGCGTTTAATTTGCCAAAATTCACCCATTTAGAGTTCGGAAATCGGTAAAAAAAAATATATGGTCTTTTTTCTGCACCATCAAGGTATATATTGACGCTTACATAGGTCTGGTGATGATGTTCCCCTTTAATAACATTGTTATTCGGAAACTTGCCAATAATAAATAAAATACTTCTTAATGCGACTTCTTGAACTGGTGGGGTAGAAAACGGATGGACGGATTAAAATGCATGAGAATGTTTTAATATTTTCAACATTGTATTTAACGAATAAGACTAATTGATTTACGTGGACACCAATTTAAACAAGTTGAAAAACCATTTCGGGTGTTACCAAATTTCAATGAACATTTTACTCTTTGTCAATGTTTGCTGGGGAATTTTGTTAGGGGAAATTTGCCAAATATTGTCAGAACATTGTTTTAAGTTACTTTAAATTTTAGATGAACTAGGACAGTGTTTTTCAACCACTAGTGTGCCGTGAGATAAAGTCCCGTGTACCGTGGGAGATTATCCAATTCCACCTATTTGGGTTAAAAAGATTTTTTGCAAACCAGTAATTCTTGTCTGCAAATGATGTGTTGTTGTTGAGTGTCCGTGCTGTCTAGAGCTCGGTAGAGTAACCGTGTAATATTCTTCCATATCAGTAGGTGGCAGCCGGTAGCTATTTGCTTTGTAGATGTCGGAAACAGCGGGAGGCAGTGTGCAGGTAAAAGGTGTCTAATGCTTAAACCAAAAATAAAAAAAAAGGTAAGTGCTACTAAGAAAAGGCATTATTGACGCTTAGGGAAGGCTGTGCAAAATGAAACTAAAACTGAACTGGCTACAAAGTAAACAAAAACAGAATGCTGGACTACAACAAAGACTTACTGTGAAGCAGAGAAGGCGTCCACAATGTACATCCGAACATGACATGACAATCAACAATGTCCACATAAAGAAGGATAAAAACAACTGAAAAATTCTTGATTGCTAAAACAAAGTAGATGCGGGAAATATCGCTCAAAGGAAGACATAGAACTGCTACAGGAAAAAAACAAAAAAAGGGGAAAAAGCCACCAAAATAGGAGCGCATACAAGAACTAAAACACTACACACAGGAAAACAGCCAAAAACTCATTAAGTCATGGTGTGATGTGACAGGTCGTGACAGTACACCTACTTTGAGACAAGAGCTAGGTTATGGTTTATAGTCATATTCAACAATTGCGACAACGACTTTTTACCGTCAACTGAGTTTCGTTTTTTTAATGATTTCTGCTGGTGGTGTGCCTCCGGATTTTTGCAACGCAAAATATGTGCCTTGGCTCCAAAAAAGCTTGAAAAAACACCAAACTAGGATATGTGTTCCACATCATCAGTATTCGTGTATTCAATCAATCAATCAATCAATGTTTATTTATATAGCCCTAAATCTCAAATGTCTCAAAGGACTGTACAAACCATTACGACTAAAACATCCTCGGAAGAACCCACAAAAGGGCAAGGAAAACTCACACCCAGTGGGCAGGGAGAATTCACATCCAGTGGGACGCCAGTGACAATGCTGACTATGAGAAACCTTGGAGAGGACCTCAGAAGTGGGCAACCCCCCCCCCCTTTAGGGGACCGAAAGCAATGGATGTCGAGCGGGTCTAACATGATACTGTGAAAGTTTAATCCATAGTGGCTCCAACACAGCCGCGAGAGTTCAGTTCAAAGCGGATCCAAGACAGCAGCGAGAGTCCCGTCCACAGGAAACCATCTCAAGCGGAGGCGGATCAGCAGCGTAGAGATGTCCCCAACCGATACAGGCGAGCGGTTCATCCTGGGTCTCGACTCTGGAAAACCAGTACTTCATCCATGGTCATCGGACCGGACACCCTTCACAAGGGAGGGGGGGGACATAGGAGAAAAAGAAAAGAAGCGGCAGATCAGCTGGTCTAGAAAGGAGGTCTATTTAAAGGCTAGAGTATACAGATGAGTTTTAAGGTGAGACTTAAATGCTTCTACTGAGGTAGCATCTCGAACTGTTACCGGGAGGGCATTCCAGAGTACTGGAGCCCGAACGGAAAACGCTCTATAGCCCGCAGACTTTTTTTGGGCTTTAGGAATCACTAATAAGCCGGAGTCTTTTGAAGGCAGATTTCTTGCCGGGACATATGGTACAATACAATCGGCAAGATAGGCTGGAGCTAGACCGTGTAGTATTTTATACGTAAGTAGTAAAACCTTAAAGTCACATCTTAAGTGCACAGGAAGCCAGTGCAGGTGAGCCAGTACAGGCGTAATATGATCAAACTTTCTTGTTCTTGTTCTTGTCAATAGTCTAGCAGCCGCATTTTGTACAAACTGTAATTTTTTAATGCTAGACATGGGGAGACCCGAAAATAATACGTTAAAGTAATCGAGACGAGACGTAATAAACGCATGGATAATGATCTCGGCGTCTTTAGTGGACAAAATGGAGCGAATTTTAGCGATATTACGGAGATTTAAGAAGGCCGTTTTAATAACGCTTTTAATGTGTGACTCAAAGGAGAGAGTTGGGTCGTAAATAATACCCAGATTTTTTTACCGAGTCACCTTGTTTTATTATTTGGTTGTCAAATGTTAAAGTTGTATTATTAAATAGAGGTCGGTGTCTAGCAGGACCGATAATCAGCATTTCCGTTTTTTTGGCGTTAAGTTGCAAAAAGTTAGCGGACATCCATTGTTTAATTTCATTAAGACACGCCTCCAGCTGACTACAGTCCGGCGTGTTGGTCAGCTTTAGGGGCATGTAGAGTTGGGTGTAATCAGTATAACAGTGAAAGCTAACACCGTATTTGCGTATGACGTCACCCAGCGGCAGCATGTAGATGCTGAAGAGTGCAGGGCCAAGGACCGAACCCTGGGGAACTATGGTGATGCAAACAATGCGGACGCAGTTGAACTCTGAAAACCGAGGTCCGGTCGCTACACAGATTACGTGACCAGTGGGGAATACTCACATACCTACTATTAGTTCTAATTTCAATAATCCTGAGAACCAGCGTATATGTAAATGATGAAAAAGAGAGGACCGAAGACGGAGCCTTGAGGAACACCATTAGTATAACTAAATAAGTTGAACAAATGACTACAGACTGCATCTGAAGTAAACAAGCTACAGCAGCACCTTACTTACGTAAATCACATTGCAGAAAATAACTAAGGAGAGGACTTAAAGGTGTGCCTTGAGGAACGCCTCAGTTTGGACCCCAGTGTTCTATGTTTGCTTGCAAGGTTAAAACGTCATTGCAAGGATCTGCCATCGTGTTTCCGCTTGTCCAAGCTCTTCTACACAACAGGAGCGCTATAGTGTTTTTAGGAATTTGCTGCAAAAATGTTTGTCTCCCTGCTTATTTAAAAGTGTTTACAGGTTGGTTCGTAGGTCAAATGTTCCA
This sequence comes from Nerophis ophidion, assembly GCF_033978795.1. NCBI lineage: Eukaryota > Metazoa > Chordata > Actinopteri > Syngnathiformes > Syngnathidae > Nerophis > Nerophis ophidion. Next base: position 23,250,379 of record NC_084638.1, on the reverse strand, counting down.
AAACTAGTTGATACCTGTTTGCTGATGTTATTGCAATACATGTTAACCATTGCTGTCGTTATTTACCTCATCCTAATTAGTCCCACGTCCATTTTTGTGTTTCAGTTTTGCGGCGATGACTCAGACAGTTCAAACCAACGGGGTTCAACCTCTCAGTAAAACCTGGGAGTTGAGCCTTTATGAACTACAAAGAACTCCACAGGTAATTTTGTGTTATTTTCTTCCTTTCCTTCACAACCTGTCCATGTTATTTCTTTTTTGAATCAACCTTTGTAGGGCAGGACCATTATGGCAGAATAATCGATATTCAAATCACGAGTAACTACACAAGTATTTATTCTTTTGAAAACATGAGTATTTTTTGTACCACCAAAACTCAGTGTTGAATATAATTTAAAAGAACAACAAATAAAAAAGAGGTAAAATAATAGTAACTACAACAAATTTAACTAACAATATAAGAAAACAATGAAATTACAAAACCCAAAACAAGTGAAGTTGTCAGCTTGTGTAAATGGTAAACAAAAACAGAGTACAATGATTTGAAAATCCTTTTCAATCAATATTCAATTTAATAGACTGAAAAGACAAGATACTTAACGTTCGTTCTGGAAACCTCCGTTATTTTTTGCAAATATTAGCTCATTTGGAATTTGTTGCCTGCAACACGTTTCCTAAAAGTTGGCACAAGTGGCAAAAATGACTGAGAAAGTTGAGGAATGCTCATCAAACACTTATTCGGAACATCCCACAGGTCAACAGGCTAATTGGGAACAGGTGGGTGCCATGATTGGGTATAAAAGCAGCTTCCATGAAATGCTCAGTCATTCATAACTTTTTGAACAAATACATAAGCAAATTGTCAAACAGTTTAAAAACATTTCTCAATGAGCTGTTGCAAGGAATTTAAGGGGTTCACCATCTACGGCCCGTAATGTCCTCAAAAGGTTCAGAGAATCTAGAGAAATCAGTGCACGTAAGATATTATGAACCTTCGATCCCCTAGGCGGTACTGCATCAAAAACCGACATAAGTGTGTAAAGGATATCACCACATGGGCTCAGGAATATTTCGGAAAACCTGGGCTGTGTCAAATAAAAAGTAGCAACCATGGTGGCATCCCAAACCTCTAGTAGATGTGGTGGTGATGAAATATTTTGTAAATCTTTATTTAAATACCTTAATTGTTTCCGAACGGTTTCCAAAAGGGCAGTAAAAAGGCTGAACAAACAAAACAGAATTTAATCAATCAATCAATGTTTATTTATATAGCCCCAAATCACAAATGTCTCAAAGGACTGCACAAATCATTACGACTATGACATCCTCGGAAGAACCCACAAAAGGGCAAGGAAAACTCACACCCAGTGGGCAGGGAGAATTCACATCCAGTGGGATGCCAGTGACAATGCTGACTATGAGAAACCTTGGAGAGGACTTCAGATGTGGGCACCCCCCCCCCTCTAGGCTACCGAAAGCAATGAATGTCGAGCGGGTCTAACATGATACTGTGAAAGTAGTGGCTCCAACACAGCCGCGAGAGTTCAATGTCAATGTCCGCTTTTTGAATAGCCTCTTAAACTAGATCACATTAACATATTTTTCAAACCATAGAGAACACTGGTATATAAGCCACACACAGTAAAATTCTGAAGAAAAAAATATGTTTCTATAAGCCACAGATATATGCTTTGTGAATTTAGTTATTTACACAGAAATATTCTGTAAATGTGTATTCACATACCTTAATTGTTCCCAAGCGGAGTCTGTGACATGGCAGTAAAACGGCTGATCAAACAAAACAAAAGTCATCGTCATGGACCCACTAGTTGCGCAAGCTGGCTCTCCAATAACTCCACGGTGACGTTTTGGTGAATTTACTGAGAAATGTGTGAAACTGAAAAAACACAAAGAATGCCGTTGTGAGTCAATAATACTAACACAGACACTCGTAAACTTGTTAGCATATTGGCTAACAATGCTCGCTCGATTATATTACGTTAGCACGTACAAATATGCATGAAAAGACTCCTACAGACATCACACATGGGATGCTTTTGTAAGTGAGTTGTTTTAGTTATATTGTAAATCTTACAAACATGTTGTGGAGTGATGGATGAAGAATCCATACGAGTAGAAACGCTATGGACATCGGCGGTGAGCGAACTCGTCCGAAAGATGACACCATAGCACAAACAAAAACACAATATTTCAGTGTCTCCGCTTGGGCTTAATGAAAATTGGTGAAGAAAAATATTTGTTTTTAGCTGCAGTGTTCAAGGCGTAGGAAAAAAGTAGCGGCTTATAGTCCAGAATTTACGATACACACAAATACATTTCCATGGCCTGGTCTTAATTAATTACTGTTTTCTGATAAATAATATGTGGAACATTGCCAGTAAGTCATACTCTAAATGATTTATGCTTATCAGCATGTTTTGTTTTCAATGGCTACAGGAAGCTATCACAGATGGGCTGGAGATTGCCGTTTCACCAAGATCATTGCACAGTGAACTCATGTGTCCCATCTGTCTGGACATGCTGAAGAACACCATGACAACCAAAGAATGCCTGCACCGTTTCTGTGCCGATTGCATCATCACAGCTCTAAGATCAGGGTAAGTTTTTGGTTTGTTGGGGAATTGTTGACCGAAACACGAGGCGTGAAATTGAATGATGGACAGGGCTAATGTGTTCTTAAAAGACACATAACCGCTATCAGGAGGACACAATTCTTTTTGGGTGGTCCGCGGTCAAATAATTACTTACATTAGTCCAATTCAAATCAAAGTATAGCTTTAAAAGGTTTTTAAAAATTGTTTTTTGCGACATTTTTATTTTTTTTTCCCTTAGTGATAAATAAAATATTTCGGTTTTCTGATTCTGCTTCTGATTAAAAAATGAGCTGTCTTGTTGCTAAATCTTGATTCATTATCACATTTCTGCTGGTATGACATTAAAAGTTGCTATTACAGTTGCACGTCCAAGGCGTTAAAGGGGAACATTATCACCAGACCTATGTAAGCGTCAATATATACCTTGATGGTGCAGAAAAAAGACCATGTATTTTTTTTAACCGATTTCCGAACTCTAAATGGGTGAATTTTGGCGAATTAAACGCCTTTCTGTTTATCGCGCTGGACGGGATGACGTCAGAACGTGATGTCACCGAGGTAATACAGTCGCCATTTTCATTTTCAACACATTACAAACACCGGGTCTCAGCTCTGTTATTTTCCGTTTTTTCGACTATTTTTTGGAACTTTGGAGACATCATGGCTCGTTGGTGTGTTGTCGGAGGGTGAAACAACACTAACAGGGAGGGATTCAAGTTGCACCACTGGCCCGAAGATGCGAAAGTGTCTGCCGCCAGACCCCCATTGAATGTGCTGGAGTGTCTCCACATTTTACATGGCACAGAGATTTATGGATAACCTACAGATGCATTTGCAACGATAAAGTCAACTAAATCACAAAGGTGAGTTTTGTCGATGTTGACTTATGTGCTAATCAGACAAATTTGGTCGCAACGTGACTGCCAGCTAATCAATGCTAACATGCTACGCTAATCGATGCTAACATGCTATTTACTGGCGGTGCTAAGGCAGGCATGGCACAGAGATGTATGGATAACCTGCAGATGCATTTGCAACTATATTACGTTTCCTTCCACCCACATTTGATGCGAAAAAAACACTTACCAATCGACGGATTTAAGTTGCTCCAGTGTCACGAGATGCGAAAGTCCTGATCGTTTGGTCCGCACATTTACCGGCGATGCTAACGCAGCTATTCGGCCATGGTATGGCTATGAATAGCGTCAATAGCTATTCGCTCAATAGCTTCAGTTTCTTCTTCAATACTTTCATACTCCAACCATCCGTTTCAATACATGCGTAATCTGTTGAATCGCTTAAGCCGCTGAAATCCGAGTCTGAATCCGAGCTAATGTCGCTATATTTTGCTGTGGTATCTGCCATTGTTTGTTTACATTGGCAGCACTGTATGACGTCACAGGGAAATGGATAGTCGCATCGCAAATAGCGAAAATCAAGCACTTTAAAGCTTTTTTTAGGGCTATTCGGCGACCGGTAAAATTTAATAAAAAAATTAAAAAAATACAACAAGCCACTGGGAACTGATTTTTATTGTTTTTAACTCTTTTGAAATTGTGATAATGTTCCCCTTTAAGAGGCACCTTCGTATAGTTCAGGGGTCGGCAACCAAAAACGTTGAAAGAGCCTTATTGGACCAAAAATACAAAAAAGGAAATTTGTCCGGAGCTGCAAAAAATGAAAAGTCTTATAGTGTTATAATGAAGGCAACACATGATGTAAGTGTCTATATTAGCCTACTATCATAATGACTGTGTCGCAGGCTTACGCAAATCTTCGTTAACAGAAATGTTGAAAATAAGTATTTATTCTACACATTTTTACAACATTAGAAACCATAAGTAAATCAGAGGCTACTCAGAAGGTGAGATAACTCCTGGAAATTACTGACTTTTAATGGCCAAAGGTATAGATGTGTGTGTCCAAGTTAAAGGAATTGGCAGGCTGTCTTCTTTTAATACATTTACTACATTCTTTGGTAAGCTAGGTAATGTTTGCTGTGGTCTGGAACAACATGACACACATTTAGAAACACAGCCAATATATTACAAACTGATAATGTGTCATGAGACATGCAAAACAAAATTATTTACAAAGAGGATAAAAGTAAAGGATATCAAATGTGCTCAAATATACCTACAAATGAGGCATAATGATGCTATATATACATGCAGCTAGCCTAAATAGCATGTTAGCATCGATTAGCTTTCAGTCATGCACTGACCAAATATGCCTGATTAGGACTCCCAACAAGTCAATAACATCAACAAAGCTCATTTTTGTGCATTCACGCACAGCATAAAACTTTTGGTGGACAAAATGAGACAAAGGAGAAGTGGAAAATTTCACATGTGACAGACTGTCACAGTCCACGCTATGGTGAGTTCAAGAACTGCCAAAATTAGTAGGACAAAACGATGTTCAGCAAATACTCTCATCAGTGAAGCATAGATGGATAGATAGATAGATAGATAGTACTTTATTGATTCCTTCAGGAACATACATACAAACATATTGAACCGTGGGCTTTCCAACAAAAACATACTAAAAGAAACAAAAAAATGTTTCCCCCATTCTTTTTCCATTTTCAATCCTTTTTTAAAAATGCTGCAGAGAGCCACTATCGCGGCACTCAAGAGCCGGGTTGCTGACCCCCTGTATAGTTAATTGTTTTTGTTGTGCCCTGAAAAGTGTTAATAGTATAAGGTTCGTACTGACGACTCACCAGCTGTTTGATAGTAATGTGCATCTTAGTTGTACGTTTCCTTAACCAAATTTTGAGGTGTTGAAATCGCCAAGTAAAATTGCTAATGCTCAGCTTATATGTCTTAAAGGACCCATATGTAACTTCTTCCATTTCAAGTTTTAGTGTTTTTTTTTTTTTTTTAAATGATTAAAACAGGCGCGTCCCGTTAATGCACAGGTGTCAAACTCAAGGCCCAGGGACCAGATGTGACCCGCCACTTTGTTTTATTTGGCCCTGGAAAGCCTGGAAGTAATATGTATCAATAAAGTACTGTACGTTTTCCTACTAAATGTATTTATTTAATGTATATTACTATTTTGGGGGAAAATATATATATACTCAAGTAATCACAAATTATATTGTCTCATTATGTAAAAATATATTATCAAACATTCAAACTATTTTCTAAATACAAAATAGATACCAATAATAATTATTTCAAAGCAAGTTATCCATCCAACTGTGCAATGTAGAAGTAGCAATAGATTTTATGGTAACATTTTAAAATTTACAGTGGTTTTTACAGCATTTTTCTCTAATTGTAAAAAACTGTACTTTTTGTTACTGTAATAAACTGTGGTGATGTTTTGGCATTTACAGTAATACATTGAAAAATCTACAGTCGTTGATTATCGGTAAAAAACAAAACAACAGTAAAATTCTGACAACTTAGCTGCCTTTTTCACCATAAAAACAGCAGTACGTTTTTCCATTTACAGTAATATACACTACATTTTGAGGTGAATTTATCGCATTTTTTTTTTTTACATTTTAGTTATTAAATATCTACTAATAAAATGCATAAAGAAATTGTGTAGTCATGGTAGTCACTGTTGGAAGCGGCCAAACATAACTGCAATGTGGCCCTCAGTGAAAACGACTTTGACACCTCTGCGTTAATGTATGTATTGCTTCAAGTATCAATAGGTCTCTATCTGTTTAATGTGTACTATTGAATATCTTAGTTGCTAAGACAGTAACGAGTTTATAGAAGTTTTAATTGGGGAATGTCGTTTTAACGGAAAAAGATGTTAATGTCTCTTTGTTTTCATGTTAGCATTTAAACTGAAATGAATTATATTTATATAGTGCTTTTTCTCTCATGTTATATGTAGAAACCCATTATCTACATGGAGAAACCCATTATCTACATGTAAGTGTGGGTGGCACTGGGAGAAAAGTAGGTCAAGTGTCTTGCCCAAGGACACAATGACTAGGATAGCGGAAGCCGGATTTGAACCGGGAACTCTCTAGTTTCCGCCTGGCCGCTCTCTCAACTGAGCCAAGTTTGGGGTTAAACAGAGACTGCTGTCTTTTTGCATTATTTATTATTTTATTAACATAGCCACATCTGCCATTCAGTAGGTGAAGTGTTTGAATTAATCTGCTTTATTTTTATTCCAGCAATAAAGAATGTCCCACATGCCGTAAGAAGTTGGTTTCAAAGAGGTCGCTGCGGCCAGACCCTAATTTCGATGCCCTGATAAGTGAGTTTTTTCTATGTAGTCAAAGATCACGTGTTATCTTGCAAATCCAATACCCCTCTCTCTCTCTCTCTCTCTCTCTCTCTCTCTCTCTCTCTCTCTCGCTCTCGCTGTCTCTCTCAGTGTATATATATACATATATACATATAAATATATGTATGTGTGTATATATACACACACACACACACACACACATATATAATATATATATATATATATATATATATATATATATATATATATATATTCACTGATGTAAAAGAGGAAATAATAATTAGCTGTGATTTGTCCCTTCTAGGTAAAATTTACCCCAGTCGGGATGAGTACGAAGCACACCAGGAAAGAGTTTTGGCCCGCATTAGCAAACACAACAACCAACAAGCTCTGTCCCACAGCATAGAAGAAGGCCTGAAGATACAAGCTATGACCAGGTACACAAACTTGTGACATCATCAAATCTCCCGTCCAAAGGCAAAACCCAGTAACTCAATGTTGGTCAAAACTGAGCTGATAATAATTTTGGAGTTCCTAGGTGATATGCTTTACATTAGAGTATGCGATATTGTAATTTGTTCCGTAAGTAAGCAGTTACGCGCATGGCAGGACCTAGCAACTACCACATAACCGTGTAGATACAACAGAAAAACCTAGTATCTCAAGGGACCAATCGAAGCTTCTTTTTTAGTCGCCTTATTGTCTTTAATGAGACATTTGCACGAATGGGGGCCGACGGTCAACCTGATTATGTGATACTGTGGCACGAGGGGATATTTGGAAGATTGGCCCAGGACGTTGCAAGCACATTCATTAAATGCACTGTTCTTGATTCTTCCCCTTGCATACTCTTTGGGGCAGATAACTGTGGAGGTCAAAATAAGAACTGGACGCTGTACACGGCTCTTGCCCAATGTGCAAACGCAGAATGGGGCCCACCCGAGATTGTGATAAAATATCTGGAGAAAGGGCACACGTTCATGAGAGCAGATTCAATCCATGGCTCAATCGGCAAGAAAATGAAAGCTCAAGAAAACATCTACACTTTTGATGACTTTGTAGATCTTTGTAAAACAGCATCAAGATACATTGGTTTTCTTTTGTTTTCTCAAAATCAGCTAGAAGTGAGTTACTATGTTTTGCCTTTGGACGGGAGAAATGTGAATCGAGCTTTTCTTTCTTTGGACATCTATATTCTCTGGGATGATTTTTTTCCCCGCACACCATATTCAGGGCCGTGTGCTTGTATTGAAACTGCATCCTGATTTTATACCCAACTGATTATTGCTGGCCGTCATGCCTTGTTCTGGGGAGACATGCTCCCCATTGGAATTCATGCACCCTGTGCATCTGCGAGGGCTGGGGCGGTAAAACAATATTAATATATATCGCAATAGACACATGATATCTATATATAATGCGGTCGATAAAATATTTCATATATTTTATTTTGTCGGAAGAAACCATAAATTCTGAAGCAAGACTCGTTTCGTGAAGTCAGTCGCGCTTCGGGGAAGCAGGAAGTGTCACTGAGCAATGGGAGGGACACGCTAACAGCCAATCAACTGCCGAGTGTAACACCTTGCCTGCTGTTCGCCTCCCAAATCGTAGTCGAGGAGCGCAGGGGAGACATTCCCTCCAGGGCAGATGTTTTTTTTCGTCTGGGGGAGTAACACCCTTCACTTGGGTTTGCTAAGCTCAGCCTTCGTGTCGAAATAAAAAGGCCGTGGAATCGGGACAATTTGGTCGCTTTATTCTTATTTCTGCAAGACACAAGCGGACACATTCGCCATTGCTCGCTCTCGCACTCTTCACTCGGCCAACACACTGCTCTTCTTAAAGGTCCACACACTAATTTTGGGGGGGATTGGAAGAAAATGAAAGTTAGGAAGCATGGTTGGTGCTCTGGTATACAAACAAAACAGGAAGTGAAGGGTAATTATATCAACTACCAACTTTGGCTGCCGCCGTCTTTCTGTTTCACCGAGAATTCTTTGCATGAAGTGGTAAGTTGGAAATGTGATTACTGTATTTATTGGCAGGCGTCGATAAGTTAAAAAAAATATCAATGATCATTATTGATCATTATAAGGAACGTACAGTACAGGCCACATTTCAGACACACCTCATTATTCACAACACAACTGATGGTCCCAACCCCATTGATAGAGCAAGAAATTCTTCCTTCTGGGTGTTGTTGATAAATGTCTTTCGCTTTGCATAGTAGAGTTTTAACCTGCACTTTCGACGAACTGTAGTTACTGACAGTGGTTTTCTGATGTATTCTTGAGCCCATGTGGTGATATCCTTTACACACTAATATCGGATTTTCATGCAGTACTGCTCAACGGATCCAAGGTCTCGAGCATTCAATGTTACGTGCAGTAATTTATTCAGATTCTCTGAAGCTTTTGATGATAATTACAGACCTTAGATTGTGAAATCCCTAAAGTCTTTGCAATAGCTCGTTGAGGAATGTTGTTCTGAAACTGTTTGACAATTTGCTCACACATTTGTTCACAAAGTGGTGACCCTCGCCCCATCCTTGTTTGTGAATGACTGAGCATTTCATGGAAGCTGCTTTTAAACCTGTTCCCAATTAGCCTGTTCACCTGTGGAATTTTCCACATAAGTTTTTGATGAACATGAGTCTTTTTTGCCACTTGTGCCGTTTTTTTTTAAACATGTTGCAGGCATCAAATTCTTAATGAGCTAATATTAAAAAAAAAAAAAACGGGTTTTCCAGTTCAAACGTTAGGTATCTTGTCTTTGCAGTCTATTCAATTGAATAGAGGTTGAAAATAATATACAAATCATTGTATTCTGTTTTTATTTACGATTTACACAATGTGTCCACTTCATTGTTTTGGGGTTTTAAATAGTCATGAAATGAAAGAAAATGCATTGAATGAAAAGGTGTCTAAACTTTTGGCCTGTACTCTACATATCACTCAACCCTAGCATCTGCGCATGCGTATATGATAAATGTAATTGCCTATTTTTCACGTGAGCGGAATCGTCACAATAAATGACAAAAACATTTTTTATATCGTAATTAAATGTCATCGGACCCCCGCGCCCACCGGTTAGCAACCCCTCCTTTACATGGTCATGTGTTCATATGTGTTGTTGCTGTGCTGAGAAGAACTGAAAAAGTTAGCGGACACTCTGCTCATTCAATTCCATTTCTTTGTGGTCAGATTACAGCGCGGCAAAAGGCAAACAGTGGAGAACGGTAGCGGCGTGGAGGACAACGGAGACTCTTCTCACTGCAGCAATGCGTCTGTCCACAGCAATCAGGTCAGGCAGCACATCCCATTTCATTCCCACAGGTCCTTTTCATTTTCAATTTTTTTTACGACTTTTGGTAAATATCCTCTTTATATTTCAGACATTGCAATGTTGTAGGGCCTAGTTGTTTGAATGTCTGCCCTGAGGTCGGTAGGTTGTGAGTTTAAACCCCGGCCGAGTCATACCAAAGACGATAAAAATGGGTTCCATTACCTCCCTGCTTGGCACTCAGCATCAAGGGTTGAAATTGGGGGTTAAATCACCAAAGATGATTCCCGGGCGCGGCGACCGCTGCTGCCCACTGCTCCCCTCACCTCCCAGGTGGCGAGGTGAGGTGGTGGTGAATTATATTTATATAGCGCTTTTCTCTAGTGACTCAAATCGCTTTACGTAGTGAAACCCAATATCTAAGTTACATTTAAACCAGTGTGGGTGGCACTGGGAGCAGGTGGGTAAAATGTCTTGCCCAAGGACACAACGGCAGTGACTAGGATGGCGGAAGCGGGAATCAAACCTGTAACCCTCAAGTTCCTGGCACGGCCGCTCTACCAACCGAGCTATGGGGATGGGTCAAATGCAGAGGCCAAATTTCACCACGCCTAGTGGGTGTGTGACAATAATCGGATGGATGGATTAAAAATGCATGAGAATGTTTTATATTTTGAACGTTATTTTTAACACTGTGATTACAAGTGGAATTATTCATTACTTATCGTGTTAAGCAATGTCAGCTCAGATTTATCCGAGAGCCACATCTGGCTCGCGAGCCATAGGTTCCCTACCCCTGTGCTAGAGAATGAAGACTGCTTACTCCGCATGTCAACATCTCTGTTCGGTGCCACACGCCCACACCATTTTTGTTTCGGAAATGACTAACGTTTGTGCCATTGCTTAATAACTGTTTAATAAATACAGTTTTGGTCAATTGACTTACTTGTGATTTCCTTCTCTGCATGAAAGTTTAAAATGAGCATATATTATTAATGCAGTATGAAGAAGAATGTTTTAATGTAGACACATAGAATCATCATACCGCTGTGATTATATGCGTCGTGTTATTTCAAGGCCAAGGCAAAATATGGAGATATATATCGTGTATCGCGATGTGGCCTAAAAATATCGAGATATTTAAAAAAGGCCATATCGCCCGGCAAATGACGAGGGCAGTCGCGGCTTTTACCGCAGTTGCCGGGGTTGAATTTGTGCCTTGTGGGTGCGTGCGTGCGTGCGTATTTTAAACCCATAACAGACAAGCAGAAGATCATCATTTTGTGCCTTTTTGTCCTCACAAACTATTTCTTCACTCTTTCCACAGGAGGCCGGTCCGAGCATAAAGCGCACCAAGACCAGCGATGACAGCGGTCTAGACATGGACAACGCTGCAGAGAACGGAGGAGGCGACGCTGTGATTGACGGCGGTGCCAGCGAAATAGAACTGGTTTTTAGGCCTCATCCCACACTGATGGAGAAGGATGATGGTCAAAACAGGTAATAATCATATAGCTGGCGTTGCCAGTCTACCTCAGTGTTTCTCACACACACACACACACACACATACTGGTTATCATTTGGAATGGGGACCGAGTTTTCGATCATCACTCGTGGGGACCACCCTTTCTACAGGTTGGGGAGGCATAAAAAAAAATAGGTAAAGCCCAGTTAGCTGATACACGTCTTTAAATCTCTGGATTGATTAAGTAATGTGCTGATCATTCTTACTGGGGAACCTGGGGAAAAAGAGTTAATATGGTTCATGGAGACCAAATTTAAATAATTGTGCATAATTCACACATATTTGTACGTGACTACTGAGGACCATTTAAAAACATTTTTTTTTAAAAGTTCAAATTAAGTATGACATGATCCTCAGAATACAGCACTACAGCTGTCCTCTTATAGGAAGTTTCACCGCTTAAATGTTAAAACAAATCCTGCATCTTCTGTGACATTACTGAAAACTGCTATTTAGCAGTCACAAAGTTGTGTACCAGCTACAGCCAGATGGGGGCTGCTGTGCAAATGTCTCAAACTCAAACTAACAGGTAAACATGTTTTATGAGCCAAAGTTTAAGAATCACTTAGGCATCTTCAGAATGGATCTGACTATCATTTAAAAAGGTTTCCCTTTAGGGGACCTGTTTTTTTGTCCCCATACTGTCAGAAGTCCCCTAAAAGTGATGTCCCCATTAAGTAAGCATTGCCAGAACACACACACACACCATTGCCTTTACACTACTGTTTTAGACTATAGACATACCTCAGGTCTAGTCACATTTTTGACTTGTCTTTCCTTTTTTTTTCTAAAATCCGGTCATAATTCCACTATCTATCTGATGTGTCTACGGTCTGGACCCTCAAGTTGTGTTCTAAAAAAAGCTTCTAAACGGCACTTCTTCTTCCGATTCAAAGCTTTAAACGGCAGGATACACTTGCTGCACCTCCAGTGATCAAACGTGTCCAAAAGATGGCGCCACAGCACAAACAATAACACACCATCTAAGTGTCTTTGCATGTGTTTAATGAAAACTATTTGCTTTATGGCGAATAATGATGCCATAAATTAGCCGCACCGTATTATACGCCGCTGGGTTTAAAGCGTAGTAAAAAAGTAGCGCCTTATAGTCTGGAATTTACGTAATCTGTTTTATTACAAGTAGGGCTGGGCGATATGGCCTTTTATTAATATCTCAATATTTTTAGGCCATGTTACGATACACGATATATATCAATATTTTGCCTTAGCCTTGAATGAACACTTGACGCATATAATCACAGCAGTATGATGATCCCATGTGTCTACACTAAAACATTCTTCTTCATACTGCATTAATATACCTAAATTCCTTGAGTTGCCGCCGGGGCGCTAATTAATTTAAAACCTCTTCTCACTCCTGCGCTTACCAAAGGCATGCGGTTAAAGTAAGCATGCGCTAATTATTTTAAAACCTCTTCTCACTCCGGCACTTACCAAAGGTACGCAGTACAAATCTGAGTGTGATGTAAGCTTGGACCTTAAATTCTACTGAATAGCTCTTAATCTTCTTCCCTTTATGCGATTTCAAATTATTGAAATCAGCCTCCTCCATTTTGAAAATGACGACAGGGGAAGTGTCAGTCGTGACGTCACAAGTTTGACCAGGCGGTAATACTAAGCATGCGCTAATTATTTTGGGAAGCGAGTTTAGGGTTGGGCGATAAAACAATAACAATATATATCGCGATAGACATGTGATCAATATCAATAGAGAATGGGGTCGATAGAACGTTCGATAATTTCACTGAGTTCTGTTAGAAAAAAATAGGAAGAAATGCCGATGCGCAACCGCACGGCATTCTGGGGGGTGTAGGCAGAGGAAGGGCTTTGGCCTCTCGACCTATCACGGCCGAGCCTGAACCGCAAGGCAATCTGGGAAATGCTAACAGGAAAGAAAAAAAAAAAAAGCAACAACGGCTAGCTGACGACGAGGAGTGATACGAAACGGGAATATGAGTGCAGCAGCACGAGAGGAAATTGTAAATAAAAAAGGAAACGTCACGTCACCAGTTTGGTAGTATTTTGGCACAGATGTTTAGATGCAAGTTTATTCCGATGTTTACAATATTCTGTAAGACATGTTTGTTTCTGCTTGCTTAATGTGACTGTTATTTATTTGCATATATTGTCACCAATATGGCGTTAAAGCCTGAGTTGTACACTATTAATTTCTTAATTACAATACTTTGCACATTTTGTTGGATTAAGCATTTATTTAATGTCATTATTTGCACATCGACCAGTATTTTCATTTATTTGGCTGTTTATCATAATGCTGACCTCGTTCTAAAGGTTAAAGGTTATATTTAAAATAAAAGTATTTAAATTCAGCCTTTTTTCTACTGGTCTTTATTTAGAATCGTTTTTTGCTTTTTTTTAATCAATAATTATCGATATCGACTGATATGAAACACTTATATCGTGATACATTTTTTAGTCATATCGCCCAGCCTTAAGCGAGTTTGACCTGGCAGTAATTCAAGGCAGACGCATACAATATGCCCTGCGGCAATTCAAGGAAATATGGTATGCTCATTTTAAACGTTCATTCAGAGAGGGAAATCACAACTAAGTCAATTCACCAAAACTGTATTTATTAAACAGTTATTAAGCAGTGGCACAAACATTCATATCACTTCCAAAACAGAGTGCAAGATTGTCAGAGACATTTTAAAACAAGCTATAAGTGCACGCTTGTGAATGATGTCACCAAAATGACGTATCAAAACAACACTAAATTAAAGTGCACTTTTTGTACAGAACACCATTACAGTAGTTAAAAAAACAAATAAAGTGCACTTTTATGCATTTCAATAACTGTCAAATAAAAATGAGCTGCATAATAGGTTCCTGCGGACGTTATCTCCTTCTGTTGTTGATTTTTTTTTCATACGGTGTTGATCTGGAAATAGTTGCTTTGGCATTTTGTGGGTGTGGCACCGGCCGGAGATGTTGACATGTAGAGTTTCAAGCGGTCCTTATTCTTAGCGGGTGACTTTTCAAATGATGCTACATTAGCAGTACAGCTACTTTTTGCAGCAACGTTTTTGCCGCATAAATGTTGAACATATTCCCGCTTGAAGCCAAACCACCGCCAAACGATGGATCCCGTGCTGTTTTTCTTGGGAATTAATTTTTCCTTCATTTGTTACCAGATTCGCACCTTCTTTCTCTTGTACCACTCGCAACGCACCGTTAGCATCAAAGCTAACGTTACCATGTCGCTACCTCTCTTCTCCACGGGAGCGTGTGACGTTGCACACATGACGTGTGTAAGAAGGTGCGCTTGTTTAAGTCTCTGTTAGGAGAGACAAGAAAGAGCGGGAAACGCATGTAGTGTAACGCCCGCAGCTAAAAACAACTGCGTGAGAATGTATACTCGAATATCACGATATAGTCATTTTCTATATCGTACAGAGAGAAACCCGCGATATATTGCGTTTATTGATATATTGCCCAGCCCTAATTAGAAGTATCGTCGTTGGAGGTCCAAAGAATAGCTAAACATGCTACACTTAAAAGCATAGCTAATCGCAAAGCTAGAGCTCTTGAATATATTACACGGGAAGGCGGAACGCTACAAAAATTGACTAATAAAACCAAGCATAGTATCAACATGTGGTTGATACTGAAGTGATTAGATTGATGTTTTTATCATCACAAAATCCTATTTGGACATTTTTACTTGTTTACAAACTCTGGAAGAGCCATCTTTAATCGTTGCTTTTGTTTAGTTATTTTTGCTCTATTGACTTTATTATAAGCGATGTATGTAAGAAAAGGGAATAAGGTAATAATGACCAATGACTACTTGGTATTGGATCAACACACACATTTGTAATATTGCCCAAAACTAATGTCAAGTATCCAAACATGCACGCCGAGTGAAAATCTTGTTTGTCTCAAAGCTTTCCTTTAAGTGTGGTAATTATTGCCAACTACAAGCTCAACGGGTTGAACTCGTTGAGTCCAGGCCACAGGTGTTCAAAGTGCTTTTTAAAATTTTGTGGAGCTTATTTGTTAACGGCACAATCGTTAGCATTCTAATATTAGCATGCTAGCTTTTTTGCTACTTTTGCAGTCAAATATTTTGTTAGCATGCTAAAGTTATAGTATGCTAGCTATTTTATTCATTTTTTTTAGCTAATTTTGTAGGTGTACTCAGTCATATTTGAGTACTTGAAACACATTTGTCAGGTACACACATCAGAGGAATACTTTTGATTCTTGCCGCATATTACTACATTTAGCATACTATCATTAGCATGCTAGATTTCTTTCGCTAATTTAGCAGGAATACACCTCATACATAATGTCATATATGTTGGTATTTTACCAATGTTAACTGTAAGCATGTTATTGATAGCATCCCACTGTTAGCTTGCTAGTTTTGTTTTGTTTTTTAGCTCATTTTGCTAAAAAAATGTTTACTTGATGCTCTCTGGCCATCACGCTAAATGTTAGCATTTTAGTTCGGCTCTGGCTCAAAAGCATTCACACAAAGTTTGTATTGATATTGCATTTTCTAGTGCTCTGGCCCCCACATCTTTTGCTGGACTTTTTTGGGGGCATTCCGTCATAAGGAAGATGCACACCAGATTTCCTGTCAGTTGGACAAAACATGCAAAGTGAATGTAAAGGAGAAATGTCAATTGTTAGCAATGTCACAATTATGTTCCATTTTTGAACGGACGCATTTTTTGTCTGTCCTCGTAGCGTGGAGTTCGTGCCCCGCTACATAAAGACGTCTGGAAATGCAACAGTGGACCACCTGTCCAAATACCTGGCTGTCCGATTGGCTCTGGAAGAACTTCGAAGAAACACCGAGGCCAATCCTGTCAACGTGGAGGCGGCTTCGGAGAAACAGTACACCATTTATATACCGACCGCTGGAAACCAGTTCACTGTGAGTATAAACACACACATGGAGTGTAGTACAACCTTAACAAAAATATAACACGAGGTAAAGTCTTTGAAACTGGAGGAAGCATAATAATGTGATTCAGAATCACAACATTGGCCACAACAGAGAATTTTGATGGAAAGAAAGTGTTTCCCATGTATTTGTTTACTTGTGGTGGGGTTCGTGAGGCAAAATTTTGTATAGTGAAGCAGAGTTCCCCAAGTAAACATGAATAATTGGTTTTAGCCTTGACAAAAGTACACATTTTAGTAAAAATTTGCACACTTTCAAGACAAGTGGGTCTGTATGTACAGTCGTGGTCAAAAGTTTACACTTGTAAAGAACATAATGTCATGGCTGTCTTGAGTTTCCAATCATTTCTACAACTCTGATTGGAGCACATATTTGTTGGTCACAAAAAACATTTATGAAGTTTGGTTCTTTAATTAATTTATTGTCCATCTACTGAAAATGTAACCAAATCTGCTGGGTCAAAATTAATGTTAATATTTGCTTACATGTCCCTTGGCAAGTTTCACTGCAATAAGGTGCTTTTGGTAGCCATCCACAAGCTTCTGGTTCAATTTTTGAGCACTCCTTTTGACAAAAATCGGTGCAGTTGTGCTAAATTTGTTGGTTTTCTGACATAGACTTGTTTCTTCATCAATGGGGTTTAAGTCAGGACTTTGGGAAGGCCATTCTAAAACCTTAATTCTAGCCGGATTTAGCCATTCCTTTACCACTTTTGACGTGTGTTTGGGGGTCATTGTCCTGTTGGAACACCCAACTGCGGCCAAGACCCATGATTTTAGGTTGTCTTGAAGAATTTGGAGGTAATCCTCCTTTTTCATTGTCCCATTTACTCTCTGTAAAGCACCAGTTCCATTGGCATCAAAACAGGCCCATAGCATAATACTACCACCACCATGTTTGAAGGTAGGAATGGTGTTTCTTGGGATTAAAGGCCTCAACTCCTCCAAACTTTTTGCTGGGTATTGTGGCCAAACAGCTACGTTTTTGTTTCATCTGACCACAGAACTTTCCTCCAGAAGGTCTTATGTGTTATGTCAAATGAAACAAAAATTTAGCTCTTTGACTACAGTACCCAGCAATATGTATGGAGGAGAAAAGGTGAGGCATTTAATTCCAGGAACACCGAACCTACCGTCAAGCATTATGGTGGTAGTATTATGCTTTGGGCCTCACAATTACCTTTGGTGCTCTCAAAAACGTTAACCATGTTGCTATAATACTTAAAAAAAAAATAAAAAAATGGTAATATCCTTTTTACTTTGCTGTTGTCAAATCTTTGTGGCATGAGACTCGGCAGACACATGAGGCGGAGAAGGGAGGGGAGGAGGGGCAGTATGTGGCCGCGCCCTAAGGATTAAACGGATGAATGAATGAAGCGTTTGCACACAGAAATTTGGCTCGATGTAAATATTATTAAATGGACATTCCACTGCAATCCTTTATTGTTGTACATGTTTTTTAAATGTTCGACTCCAGCAAGAATCGGGTGTTGTTGATGTTTGTGTGGGAATATCTTGCAGAAAGACTGTTTGATTCCTCTCCACAGGTTCTGAACGGTTCCTTCTCCCTGGAGTTGGTGAGTGAAAAGTACTGGAAGGTGAACAAACCTATGGAGCTCTACTTCGCCCCCACCAAGGAGCACAAGTAGAAGCCTTACGTAAGGTGAAATGTGTCTGAAGGAAAAAGGACTCTTGTATAAAGAAAAGCTCGTTTGTCTTTTATTCCCGTCTTTAGAAGGTAGCGGACTACTGCGGCAGCCAGCAGGTGCAACTCGGTCCTCGTAGAGCACTTTCAGTTTGTGTCCATTCACCCCAGCAGGAAATCAGGTCAATTACACTTGTTACTTTTCCAAGTTTGTACCAATATGCTACACAAAGTCAGCAAGTAAAAAGTCCCCAAAAACATTTTTAATTCAGCCTGGCTATTTTTTAGCACACGGCGCTGGAAAAGGACAAAAAGTAGCGTTCCCGTTGAGTCACCCGCTTGCCGTGCTGCAGTTTTCACTTTCTGTTTGCGTCCCTCATCGTAGTCCATTCATGAATAAACAGCGGAAGGCTTCATTCCTCTCTTTGTACGTTTATAGTCTGGTTAAAAACACATCCGTCATGACGGGGTCACTTGCTGACTGGCAGGGTGCGGTTTTTCTTTGCTGTCGTCGTGTCCTCGTTTCAACTCCTCCAGCTTGATTATGATATATTGTATTCCTCAAAAATGTTAATTGCCCTCATATTCCATGTTCAGTGCCATTTTGTTACATTAAAACAAACTTCCAACACGCTCCATCGTTTGAGTTGACAAGTTGTGCTCATTAGAGTTTGGGTCGAGGTTAAGTGCGGTTCTTATGAAATAAGTACTCTGTATCACTAAGGGTGGGCACCAAATTCATTTTTTTTTCAAAGCATGCACTGAATTTTATCGTTACCTCCAGGAATAAATTCATGTAAAACTAGATGAGGCAATTCCTAAAGGAATGAAGTGAAGTGAATTATATTTATATAGCGCTTTTTCTCTAGTGACTCAAAGCGCTTTGCATAGAGAAACCCAATATCTAAGTTACATTCAAACCAGTGTGGGTGGCACTGGGAGCAGGTGGGTCAAGTGCATTGCCCAAGGACACAACGGCAGTGAGTAGGATGGCGGAAGCGGGAATCGAACCTGCAACCCTCAAGTTGCTGGCACGGCCGCTCTACCAACCGAGCTAAACCGCCCCACGATCTTGTGGGAATGCTCCAATGCTGAAGTTGAACAGAAATGTTGACAGAATGTATCAATCAATCAATCAATCCATCCATCCTCAATCAATGTTTATTTATATAGCCCTAAATCACTAGTGTCTCAAAGGGCCGCACAAACCACAATGACATCCTCGGTAGAGCCCACATAAAGGCAAGGAAAAACTCACCCCAGTGGGACGTCGGTGACAGTGACAATGATTACTATGACACGCCCCCCCCCCCCATGAAATTTTTTAAACTGAGGATTATGATGAATTTATCTAAACGGGAACACAATTATTTGGCTGAAAGATATAAACATCCCAGTGAGAGCAGACATTGTACAGTAAGCGATTGTTTTATTAAGTTCTTTGTCTTCAGATTGCTTTCCTCCTCTCCAAGGTTCTCGTAGTCATCATTGTCACCGACGTCCCACTGGGTGTGAGTTTTTCCTTGCCCTTATGTGGGCCTACCGAGGATGTCGTAGTGGTTTGTGCAGCCCTTTGAGACACTAGTGATTTAGGGCTATGTAAGTAAACATTGATTGATTGATTGATTTAGAATCAGACATACTTTATTAATCCCCCGAGGCAAATTTAAATTTTCAGCACAATCCCATTCAAAACCAGACAAACATTACAGGGAGACAGAACAGGATCGCTGACGGGTCTGCCCCTTACAAAAAAGATGAGATACAGGTAAACAAATACAATTTTAAAAATCGGTCTAAGCCTGGGCCCCTGGAGGGGGTCTAGACTGAGGCCAAGGGAAAAGAAAAGAACAACTCATAGCCATAGTACACATCCCTTTTACATGTGTGTAAGAGGGAAACATCAAAGAAGACAAAGGACATTAAAGACATTAAAGCAGCAGATACAAGCAGACACTTCTACATACAGCTATGAATAAAAAGTAAAAGAAACATATAAACCAGGGGTGTCAAACTCAAATACAGAGTGGGCCAAAATTTAAAACTGAACAAAGCCGCGGGCCAAGGTCGAAAAAATTAACCTTTTAATAGGGACCCAAACAAGTTTTGCATTGAATATTGAACAAGCAAGGCTTACATAACTTTATAGTGACATGCAAAATCGAGTTTCAAATAATAATAATAATAAAATATAAATAATTATTGCTCAGTTTGCTACACTGATTTGCTCTAACACTGAATAGAATAGAATAAAATAGAATAGAAAGTACTTTATTGATAGAATAGAAAGTACTTTATTGATAGAATAGAAAGTACTTTATTGATCCCTATGGAACAAGCAACGCTTATATAACTCAATAGTGCAAAATCAACTTTCAAAAAACAAACAAAAAAACATCAATGGCATATTAAATAAAATTTAAATAAAAAATTGAAAGCCTCTTTTCTATTTGCAGCCTTCTGAGGTAAAAGTATCAACATTAACTTTTTCCACAGGATAATACATTTGAAAATAAATGGGGGGGAGGGGTTTGTTGGTAGCGCGGGGTTTATATTGTAGCGTCCCGGAAGAGGTAGTGCTGCAAGGAGCTCTGGATATTTGTTCTGTTGTGTTGCGGCTCGGATGTTCTCACAAAATGTTTGTCATTCTTGTTTGGTGTGGGTTCACAGTGTGGCGCATATTTGTGACAGTGTTAAAGTTGTTTATACGGCCACCCTCAGTGTGACCTGTATGGCTGTTGACCAAGTATGCCTTGCATTCACATACCTGTGTGACTGGGCCGGCACGCTGTTTGTATGGAGGAAAAGCCGACATGACGACAGGTTGTAGAGGACGCTAAAGGCAGTGCCTTCAAGGCACGCCCCCAATATTGTTGTCCGGGTGGAAATCGGGAGAATGGTTGCCCCGGGAGTTTTTCGGGAGGGACAGTGAAATTCGGGAGTCTCCCGGAAAATCGGGAGGGTTAGCAAGTATGAGTATTACTGTCGCTGTATAATACCGGCGGGCCAGCTCTAATGTTAATTTGATATTGCCTCAAGGGCCAAATTTGGCCCACGGGCCAGAGTTTGACACCCATGATATAGACTGTGGTGGTCTCTGCGGTGTTCCACGCCGTTGTCTGCTGGGGTGGAGGGAGCATGGCCAGATACAGGAGCAGACCCAACAAAGCAATATTGCACTATGAAACTTAGTGTTTTACTAAAGCCGGATCTGCTTAGCTCACTGATTCTAAAATGTACCCTCCTTATATTCAGGCTCAAAAATGTAAGGTTTGTAATCATTTGTCCCAAAATTGTCTTTTTCTCAAGTAGCCATGATTAATTTGACCTATGCGCCCGGTAAAATAATTTCGGCCAAAAATTGCTTGAAAAGCAAAATACGTCAACATGACATGTTATGAATGTGCATGTTGAATTACAACATATATCCGTACTCGCAGCGTGTAAGAAAAAATTTATTTTATACACAAATTAAATTGTATCCCCGTTACCTTCATTCCTCTTGCTCGCAGTTTTTTACGATTTTAAAATGCACAAAAAGCACTAATACCAGTATGTTACAGAAGGGTTGTGAATGACAGGCACAATTCCAAAGAGCAGTTCCATTTTAAAAAACAAAAAAATCATTGTTCACACGCTTGATTTCTTAACTTCTCCAGCTTGTCGTCTGTGTCTCGTCCCCGCCTGTCCATACCCGTGAAAGGGGGTGAAAGTGCGGCGGAATCCTGCGGGACTTCCTGTTGCTCCTTAGTTGTCAAAGTAGTCCGGACGGTTTGATAAAACCTACAAAAATTGACATAAAAGTGCAGATTTGGACTCAGGATGGCAGGGAATTTCATGTCGGCGTGCGTAAGCGACAGAAGACTGACCTTTCAATCCGTTTTAAATTGTCCTCCATCTTTTGATTGGCCGTCTGGGTGAGGAAATGAATATATTCCTGGGAAACCAGCAGCCTGCCTCGGTCACTGAGAGGAACCTCCAGGCCGTGGGTACAGCGGACTGCCTGCAAATAACAAAACGGGAAAAAAAATATTAGCGAACATAAATAGTAAAGACTAAATCTTTTGTTCCACAGAAAACAGTCTCAAGCAACAATGATGGCAGAAAGCAGTTAGGTCACCAACCTTTTTGAAACCAAGAGCTACTTCTTGGGTACTGATTAATGCGAAGGGCTACCAGTTTGATACACACTTAAATAAATTGCCAGAAATGGCCAATTTGCTCAATTTACCTTTTATAAATAAATCTATATATATATTTAAAAAATGGGTATTTCTGTCTGTCATTCCGTCGTACATTTTTTTTCATTTTACGAAAGGTTTCTTTATAGAGAATAAATGATGAAAAAAACACTTAATTGAACGGTTTAAAAGATGAGAAAACACGAAAAAAATGAAAATAAAATTTTGAAACAGTTTATCTTCAATTTCGACTCTTTAAAATTCAAAATACAACCGAAAAAAAGAATAGAAAAACTAGCTAATTAGAATCTTTTTGAAAAAATTAAAAAAAAGAATTTATGGAACATTATTAGTATTTTTTCCTGATAAAGATTAATTTTAGATTAATTAGTTTTAAATAGGTTAAAATCCAATCTGCACCTTGTTAGAATATATAACAAATTGGACCAAGCTATATTTCTAACAAAGACAAATCATTATTTTTTCAAGATTTTCCAGAACCAAAATTTTAAAAGAAATTCAAAAGGCTTTGAAATAAGATTTAAATTTGATTCTACAGATTTTCTAGATTTGGCAGAATAATTTTTTTGAATTTTAATCATAAATTAGTTTGAAGAAATATTTCACAAATATTCTTCGTCGAAAAAACAGAAGCTAAAATGAAGAATTAAATTAAAATGTATTTATTATTCTTCACAATAAAAAAAAACATTAATTTACTTGAACATTCCCACTTCCAAAGACATGCACCTGGGGATAGGTTGATTGGCAACACTAAATTGGCCCTAGTGTGTGAATGTTGTCTGTCTATCTGTGTTGGCCCTGCGATGAGGTGGCAACTTGTCCTGGGTGTACCCCGCCTTCCACCCAATTGTAGCTGAGATAGGCACCAGCGCCCCCCGCCACCCCAAAAGGGAACAAGCGGTAGAAAATGGATGGATGGATGATTTAAATTGTCAGGAGAGAAGAGGAAGGAATTTAAAAGTGTTTAAAAAACCTAAAATCATTTTATATTTCTTCTCTAAAATTGTCTTTCTGAAAGTTATAGGAAGCAAAGTAAAAAAGTGTATGAATTTATTTAAAAAGTGAAGACCAAGTCTTTAAAATATTTTCTTGGCTTTTCAAATTCTATTTGAGTTTTGTCTCTCTTAAAATTAAAAAGTTCAAACAAAGCGAGAACAGCTTGATAGTAAATAATTAAAATTTCAAAAATAGAGGCAGCTCACTGGTAAGTGCTGCTATTTGAGCTATTTTTAGAACCGGCCAGCGGGCTACTCATCTGGTCCTTACGGGCTCTGCGTTGGTGACCCCTGGTCTAGTACATCACATATTTACACATCTCCGAAAAGGAGTAGAAAGAAGCACAGTTAATGGACATAAAACAAACTTTTAAGTTTTAATAACTGCAAGAATTAGTTTATTTTATTATTCCTTTCCCCTTCTTTTGAATCAGAATTGTCAAGCCTCCCGTTCTTGGCCTTGGTGGTTACAAAAAACAGCAAGTTTGTGTGCTGCCACTTGCGTTGTAGGTGTTGTGTTTTAAGTGTTTTCCTGCCTTCTCCTTTGTCTGCACCTGTGCTTTTAGTGATTCGTCCTCGGCGAGGGGTGGACCTTGAGGCACACCTGCTTGCAATAAGCACACCGGTATTTAGGCACGTCACTGTCTCTCCTTAGTCCTGTAATCCCTCACCTCTTTGTGTATGCTTCCCAGCCCTCCTAAGGTAAAGAGGATTTTGTGTTGGACTTTTTGCTGTGCTCAGTGCGCCCTGGCCTTTTTCCCTGCCGACCCCTGAGGAACCTGTTATTGTTTGTTTATTCATGGTGTGCACTTCTGCCCCATCGCGTTTTGTTACACCTTTTGGACTTGTTAAATATTCCCCTTTTTGTTATTCAAGCTTGCAGTCTCTGCATCCTGGGGTCACCTCCTTGATCAGGTCCTAACAGGAGAATCGTAAAATCACACGAACAATAACCTTTTCAAATGATGATGCAAAATACGGAATATGTAAGAAATGTTTAATAAAGTGTACGAAAATGTAAACAGAGAAACCTAAGAACTATTTTTTGCCGCTGTGCTCTAAAGCAGTGGTTCTCAAATGGGGGTACTTGAAGGTATGCCAAGGGGTACGTGAGATTTTTTTTTTTTAAATATTCTATAAATACCAACAATTCAAAAATCCTTTATAAATATATTTATCGAATAATACTTCAACAAAATATGAATGCAAGTTCATAAACTGTGAAAAGAAATGCAACAATGCAATATTCAGTGTTGACAGCTAGACTTTTTGTGGACATGTTCCATAAATATTGATGTTAAAAATTTCTTTTTTTGTGAAGAAATGTTTAGAAGTAAGTTGATGAATCCAGATGGATCTCTATTACAATCCCCAAAGAGGGCACTTTAAGTTGATGATTACTTCTATGTGTAGAAATATTTATAATTCAATCACTTGTTTATTTTTCAACAAGTTTTTAGTTATTTTTATATATTTTTTCCAAATAGTACAAGAAAGACCACTACAAATGAGCAATATTTTGCACTGTTATACAATTTAATAAATCAGAAACTGATGACATAGTGCTGTATTTTACTTCATCTCTTTTTTTCAACCAAAAATGCTTTGCTCTGATTAGGAGGTACTTGAATTAAAAAAATGTTCACATCACTGAAAAAAAGTTGAGAACCACTGCTCTAAAGGGTAAGCACCACCCTAAAAACAGTTTGAAAAAAAAAAGAAAAGTCATGATTTTACTCAACAGAACAGCAACAATGCAAAAATATCCATTTTAAAAATTGTTTTAAATCATCTTTGTGACATATTTGCGAGTTCAACCGAAGATTGACACCCATGAACGCTTATCGTTGTGTTCTGCCGTGAAAATGGGGTCTAGCTAGGTGTGTGGTCTCTGGTCTGACTACAGTCCCTTTGGGGGGAAAACCCCCCAAAAAGTTCCATACCGTCCAGGTGACTTTTCCTCTTTCAGCCACAATTTCTTCATTTTGACTTTCTCTTCTAACGCCATGCAAGGTTCAGGTGAGCGTGTAAAATGGCTGAAGGAAGTTGTCAGGACGAGGCCTGAAGACGACGACAAGCGGCCAAGGAAGTTGTAAACAAACATGACCGTCGTCGCACACAAATATAAATATTGCTTTAAAGACAGTATTGAGTAGCAATAATAATTCTCCATGTTTGTGTACATATTGCAGAGGCTTTTATTTTGGAGCATTTTTACTTGTTTTCCCTCGATGTGAGTATTTTAACATTTAATCTACTGGCCATTCTTAACCCTATAACAACCTTTTTGAAACCAAGAGCTACTTCTTGGGTACTGATTAATGCGAAGGGCTACCAGTTTGATACACACGCAAATAAATTGCCAGAAATAGCCAATTTGCTAAATTTACCTTTAATAAATAAATCATATATATAAATGGGTATTTCTGTCCGTCATACATTTTTTTTCCTTTTACGGAAGGTTTTTTGTAGAGAATAAATGATGAAAAAAACCCACTTATTTGAACGGTTTAAAAGAGTTTGAGAAAACACACGCAAAAAAAAATGAAAAATACTCTTTAAAATTCAAAATTAAACCAAAAAAATGAAGAGAAAAACTAGCTAATTCGAATCTTTTTGAAAAAATAAAAAAATAATAATTTATGGAACATCATTAGTCATTTTTCCTGATTGAGATTAATTTTAGAGTTTTGATGACATGTTTTAAATAGGTTAAAATCCAATCTGCACTTTGTTAGAATATATAACAAATTGGACCAAGCTATATTTCTAACAAAGATAAATCATTATTTCTTCTAGATTTTCCAGAACAAAAATTCAAATGACTTTGAAATGAGATTTACATTTAATTCTACGGATTTTCTAGATTTGCCAGAATATTTTTATTTTAATCATAACAAGTTTGAAGATATATTTCACAAATATTCTTTGTCGAAAAAACAGAAGCTAAAATGAAGAAATAAATTTAAATTGATTTATTATTCTTTACTATATAAAAAAAAAAAATACTTGAACATTGATTTAAATTGTCAGGAAAGAAGAGGAAGGAATTTAAAAGGTAAAAAGGTATATTATATGTGTTTAAAAATCCTAAAATCATTTTTAAGGTTGTATTTTTTATCTAAAATTGTCTTTCTGAAAGTTATAAGCAGCAAAGTAAAAAAATAAATGAATTTACTTAAACAAGTGAAGACCAAGTCTTTAAAATCTTTTCTTGGGTTTTCAAATTCTATTTGAGTTTTGTCTCTCTTAGAATTAAAAATGTCAAACAAAGCGCGACCAGCTTGATAGTAAATAAGTAAAATGTAAAAAAATAGAGGCAGCTCACTGGTAAGTGCTGCTATTTGAGCTATTTTTAGAACAGGCCAGCGGGCGACTCATCTGGTCCTTACGGGCGACCTGGTGCCCCCTGCTATAACGTATCATAAGTGATACAACAGTTTTTCAACCCTCTCCATCATGGGTGTACTTAGTTTTTCCACAAAGAAGCCTGTGTATCAGATCAGGTGAATTACACATATAATCCACAGGAGGGCAGTAGGTGACGTAACAAATATCCCACAAGATAGACACAAAGAAATGAGAGACATCTGATTTTTGAGGAGCAACTTTGCCAAATTTAAAGGTATATTGAAACAAACATTTTTTTTTTACTAATCTGTTGATGCAATGTGAAATTACTTGATATTTTATATTTCATAGTAAAACTGTTAAATGTATCAAATTGGAAAAAAACAAAACCCTGCTATTTAGGTGATGTAACGCTAAATTAATAATTTTATTGCATTTCATGCATTACAAATAATTGAGGATCGATCTTTAGATTTTTTTAAATACATATGTTTACACAATATGATATATTTAGAGGTAAAAGTTCATGCAGTATAAGTAGACAGATATGTTTACAGCAGGGGTCACCAACGTGGTGCCCGCGGGCACCAGGTAGCCCGTAAGGACCAGATGAGTCGCCCGCTGGCCTGTTCTAAAAATAGCTCAAATAGCAGCACTTACCAGTGAGCTGCCTCTATTTTTAAATTATATCTATTTTCTAGGAAGCTGGTCTCGCTTTGCTCGACATTTTTAATTCTAAGAGAGGCTAAACTCAAATAGAATTTGAAAATCCAAGAAAATATTTTAAAGACTTGGTCTTCACTTGTTTAAATAAATTCATTTATTTTTTTACTTTGCTTCTTATAACTTTCAGAAAGACAATTTTAGAGAAAAAATACAACCTTAAAAATTATTTTAGGATTTTTGAACACATATACCTTTTTACCTTTTAAATTCTTTCCTCTCCTTCCCTGACAATTTAAATCAATGTTCAAGTTTTTTTTTTTTATTGTAAGGAATAATAAATACATTTTTATTTAATTCTTCATTTTAGCTTCTGTTTTGTCGACAAAGAATATTTGTGAAATATTTCTTCAAACGTATTATGATTAAAATTAAAAAAAAATATCCTGGCAAATCTAGAAAATCTGTAGAATCAAATTTAAATCTTATTTCAAAGTCTTTTGAATTTCTTTTAAAATTTTGGTTCTGGAAAATCTAGAAGAAATAATGATTTGTCCTTGTAAGAAATATAGCTTGGTCCAATTTGTTATATATTGTAACAAAGTGCAGATTGGATTTTAACCTATTTAAAACATGTCATCAAAATTCTAAAATTAATCTTAATCAGTAAAAAATACTAATAATGTTCCATAAATTCTTTTTTCAATTTTTTCAAAAAGATTCAAATTAGCAAGTTTTTCTCTTCATTTTTTTCCAGTTGAATTTTGAATTCTAAAGAGTCGAAATTGAAGATAAATTATGTTTCAAAATTGAATTTTCATTTTTTTCGTGTTTTCTCCTCTTTTTAATTAAATTAAGTGGGGTTTTTTTCATCATTTATTCTCTACAAAGAAACCTTCCGTAAAAGGAAAAAAATAATGTATGACGGAATGACAGACAGAAATACCCATTTTTTTTAATATATTGATTTATTTATTAAAGGTAAATTGAGCAAATTAATAGACAGAATTTGCTCAATTTACCTTTAATAAATAAATCAATATATTAAAAAAAATGGGTATTTCTGTCTGTCATTCCGCCGTACATTTTTTAAGTGTGTATCAAACTGGTAGCCCTTCGCATTAATCAGTACCCAAGAAGTAGCTCTTGGTTTCAGAAAGGTTGGTGACCCCTGGTTTACATTATATAAAATATAATATTTACAGGTAAAATATACATATCCAATGTATTGTATTTTGTGACGATCGCTTTCTGATTTTTATAAAAAAACAATACATAGTGCCTTTTTTTAAGTTTTTTTAGATAGCAAATAATTTCAACATTGAATATGGTTTTAAAATGATAAAGAATGTGAATTTAAGTGATCTGGACGATTACAAATGTCCTTATGTTTGGAAATAACATTCTAGATGGATATTTTGTCTGTATTTCATTATGTCTTGTTAATAAAAATAACATTAAAATAATACTTTGTGACCGGTTGTGTAAAATATGATACACATTTAAAATGGTATAGAATGACTTTGGTTAAAAAAAAAAATGTTCATCAGTGGTAATTGTGTGATGTTTTAGTATCGTTAGAGTCAAAATGAAAAAGATAAAGTACCACTGATAGTCACAGCACTGTGTTGTTCAATAACTACTAGCTAGCACATCACTGCTAAGGATCCTTTTGCTTTTTAAAGTCCAGTTTCTCTAGTGCACGTGTGCTTGGATTAAGTTTACAGTACCGTGATGATCTTCCCGGTCTTGCTTGCAGTCAGACCAGAGTTTTTGAAGCCCGACTGGAGAGCAGCTGAGAGCTTAAGAGAAGAAAACACATTTTAAAGGCAAGAGAAAGATGATCCTCAAGACTGCACATTGTAAGTAGATAGAAGCTTCTATAATCTAGTTGTAAATATTACACCAAATCAGGTCGAAAGGATACTAAATCTATAGGGAGTTGAGGATCAGAGTGATACCACACACAGGATGATGATATCAGACAGTGGTCAGGATTATTATCCTCATACTAAATGTTTCAACTGTCTCATATCTACATTGTTTATTACTTACCCAAAATCGGACTTTTAAGACCCTACTTTATTCCAAGGCTTTGAACCCTGCGGTAGAGATGCGCGGATAGGCAATTATATCATCCGCAACCGCATCTCTAAAGTTGTCATCCACCGGAACCAACATTTTATCAGAACCGCAACCGCCCGCCACCCGCCCATTGTTATATATCCGGGGTCGGCGAACTTTACCACTAAAAGAGCTAGTTTGACCCGTGTCACAAAGTAAAGAAGGCAATGGGAGCCGCTAACGTTCTCGCAAATATCTAATGGTGACCATTCAGATAACGGGGATAAGGGCGTGCTGTGAAGCCATTGCCTTTGACACCTTTAACAACATACCAGTCCAGCAACGTGCTGTGTGCAACTTCCACAAACACACGTACAAGATTGAAGGGCATACTGGGTGATACAGAGTACACTGATGGTTGTGATATAAACAACTTTAACACTCTTACTAATATGCGCCACACTGTGAAGCCACACCAAACAAGAATGACAAACACATCCTCACAGTAACACAACATAAACGCAACACAACAAATACCCAGAATCCTTTGCATTCATGACAATTCCTGAATATACTTTACACCCCCGCGCCGTCAACCCAGCCCACCTTACCGACGCACAGGGGTGCTGCTAGTGAGTTGTATAATATAGTCAGGATGTGTAATGGATGCAAAGGATTCTGGGTATTTGTTATGTTGTGTTACTGTGAGGATGTTCTCCCGAAATGTGTTTGTCATTCTTGTTTGGTGTGGCTTCACAGCGTGGGGCATGTTAGTAAGAGCGTTAACATTGTTTATATCACAACCATCAGTGTACTCTGTATCACCCAGTATGCCTTGCAGTCGTGTGCGTGTGTCAGTGGAAGTCACACACAACATGTTGCTAGACTTGCAAGTAAATTGTACATGTTGTAGAAGGCGTCAAAGGCAAAGGCTTCATAGCACGCCCTAATACTTATCAACTAGGTGACTGCCGGCAGACATACTTGAGAATGTTTACGTCAACTATTGTCTTCTTCGCTTTGTGACTCGGATCCAAAATGGCTCTTCGAACGGTAAAAGTTACGATCTCTGAACCATGTATATCATATATTTCCAAATGGTTCAACCGCCACCCGCCCGAATCTATTTAAAATCTATTTTTTCGTCATGTCACCCGCCCGACCCGCGGTTTATCCGCGGACTCCGCGGTTGAGACCGCAAACCGCGCATCTCTACCCTGCAGCTTATAAAACGGTGCGACGAGTTCCGTCTTCCCGCCGTCCATAGCGTTAAAAGTTAAAGTACCAATAATTGTCACACACACGCTACTGTAGGTGTAGTGAAATTTGTCCTCTGCATCTGACCCATCCCCTTGTTCACCCCCCTGAGCGGTGAGGGGAGCAGTGAGCAGCAGCGGTGGCCGCGCCCGGGAATCAGTTTTGGTGATTTAACCCCCAATTCCAACCCTTGATGCTGAGAGCCAAGCAGGGAGGTAGTAAGTCCCATTTTTATAGTCTTTAGTATGACCTACAAGTGTCTGTGTTAGTATTTTTAACTTACAATGGCATTCTTTTTGTATTGTGTTTTGTAAATTCACCAAAACGTCACCATGGTGTTATTGGGTCTGTTAAGCTGATTGGAGAGCATGCTTGCGCAACCAGAGAGTCCATGACGATGACTTCTGTTTTGTTTGATCAGCCGTTTTACAGACACCGTTTGGAAACAGTTAAGATATGTAAATAAACATTTGTAAAATATTCATGTGTAAATAACTCATTTCACAACAAATATATCTGCGGCTTGTAGTCCGGCGTGGCTAATATATGGGAAAATAATTACCCTAAAATGTAGTAGGTGCAGCTTGTATACCGATGCGTTCTATAGTCTGGAAAATACAGTAGTTGTAGACGCCATACTAGACCTTACTCCTAATATCACAAATCTGGTAGCTTTTCAAACAAAAAATCATATATAAAGATAACATCCTGCAATGATGTACAATTGTTGAGAGGTTGGATATGACCTGAGAATATCAGCCGACCTTTCTTTTACCTTCTATTTAACATTTATTTATTTTCTTGTACCTTCTATTTAACATTTATTGACTTTCTTTTACCTTCTATTTAACTTATTTTACCTTCAATTTAACATGTTTTCCCCCTTTTTGACCTATTTTACCTTCCATGTTTTTTTATGTACTACTTTAACCTTCTAGTAACAAAATGTGTAAATGATAAATAAAAACATAATACAATGATTTGCAAATCCTTTTCAACTTATATGCAAAGACAAGATGTTTAACGTTCAAATATTTTTTTTTGCAAATAATCATTAATTTAGATTTTAATGGCAGCAACACATTGCAAAAAAGTTGGCACAGGAGCATTTTTACCATTGTGTTACATGGCCTTTCCTTTTAACAACACTCAGTAAACGTTTGGGAACTGAGGAAACTAATGTTTGAAGCTTTTCAGGTGAAATTCTTTCCCATTCTTGCCTGATGTTCAACAGTCCGGGGTCTCCGTTGTCGTATTTAATGCTTTATAATGCGCCACACATTTTCAATGGGAGACAGGTCTGGACTACAGGCAGGCCAGTCTAGTACCCGCACTCTTTTACTATGAAGCCACACTGTTGTAACACGTGGCTTGGCATGGTCTTGCTGAAATAAGCAGGGGCGTCCATGATAACGTTGCTTGGATGGTAACATGTTGTTCCAAAACCTGTATGTACCTTTCAGCATTAATGGTGCCCTTCACAGATGTGCAGGTTACCCATGCCTTAGGTACTAATACACCCCCATACCATCACAGATGCTGGCTTTTGAACTTTGTGCTTATAACAATCTGGATGGTGGTTTTTCCCTTTGGTCCGGAGGACACAACATCCACAATTTCCAAAAACAATTTGAAAAACTTTTCCACTTTGCATCAGTCAATCTTAGATGAGCTCGGGCACAGCGAAACCGACGGCGTTTCTGGGTGTTGTTGATAAATGGCTTTGGCTTTGCATAATAAGAGTTTTAACTTGCACTTACAGATGTAGCGACCAACTGTAGTTACTGACAGTGTTTTTTTTTAAGTGTTCCTGAGCCCATGTGGTGATGTCCTTTACGTTTTTGAGGGGTCGAAAGTCACGAGAATTCAATGTTGCAGTGATCGCTCCAGATTCTCTGAACCTTTTGATGACATTACAGACCGTAGATGGTGAAATCCCTAAATTCCTTGCAATATCTCGTTGATAAATGTCGTTCTTAAACTGTTGGACAATTTGCTCACGCATTTGTTCAGAAAGTGGTGACCCTCGCTTCATCTTTGTTTGTTGTGAATGACTGAACATATCATGGAAGCTGCTTTTATACCCGATCTTAGCACCCAATGAACCTGCTTTTTTGAAACATGTTGCAGGCATCAAATTCCAAATGAGCTGATATTTGCAAAAAATAAAGTTTAGCAGTTCGAACGTTAAGTATCTTGTCTTTGCGGTCTATTCAATTGAATAAAAGTTGAAAAGGATTTGCAAATCAGTGTATTCTGTTTTTATTCACCATTTACACAACGTGCCAACTTTACTGGATTTGGGTTTTGTACTTTCTTATACCTTTTTATGTTTCTTATTTTACCTTTACCTTCTATTTAACTTTTATTTACTTTATTTTACCCTCTAACTTATTTTAACTTCAAATTTAACACATTTCACCTTTTTAACCTATTTCTTAACTTTTATTTACCTTCCATTTACTTTTTAGCTTCTGTTACATTTTATATTCCTTTTACCTTTTAATTACCTTATTTTACCATCCATTTACCCTTTTCCTCCCTATATTACCTTTCATTTACTTTTTTCCCCCCCAACATTCTTTTATCTTCACTATTCTCTATTTACCATCTTTTACCTTCCATTCAATTCTTTATTTTTTTTTTTACCATATTTAATGCGGTTTGAGTGTTATAATGCATTAGTTACACTTATCCAAAGATAAAACAATGTAATGGAATGAATGCCCGGGTGAAAGGATGAAGTGTCTCACCAGCAGTTGTGCATCCTCCAGGCTGCGACACTGAACATGCATGACAAATGGCTCAAACTTGAGCACCGCATTTCCACAAGAGCGGGTCAGCGCAGACATCTGCAGAGCAAGAAAATATTGAAGTAGCACCCGCAACTTTTTTTTTAATGAATTACTCAGATATCACATGAAAATGCTTTATCCTCACCACTTCATCCGATGTGCATGTTGTGTGCGCGACCAAGAGCCAGACAAGGTTCTTCTTCTGGACAACAAGACTGTCTGGAGCCTCACAACACAAACACCTCATAATGTCAGCCAACTCTTTTTCAATTTCACACATTTTCAAAATGATTATCCCTTTCTACTCTCTGGACTTTTGCGGTAGGAAATAGATAGATGGATGGATATATCAAATATTGTCGCCCCAAATCAGCCAATGTGTATAACTAAGTGGGAAACTGTTCACAAAAATCCAACCACTAGCCAGTGATATGTCAAATATGACACTTAATATGTCAAATATGACACTTGATTATGTCAAATATAACACTTGAAATGTCAAATGACACTTGATATGTCAAATATAACAATTGATATGTCAAATATGACACTTGATATGTCAAATATGACACTTGATATGTCAAATATGACAATTGATTATGTCATGACGTTTGATATGTCAAATATGACACTTGATATGTCATGATGACACTTGATATGTCAATTAAGACACCTGATTATGTCATGACGTCTGATAAGCCAAATATGACACTTCATATAACAAATATGACACTTGATTATGTCATGATGTTTGATAAGCTAAATA
The DNA here is from genome assembly GCF_033978795.1 of Nerophis ophidion. Taxonomy (NCBI): domain Eukaryota; kingdom Metazoa; phylum Chordata; class Actinopteri; order Syngnathiformes; family Syngnathidae; genus Nerophis; species Nerophis ophidion. Next base: position 23,216,039 of record NC_084638.1, on the reverse strand, counting down.
TGAGACTTGATATGTAAAATATGACACTTGATATGTAAAATATGACACTAGATATGTCAAATATGACACTTGATTATGGCATGACGTTTGATAAGCCAAATATGAAATTTGATATTTCAAATATGACACTAAATATGTCAAATATGACACTTGATATGTCATGACATAACACTTGATATGTCAATTAAGACACCTGATTATGTCATGACGTTTGATATGTCAAATATGAAACTTGAATATGTCATGACTTTTGATATGCCAAATATGAAACTTGATACGTCAAATATGACACTAGATAAGTCAAATATGACATTTGATATGTCAAATATGACACCTGATTATGTCATGATGTTTGATATGTCAAATATGACACTTGATATGTCATGACTTTTGATATGCCAAATATGAAACTTGATACGTCAAATATGACACTAGATAAGTCAAATATGACATTTGATATGTCAAATATGACACCTTATTATGTCATGATGTTTGATATGTCAAATATGACACCTGATTATGTCATGATGTTTGATATGTTAAATTAGACACTTGATATGTCAAATATGACACTTGATTATGTCATGACTTTTGATATGTCAAATACATTTGATAAGTCAAATACAACACTTTATATGTCAAATACTACTCTTGATATGCCATATAATATGACGTTTGATATGTCAAATATTGCATTTTTTATGTGAAATATAACATTAAGTATGTAAAATATTACACTTCATGTCAAATATAACATGTCAAATATAATGTTTGATATGTCAAATATGACACTTGATTATATTGTGACGTTTGATATGTCAAATATGACACTTGATATGTCAAATATAATGTTTGATATGTCAAATATTACATTTAGTATGTAAAACATAACATTAAGTATGTCAAATATTACACTTTATGTCAAATATAACGTTTGTTATGTCAAATATGACACTTGATTATGTCATGACTCTCGATGTCAAATATGACACTTGATATGTCAAATATGACACTTGATATGTCAAATATGACACTTGATTATGTCATGACGTTTGATATGTCAAATATAACATTTATATGTCAAATATAACGTTTGATATGTCAAATATTACATTTAGTATGTAAAATATAACATTAACTATGTCAAATATTACACTTTATGTCAAATATAACGTTTGTTATGTCAAATATGACACTTGATTATGTCATGACTCTCGATGTCAAATATGACACTTGATATGTCAAATATGACACTTGATATGTCAAATATGACACTTGATTATATCATGACGTTTGATATGTCAAATATAACGTTTATATGTCAAATATAACGTTTGATATGTGAAATATTACATTTAGTATGTAAAATATAACATTAAGTATGTCAAATATTACACTGTCAAATAAAACTTTTGATGTGTCAAAGATGACACTTGATTATGTCATGACGTTTGATATGTCAAATATAACGTTTGTATGTCAAATATAACGTTTGATATGTCAAATATTACATTTAGTATGTAAAATATAACATTAAGTATGTCAAATATTACACTTTGTCAAATATAACGTTTGTTATGTCAAATATGACACTTGATATGTCAAATATGACACTTGATTATGTCATGACGTTTGATGTAAAATATAACGTTTATATGTCAAATATAATGTTTATATGTCAAATATAACGTTTGATATGTCAAATATTACATTTAGTATGTAAAATATAACATTAAGTATGTCAAATATTACACTTTATGTCAAATATAACGTTTGTTATGTCAAATATGACACTTGATTATGTAATGACTCTCGATATGTCAAATATGACACTTGATATGTCAAATATGACACTTGATTATGTCATGACGTTTGATGTCAAATATAACGTTTATATGTCAAATATAATGTTTATATGTCAAATATAACGTTTGATACGTCAAATATTACATTTAGTATGTAAAATATAACATTAAGTATGTCAAATATTACACTTTATGTCAAATATAACGTTTGATATGTCAAATATGACACTTGATCATATCATGACATTTGATATGTCAAATATAACGTTTATGTCAAATATTACATTTAGTTTGTAAAATATAACATTTAGTATGTCAAATATTACACTTTATGCCAATTATAACGTTTGTTATGTTTTTTAGTATATAAAATATAACAAAGTATGCCAAATATTACACTTTTTGTCAAATATAACGTTTGTTATGTCAAATATGACACTTGATTATGTCATGACGTTGGATATGTCAAATATAACGTTTATACGTCAAATATAACGTTTGATATGTCAAATATAACGTTTGATACGTCAAATATTAGATTTAGTATGTAAAATATAACATTAAGTATGTCAAATATTACAATATGTCAAATATAACATTTGATATGTCAAATATGACACTTGATATGTCAAATATTACACTTTGTCAAATATAACGTTTGTTATGTCAAATATTACATTTAGTATATAAAATATAACAAAGTATGTCAAATATTACACTTTATGTCAAATATAACGTTTGTTATGTCAAATATGACACTTGGTATGTCAAATATGACACTTGATTATATCATGACGTTTGATACGTCAAATATAACGTTTATATGTCAAATATAACGTTTGATATGTCAAATATTACATTTAGTATGTAAAATATAACATTAAGTATGTCAAATATTACACTTTATGTCAAATATAACGTTTGATATGTCAAATATGACACTTGATCATATCATGACATTTGATATGTCAAATATAACGTTTATATGTCAAATATTACATTTAATTTGTAAAATATAACATTAAGTATGTCAAATATTACACTTCATGTCAAATATAACGTTTATATGTCAAATATAACGTTTGATATGTCAAATATTACATTTAGTATGTAAAATATAACATTAAGTATGTCAAATATCACACTTTATGTCAAATATAATGGTTGTTATGTCAAATATGACACTTGATTATGTCATGAGGTTTGATGTCAAATATGACACTTGATATGTTAAAAAATATGACAGTTGATTATGTCATGACGTTTGATATGTCAAATATGACACTTGATATGGCAAATATGACACTTGATTATATCATGACGTTTGATACGTCAAATATAACGTTTATATGTCAAATATAACGTTTGATATGTCAAATATTACATTTAGTATGTAAAATATAACATTAAGTATGTCAAATATTACACTTTATGTCAAATATAACGTTTGATATGTCAAATATGACACTTGATCATATCATGACATTTGATATGTCAAATATAACGTTTATATGTCAAATATTACATTTAATTTGTAAAATATAACATTAAGTATGTCAAATATTACACTTCATGTCAAATATAACGTTTATATGTCAAATATAACGTTTGATATGTCAAATATTACATTTAGTATGTAAAATATAACTTTAAGTATGTCAAATATCACACTTTATGTCAAATATAATGGTTGTTATGTCAAATATGACACTTGATTATGTCATGACGTTTGATGTCAAATATGACACTTGATATGTTAAAAAATATGACAGTTGATTGTCATGACGTTTGATATGGCAAATATGACACTTGATTATATCATGACGTTTGATATGTCAAATATAACGTTTGTATGTCAAATATAACGTTTGTTATGTCAAATATGACACTTGATTATGTCATGACGTTTGATATGTCAAATATGTCACTTGATACGTCAAATATGACACTTGATTATATCATGACGTTTGATATGTCAAATATAACGTTTGATATGTCAAATATTACATTTAGTATGTAAAATATAACATTAAGTATGTCAAATATTACACTTTATGTCAAATATAACGTTTGTTATGTCAAATATTACATTTAGTATGTCAAATATAACATTATGTCAAATCTAACGTTTGTTATGTCAAATATGACATTTAATTTGTAAAATATAACATTAAGTATGTCAAATATTACACTTCATGTCAAATATAACGTTTATATGTCAAATATAACGTTTGATATGTCAAATATTACATTTAGTATGTAAAATATAACATTAAGTATGTCAAATATCACACTTTATGTCAAATATAATGGTTGTTATGTCAAATATGACACTTGATTATGTCATGAGGTTTGATGTCAAATATGACACTTGATATGTTAAAAAATATGACAGTTGATTATGTCATGACGTTTGATATGTCAAATATGACACTTGATATGGCAAATATGACACTTGATTATATCATGACGTTTGATACGTCAAATATAACGTTTATATGTCAAATATGACACTTGATTATGTCATGACGTTGGATATGTCAAATATAACGTTTATACGTCAAATATAACGTTTGATATGTCAAATATAACGTTTGATACGTCAAATATTAGATTTAGTATGTAAAATATAACATTAAGTATGTCAAATATTACAATATGTCAAATATAACATTTGATATGTCAAATATGACACTTGATATGTCAAATATTACACTTTGTCAAATATAACGTTTGTTATGTCAAATATTACATTTAGTATATAAAATATAACAAAGTATGTCAAATATTACACTTTATGTCAAATATAACGTTTGTTATGTCAAATATGACACTTGGTATGTCAAATATGACACTTGATTATATCATGACGTTTGATACGTCAAATATAACGTTTATATGTCAAATATAACGTTTGATATGTCAAATATTACATTTAGTATGTAAAATATAACATTAAGTATGTCAAATATTACACTTTATGTCAAATATAACGTTTGATATGTCAAATATGACACTTGATCATATCATGACATTTGATATGTCAAATATAACGTTTATATGTCAAATATTACATTTAATTTGTAAAATATAACATTAAGTATGTCAAATATTACACTTCATGTCAAATATAACGTTTATATGTCAAATATAACGTTTGATATGTCAAATATTACATTTAGTATGTAAAATATAACATTAAGTATGTCAAATATCACACTTTATGTCAAATATAATGGTTGTTATGTCAAATATGACACTTGATTATGTCATGAGGTTTGATGTCAAATATGACACTTGATATGTTAAAAAATATGACAGTTGATTATGTCATGACGTTTGATATGTCAAATATGACACTTGATATGGCAAATATGACACTTGATTATATCATGACGTTTGATACGTCAAATATAACGTTTATATGTCAAATATAACGTTTGATATGTCAAATATTACATTTAGTATGTAAAATATAACATTAAGTATGTCAAATATTACACTTTTTGTCAAATATAACGTTTGTTATGTCAAATATGACACTTGATTATGTCATGACGTTGGATATGTCAAATATAACGTTTATACGTCAAATATAACGTTTGATATGTCAAATATAACGTTTGATACGTCAAATATTAGATTTAGTATGTAAAATATAACATTAAGTATGTCAAATATTACAATATGTCAAATATAACATTTGATATGTCAAATATGACACTTGATATGTCAAATATTACACTTTGTCAAATATAACGTTTGTTATGTCAAATATTACATTTAGTATATAAAATATAACAAAGTATGTCAAATATTACACTTTATGTCAAATATAACGTTTGTTATGTCAAATATGACACTTGGTATGTCAAATATGACACTTGATTATATCATGACGTTTGATACGTCAAATATAACGTTTATATGTCAAATATAACGTTTGATATGTCAAATATTACATTTAGTATGTAAAATATAACATTAAGTATGTCAAATATTACACTTTATGTCAAATATAACGTTTGATATGTCAAATATGACACTTGATCATATCATGACATTTGATATGTCAAATATAACGTTTATATGTCAAATATTACATTTAATTTGTAAAATATAACATTAAGTATGTCAAATATTACACTTCATGTCAAATATAACGTTTATATGTCAAATATAACGTTTGATATGTCAAATATTACATTTAGTATGTAAAATATAACATTAAGTATGTCAAATATCACACTTTATGTCAAATATAATGGTTGTTATGTCAAATATGACACTTGATTATGTCATGAGGTTTGATGTCAAATATGACACTTGATATGTTAAAAAATATGACAGTTGATTATGTCATGACGTTTGATATGTCAAATATGACACTTGATATGGCAAATATGACACTTGATTATATCATGACGTTTGATACGTCAAATATAACGTTTATATGTCAAATATAACGTTTGATATGTCAAATATTACATTTAGTATGTAAAATATAACATTAAGTATGTCAAATATTACACTTTATGTCAAATATAACGTTTGATATGTCAAATATGACACTTGATCATATCATGACATTTGATATGTCAAATATAACGTTTATATGTCAAATATTACATTTAATTTGTAAAATATAACATTAAGTATGTCAAATATTACACTTCATGTCAAATATAACGTTTATATGTCAAATATAACGTTTGATATGTCAAATATTACATTTAGTATGTAAAATATAACTTTAAGTATGTCAAATATCACACTTTATGTCAAATATAATGGTTGTTATGTCAAATATGACACTTGATTATGTCATGACGTTTGATGTCAAATATGACACTTGATATGTTAAAAAATATGACAGTTGATTGTCATGACGTTTGATATGGCAAATATGACACTTGATTATATCATGACGTTTGATATGTCAAATATAACGTTTGTATGTCAAATATAACGTTTGTTATGTCAAATATGACACTTGATTATGTCATGACGTTTGATATGTCAAATATGTCACTTGATACGTCAAATATGACACTTGATTATATCATGACGTTTGATATGTCAAATATAACGTTTGATATGTCAAATATTACATTTAGTATGTAAAATATAACATTAAGTATGTCAAATATTACACTTTATGTCAAATATAACGTTTGTTATGTCAAATATTACATTTAGTATGTCAAATATAACATTATGTCAAATCTAACGTTTGTTATGTCAAATATGACACTTGATTATGTCATGACGTTTGATATGTCAAATATAACGTTTATATGTCAAATATAACGTTTGATATGTCAAATATTACATTTAGTATGTAAAATATTACATTATGTCAAATATTACACTTTGTCAAATATGACACGTGATTATGTTAAATATGACACTTGATATGTCATGACGTTTGATATGTCAAATATAACATTTGATATGTCAGATATTAAATGTGAAATATAACGTTTAATACGTCAAATATATCATGTCAGATGTAACACTTGCCATGGCAAATAGAATGTTTAATGCGTCAAAAATAGCATTTGATGTCTGATAACACTTTTAATGTAAAATATTACACTCGGTATGTCAAATATAACGTTTAATGTGTCAAATATAACGTTTAATGTTTGAAATATAACGTTTGATGTCAAATATAACGTTTGATATGTCAAATATAACGTTTATGTCAATTACAACGTTTAATGTGTCAAATATAACGTATGATATGTCAAATATAACGTTTAATGTGTCAAATATAACGTTTAATGTGTCAAATATAACGTTTAATGTGTCAAATATAAAGTTTGATATGTCAAATATAACGTTTACTGTGTGAAATATAACGTTTGACATGTCAAATATAAGACTTTATGAAGTAAAATACCAGGTTTAATATGTTTAAGTTGTCTCACCCTGTCCATTATTGTAATTCGTCCTGAGCAGGAGCTGGTGGTGAAGTACTGCTGGCAGCCATTGAGCAGTGACACGACGTGAACAACATCTTCATCCACAACGCCTTTCTTACTCAAGTCCACTTTGTTCAGACATTGTTTCTTCCACTGACAGAATGTTTTCTCCATTTGCAAACTTTAAGGTTGAGTCTTCTTTCATCGTTATTGTTACGTCTTCTTCCTCTATTTTTCTTCTTCTTCTAATTTTTTTCTCCTTCGCCGGCTTTTGCCTATTGGCGGTTTGCAAACCAGCTAACGGAGCTATATCGCCCCCAGCTGGACGGGAGTGTTAAGGATGATTACTTTTTATTTATTTTTATTTATTTTTTCACCTTGAGTGGACTTAATTAAAGACCATGCAATAGTACGAAGCGACGAATCACGGACGCATTCAAAAAGTGCAATAATCATATATATTTATACATATAACATACATGCTCAATGGCCTAGTGGTTGGAGCTCTGGAGGTTGTGAGTTCAAACCCCGGCCGAGTCGTACCAAAGACTGTAAAACAATAGGAGCCATTACCTCCCTGCTTGGCACTCAGCATCAAGGGTTGGAATTGGGGGCTAAATCACCAAAAATGATTCCCGGGCGCTGCCACCGCTGCTGCCCACTGCTCCCCTCACCTCCCGGGGAGTGATAAAGGGTGAAGGGTTAAATGCAGAGGATAATTTCACCACACCAAGTGTGTGTGTGTGACTATCAGTGGTACTTTAACTTTAATGTATAATATGTACATGTATATAATATATTATACTATATCTATATAGATATAATTATATATTGTATATATCTATATAATTATATATAATATATCTATCTATCAATCTATAATGAGAAATCTATATATAGAGATATATACATAAATATTTGTCTATCTATATTAGTCTAGGTTTTTGTGGTTCATCTGTTATACAGTACTCAATACCAGGGTAGAGCGGAATATACGTTAGGTCAGGAAAAAACACAGAGGCTATATCATCCCTACACGCCTGTTTTGCAGGGAAACAGGCTTGTATGTATATATATATATATATATATATATATATATATATATACACACATATATATATATGTATATATATACATATATGTATATATATATATATATATATATATATATATATATATATACATATACACACATACATATGTGTGTATGTATATGTGTATATGTATATATATATATATATATATGTATGTGTATACATATATTGTGATGTTTGATATGTCAAATATGACTCTTTATATATATGTATATATAAATGTATATATACATTGCAGGGAAACAGGCTTGTATATATGTATGTTTGAATGTATGTATGTCTATGTATATATATATGTAGCTAAGATAGGCGCCAGCGCCCCCCGCGACCCCAAAAGGGAATAAGTGGTAGAAAATGGATGGATATATATATATATATATGTGTGCATATATATATATATATATATATATATATATATATATATATATATATATGTGTGTGTGTATATATATGTGTATATGTATATACAAATATATACATGTATGTGTATATGTATGTATATATGTATTTATATGTATGCGTATACATATATCGTGACGTTTGATAAGTCAAATATGACACTTTATATATATATATATATATATATATATACATTGCAGGGCAACAGGCTTGTATATATGTATGTTTGTATATATGTATGTCTATGTATATATATGTACATATATGTAGCTGAGATAGGCGCCAGCGCCCCCCGCGACCCCAAAAGGGAATAAGCGGTAGGAAGTGGATGGATATATATATATGTGTGCATATATATATATGTGTGTGAGTCTATATATGTGTATATGTATATATAAATATATACATGTATGTGTATATATATGTGTATATTAGATTAGATTAGATAGATTAGATAGTACTTTATTTATTCCGTCAGGAGAGTTCCTTCAGGAAAATTACAATTTTCAGCACAATCCCATTCAAGATCAGACAAACATTACAGGGAGACAGAACAGGATCGCTGACGGGTTTGCCGGCTTCCAGCGCCCCTTACAAAAAAGATGACATACAGGTAAACAGGGGGGGGGGGGGAGAATAGAAGATTAAAATAAAATTTAAAAAAAATCGGTCTTAGCCTGGGCCCTGGAGTGGGGGTGCAGACTGAGGCCAAGGGGACAAAAAAAAAAAAAATATGTATATAAATATATGTATGTATATATGTATTTATATGTATGTGTATACATATATCGTGACGTTTGATAAGTCAAATATGACACTTTATATATATATATATATATATATATATATATATATATATATATATATATATATAGATGTATATATACATTGCAGGGCAACAGGCTTGTATATGTGTGTGTGTATATATATATGTGTATATGTATATATAAATGTATACATGTATGTGTGTATATATATATGTGTATATGTATGTATATATGTATTTATATGTATGTGTATACATATATCGTGATGTTTGATATGTCAAATATGACACTTTATATATATATATATATATATGTATATATATATGTATATATACATTGCAGGGCAACAGGCTTGTATAAATGTATGTTTGTCTATATATATATATATATATATATATGTGTGTATGTATATACATATATACACGTACATATATGTACATATACACACACACATATATATATATATGTATGTCTTTGTATATATATATATGTGTGTGTATGCATATATATATATATATATATACACATACATATATATACGTATAGACATATATACACACACATATATATATATGTATATGTATATATGTACATGTATTTATATGTCTATATATGTATATGTACACACACACACATATATATATACACACATACATATGTGTATGTATATATATATATACATAAAATGTATATATACATATATGTATACATGTGTAAATATATTAATGTGTGTATATGTTTGAAGTAAGACAGCTGATAAATTTCCAACCTCATTGCCATCTTCACGAAGATGACTTGTAACAATGTATAATATGTGAATATAAATGTATATATAATACATGTATATAATTTCTTAAGAATTTTATTAATATGTAGTTTTTTTTATGTACACTGTACAAAAATAATCTTTTGATTTTACTGTAAAAAAAAAAACCTGGCAGTTCAGTCGCCCTAATATTAACACTACATTTTTGATGTTTTTAAATAAATACTTGGAGAGGAAAGTTAAAAAAGTTTCTGGTCTGTGTGATTCCTACTTAAATAAGGAGTGCCTTGTTTCTGAATGCCTTTTCTGTTTTGATCACAACTCTCTGGGAAGCCATGTTGAAGTCGAGAAAGTAGACTTTCCGTATGCATTGATTTTGGGAGGGACTTTGAACAATGTGTCCCAAGCTAAGGACAACTGAGTAAACCGTGGGCATTCCCATCTGATTTGAGTCACACATTAAAGTGCACGGAGCCTGTTTGCATATTCGTGTGTTAAATTCCCAGCAACCATTTATTGACACTAATGTTTACTATTTCCTCATAGCTGATGTGACGAAAGGTCAGCGCTTTAATTGTGGGACGCATCCAGGCTCCAAAGTCACCTTTATTCTGCCGACAGAATTCCACGCCGACAAACTTTTAGTCATGCCACAAACGGGAACGATTTGGAAGATTTATCTTGGGTTCACTTTCCTGATTTCTGTTTCAGCGAGTCGTCCGTGTCCCGCGCCAACACTGGATGGCGGTTATTTGGTCCCTCAACAAGACACGTATTCCGATGGAGCCACGTTGTTCTACGCATGTGAAAATGGACTGAAGCCGGCCGTGGAGGGCTGGTGGGCGACAACAACGTGTCAGGACGCTAAATGGTCCACTCCACCACAATGCATAGGTACGGTAAGTTATTGTGTTTATTTCACCTGCTTCTATCCTCATTTCATACGCTTAGAGCAGTGGTTCTTAACCTGGGTTCGATCGAACCCTAAGGGTTCGGTGAGTCGGCCTCAGGGGTTCGGCGGAGGTCAAAACATACCCGACTCATCGTGTCAATAAAAAATTCTCCCTATCGCCGTATTACGGATACGGAAACAGCAGAAGTCAGACTGATTTGCAGGTGTGTAGTTTGTTGTGAGTTTATGCACTGTGTCGGTTTTGTTGTCTGAACAAGGTGATGTTCATGCACGGTTCTTTTTGTGCACCCGTAAAAAAACATGGTAACACTTTAGTATGGGAACATATTCACCATTAATTATTTGCTTATTAACATGCAAATTAGTAACTTTTTGGCTCTTAACTAGTCATTAATAAGCATTTATTAAGGCCTTATTCGACATAACATTAACCAGGGGTGTCAAACTCAAATACAGAGTGGGCCAAAATTCTAAACTGAACAAAGCCGCGGGCCAAAGTTGAACAACTTTAATAGGGATCCAAACAAGTTTTGCATTGAATATTGAACAAGCAAGGCTTATATAACTTTATAGTGACATGCAAAATCGAGTTTTGTTGGTAGCGGGGGTGTATATTGTAGCGTCCCGGAAGAGTTAGTGCTGCAAAGGGTTCTGGGGATTTGTTCTGTTGTGTTACAGTGCGGATGTTCTCCCGAAATGTGTTTGTCATTCTTGTTTGGTGTGGGTTCACAGTGTGGTGTAACAGTGTTAACATTTTTTATACGGCCACCCTCAGTGTGACCTGTATGGCTGTTGACCAAGTATGTGTTGCATTCACTTGTGTGTGTGTAGAAGCCGCATATATTACGTGACTGGGCCGGTACGCTGTTTGTATGGAGGAAAAGCGGACGTGAAGACAAGCTGTAGAGGATGCTAAAAGCATTACCTTTAAGGCAGTGGTTCTCAAATGGGGGTACGCGTACCCCTGGGGGTACTTGAAGGTATGCCAAGGGGTACGTGAGACTTTGTTAAATATTCTAAAAATAGCAACAATTCAAAAATCCTTTATAAATATATTTATTGAATAATACTTCAACAAAATATGAATGTAAGTTCATGAACTGTGAAAAGAAATGCAACAATGCAATATTCAGTGTTGACAGCTAGATTTTTTGTGGACATGTTCCATAAATATTGACATTGGGTAGGGACGCTAGGGACACGTCCCTACCAATATCCAGCCGCTACTGTGTAGTCACTATCAATACAAGCGCTGCCCGTAATGTTTAGTCAATGATTATGGCACAGAAAGGGTTAAATGTCTGTCTCTGCTAGAATTCCCACCTCTAACCTAAATACCACTCTCTGATTGGTTGCCGGTTTCATGCTAACTTACGTGTGATTGCCTACATGCTAGTTGCTAGCGAGGGGACGAGAGGTAGTGCAACTGTCAGTGTAAGTTGTCAACATGTTCGGCATTTGTTGTTCCTGGCACACGGTAGCTAGATGGATTTTAATATCAGTGGTGTGATTTACATTGTGTTTGTGTCTGTTTGCGTGCGTGTGTGCTGTAGGTTTTGAAGGATGTCAGTGAAAAGAAAACTGGATATAAGAGACTTCTTTAGGAGTCAAACTGTAAGTTACTTCAAGGGTGTATAGAGGCTCAACAATATTGAATAATTCAACAATATATCACTCCAGTCACGCCCCTTAGAGTGCTATAATGAGCATATACCATGGACTGGAGTGATATATTGCTTTTGGAACCAATAAAGGCAATATGAAATAGGAATACTCAATCAATTTATCCATCCATCCATTTCCTACCGCTTATTCCCTTTTGGGGTCACGGGGGGCGCTGGCGCCTATCTCAGCTACAATCGGGCGGAAGGCGGGGTACACCCTGGACAAGTCGCCACCTCATCGCAGGGCCAACACAGATAGACAGACAACATTCACACTCACATTCACACACTAGGGCCAATTTAGTGTTGCCAATCAACCTATCCCCAGGTGCATGTCTTTGGAAGTGGGAGGAAGCCGGAATACCCGGAGGGAACCCACGCATTCACGGGGAGAACATGCAAACTCCACACAGAAAGATCCCGAGCCTGGATTTGAACCTGTAGTTTTATTCAACCAGAAATACATATTATCCAATAAAATAGCCTCACTGTGGAAAAAATAGTCCCACCTATCCAGACGTCAGCTCCAAATTAGCACTGCATCTTGTCTTTTCTTCCGCTTTTTTTCAGGTGAAAGTCAATGCTCATTGTTAACCTTAAACATGTGAATTCAACTACTTTAGTCTCCAGTTTTTTAACATCATAAAATATCAGCTGTCTTTTACTACGGACTGCAACAGTCCGTTGTCATGGATACATGACAACTTCCTTTCATACCAGTCATGCGTGCCTGAGGCGGAGTGATAGCTTACGCTGTGATAAGGGCTTTAGAATAGTAGCCGTGCTCAATATTTAAACCACGGTTAACAGCCAATCAGATCGCCGGATTTCACCTTTCAGTTTTATTTTTTAAATTATTTTTTAGTTTCATGTATTTGTGTAGAAGTGAGCAATGGTTTGAAAATACCAATGAACAAAACTTTGTGGTGGAAATACAATAAAACCTCACTAGATGATCATGTGATTTTACAATGATAAAATATAATTAATTAATATGAAATAATATTCATATTTAGTAAAAGCCTTTTTGTTCAGGCAGTAACTGTACCATCAAGCTCTATGGTCATTGTCCCTAATGTATCTGTCATGCATCAACATATTTTTTTGTAAGGTGACAGACAGCAGAGAGGCTGTGATGTACCCCCTGTGAACATTTTTTTTTAATTCAAGTACCCCCTAATCAGAGCAAAGCATTTTTTGTCGAAAAAAAGAGATTAAGAAGTAAAATTCAGCACTATGTCATCACTTTCTGATTTATTCAATTGTAGAACAGTGCAAAATATTGCTCATTTGTAGTGGTCTTTCTTGAACTATTTGGGAAAAATATAATATATATAAAAATAACAAAAAACTTGTTGAAAAATAAACAAGTGATTCAATTATAAATAAAGATTTCTACACATAGAAGTAATCATCAACTTAAAGTGCCCTCTTTGGGGATTGTAATAGAGGTCCATCCTGGATTCATCAACTTAATTCTAAACATTTCTTCACAAAAAAAGAAATATTTAACATAAATATTTATGGAATATGTCCACAAAAAATCTAGCTGTCAACACTGAATATTGCATTGTTGCATTTCTTTTCACAGTTTATGAACTTACATTCATATTTTGTTGAAGTATTATCCAATAAATATATTTTTATATTTTGAATTGTTATTTTTAGAATTAAAAAAAAAAAATCTTACGTACCCCTTCAAGTACCCCCAGGGGTACGCGTACCCCCATTTGAGAACCACTGCCCTAAAGGACAATTGGAAACATGAACATAAGTCACCACAATCATCTTTACCAGGCCGTAAAAACTTGTGACTATTCTACTCTAATGAAAGACAAAAGGCATTAATGTAATAATAATAATGAATAACAATGATAATAAAAAACACTCGCATTGACATTTTTGATATTTTTTCCGCATAAAAAAAACGTGTCTTATATTCAGTTATACATGCAAGTATAATACGCAGTTATTTCTTCAATAATATTAAAAATATGTTTAAAAAATTATCTATTATGTCTTAAACTTGTGTTATTAAAAAAAGTGCTGGTCTTGTATTCAAAGTAATCTTATGTGTCAATACAGTAGTAGACAACATAACACTTGAATTAAATATGATGAGTATATTTTAAAGGTACATCATTTTATTCATGTACCGTATTTTTCGGACTATAAGGCGCACTTAAAATCCTTTAATTTTCTCAAAACTCGACAGTGCGCCGTATTACCCGATGCACCTAATGCCTTCTCAGGGCATTCAATCAAACATGAAGGGACTGTTTGGTTTGTCTTAGAAGATGTTTCACCTCTCATCTAAGTGGGTTTCATCAGTTCATGCTCATAAATTTACAAAACCTAAAACCAGATTAGTTGGCATGTTGTGTAAATCGTAAATAAAAACAGAATACAATGATTTGCAAATTCAATTGAATATACTCCAAAGAAAATAAAAAAAATAGTTGTTTTTTTCAAATAATCATTAACTTAGAATTAAATGGCAGCAATACATTGCAAAAACGTTGCCACAGGGGCATTTTTACCACTGTGTTACATCAGTGGTTTTCTGAAGTGTTCCTAAGCCCATGTGGTGATATCCTTTACACACTGATGTCGGTTTGTGATGCAGTACCGCCTGAGGGACCGAAGGTCACAGGCATTCAATTTTGGTTTTCAGACTTGCCGTTTACATGCCCTGATTTGTCCAGATTCTCTGAGCCTTTTGATATTACAGACCGTGGATGGTGAAATCCTAAATTCCTTGCAATAGCTCCTTGAGAAATGTTCTTAAACTGTTCGACAATTTTCTCACGCATTTGTTCAAAAAGTGGTGACCCTCGCCCCATCCTTGTTTGTGAATGACTGAGCATTTCATGGAAGCTGCTTCTATACCCAATCTGTTTCCAATTAGTCTGTTCACTTGTGGGATGTTCCAAATAAGCGTTTGATGAGCACTCAAATTAGGGCTGGGCGATATGGCCTTTTATTATTTGCTCAATATTTTCAGGCCATGTCACGATACACGATATATATCTCGATATTTTGCTTTAGCCTTGAATGAACACTTGATGCATATAATCACAGCAGTATGATGATTCTATGTGTCTACATTAAAACATTCTTCTTCATACTGCATTAATATATGCTACTTTTAAACTTTCATGCAGAGAGGGAAATCACAATTAAGTCATTTTATTAAACAGTTATTAAGCAGTGGCACAAACATTCATGTCATTTCAAAACAGAAAGTGCAAGATTGTCAGACATTTTAAAACAAGCTATTAGTGCACTTTTGTGCATGATGTCACTGAGATGACGTATCAAAACAACACTAAATTAAAATGCACTTTTTGTACAGAACGCAACTACAATAGTTTAAAACAAATAAAGTGCACTTTTGTGCATGATGTCACAGAAGATATTTCAATAACTGTCAAATAAAAATGAGCCGCGTGATAGGAAATCAAATAGTGTATGTCCTTTGTTATGTGGTAGGTTCCTACAGACGTTATCTCCTTCTGTTGTTGACTATTTTTTTTCATCCGATCTGGAAATGGTTGCTTTGGCATTTAGTGGGTATGGCACCGAACGGAGATATTCATTCTCTAGCTGGGCACTTTTCAAATGATGCTACAAATTAGTAGTAGTTGCTACTTTGAAGGCCTACTGAAATGAGATTTTCTTATCTAAACGGGGATAGCAGGTGCATTCTATGTGTCATACTTGATCATTTCGCGATATTGCCATATTTTTGCTGAAAGGATTTAGTAGAGAACATCCACAATAAAGTTCGCTACTTTCGGTGCTAAAAGAAAAGCCCTGCCTCTACCGGAAGTCGCAGACGATGACGTCACGTGTTTGATGGCTCCTCACAGATTCACATTGTTTTTAATGGGAGCCTCCAACAAAAAGTGGTATTCGGACCGAAAAAACGACAATTTCCACATTAATTTGAGCGAGGATGAAAGATTCGTGTTTGAGGATATTGATAGCGACGGACTAGAAAAAAAAAAAAGAAAATGCGATTGCATTGGGATAGATTCCGATGTTTTTAGACACATTTACTAGGATAATTCTGGGAAATCCCTTATCTTTCTATTGTGTTGCTAGTGTTTTAGTGAGTTAAATAGTACCTGATAGTCGGAAGGGTGTCTCCACGGGTGTCTTGACGCGCAGTGTCTCAGGGGAGTCGACGGCAGCTATGGACGGCACAAGCTCAGCTTTTCTCCGGTAAGAACTGACTTTTTAACCACGATTTTCTCACCGAAACCTGCTAGTTGACATTTGGTAGGGATCCATGTTCTCTTGACCGCGCTCTGATCCACAGGAAAGTTTCACCTCCAGGAATTTTAAACAAGGAATCACCGTGTGTTTGTGTGGCTAAAGGGTAAAGCTTCCCAACTGTGACTTCTCCATTATTAATTGAACAAATTGCAAAAGATTCAGCAACACAGATGTCCAAAAAAACTGTATAATTATGCCGTTAAAGCAGACGACTTTTAGCTGTGTGTGTGCGCAGCGCTCATACTCCCTAAAAACCTGTGACGTCTAGCGTACACGTCATCATTACACGACGTTTCCAGGACGAAACTCCCGGGAAATTTAAAATTGTAATCTAGTAAACTAAAAAGGCCGTATTGGCATGTATTGCAATGTTAATATTTCATCAATGATATATAAACTATCAGACTGCGTGGTGGGTAGTAGTGGCTTTCAGTAGGCCTTTAACGCTTTTGCCGCACATTTGTCCGACATCTTCCCGCTTGACGCCAAACCACCGCCGGACGATGGATCCCGTGCGGTTTTTCTTAGGATTTAATTCTTCCTTCATTTACCAGATTCGCACCTTCTTTCTCCTGTATTACCACTCGCACCTCTCCGCTAGCATCACAGCTAGTGTTACCTGTGCTGCTACCTCTCCTGCGGGGGTGTATGATGCGACAGTATGTGACGGACGTAGGAAGGTGCGTTTGTCTGTGAGGAGAGACAAGAAAGCGTGATAAAAGCCTGTAGTGTAATGCCTGCAGCTAAAAGTAACTGCGTGAAAACATATACTCGAATATCACGATATAGTCATTTTTTGTATCGCACAGAGACAAACCTGCGATATATTCAAATTCCAAATGAGACAATATTTGCAGAAAACGTTTACCAGTTCTAATATTAAATATATTGTCTTTGAAGTCTATCCAATTGAATATAGGTTGAAAAGCATTTGCAAATCATTGTATTCTGTTTTTATTTACCATTTATACACCGTGCCAAATTCACTGGTGTCGGTTTTTAGATTGGTGAGATCTAGTCTTAGGCTTGTGTAGTGAGTCTTATTCTGCGTTGTGTAGTTTTTTAAGTAGGAGACACTCCACCATTCCGTCGTTTCATCATTTATTGGCCACCTTTGTTGGAAACATGAAACACATACACAGGTCTCTACTTTTCTGGCGGAGTGATACCTCATCAGCAAAAATCCGATAGAAGAGGAAGATAAACAACATTCATTCATACAAAAATAATAATTTCCATTTTCCATCCATTTTCTACCGCTTATTCCCTTTTGGGGTCACGGGGGGCGCTGGCGCCTATCCCAGCTACAATCGGGCGGAAGGCAGGGTACACCCTGGACAAGTCGCCACCTCATCGCAGGGCCAACACAGATAGACAGACAACATTCACACTCACATTCACACATTAGATTACAATAACAAAAACGTTTTATCACAAAAAAATAATAATAATACACAAATCCACATACCTTTGTTGGAAACTTGAAACACATACACAGGTCTCTACTTTTCTGGCGGAGTGATACCTCATCAGCAAAAGTCCGATAGAAGAGGAAGTAAACAACATTCATTCATACAAAAATAATAATTTAAATTACAATAACAAAAACGTTTAATCACAAAAAAAATAAATTAAAAAAAATTCCACAAATCCACATACCTTTGTTGGAAACATGAAACACATACACAGGTCTCTACTTTTCTGGCGGAGTGATACCTGCGTAAATACCATGTGTAATTATGACCAAACATTTTAAACATTCGACGCTCTAATCCTTACTTAACAAAATTGTGCATTAAAAAATACTTAAAACAACACATCACTTGTACCTACAACATTAATGTTTTAACTTTTAAAGTATTATGAAAGTTTAGAAATAATATTTACACAAGAAACACAGAGCAATGAAGAACTATTACCTCATCATCAAAAGTCTGATAGAAGAGGAAGTAAATATCCGGAAAAACCGCAGAGTCACTTCTTGCACCGGACATCCGGTTCTTCAAAATAAAACCAATACCTCAAAATAAAACATAACACCCTGTCTCGTTCATAATACAGCGCAACAACATCACACGATTACACTTGGATTGGTCAGACTACAGTTGCGATCGATTGAATGCCCTGAGATTACAGTGACCTGGATGAATGAGGACGTCCATAGACAGTTCTTATCCTTGTGTCCCAAGATCTCGACTCTGACGTCTGAATCCGTTGTTGGTTGTCCCTCAGATGTCAACGACTGCATCCCGCCAACCGTCCCGCATTCTTCCCACACGCCAAGCCCAGTGGGCTGGTACAAGAACGACTACACAAAAAGGATAACCTGTGACCCGGGATACATGGACAGAAACTACGACGCTACGGCTCGCTGTGAAAACGGATCATGGCGCTCGGTGCCGGTCTGCGACAGTAAGTCGGCGTCTTCGTGATCCGCAGTAATTCTTCGACTCGTTCTTTTGATGTGCCGTTGCAGGAAGCACCAAAGCGTGCGATCGACCCCCAAGGATTCCCCACGCTGTCATCGTAAATCAGAACCCGAAGCAGGAAGTGTTTGCTTCTGATACGGAGCTGCTGTATGAGTGTGAAGACGGGTACAACGTACAAGGACAAGACATCAAGAAGGCCATCTTTTGCATCTGGGGCAACTGGACGGCGGCCCCAGACTGCCGTAAGTTATGAGACATACGAATATGACACTTGTATCTGACTTGTGTTTTTTGGTGTCCACAGTCAGAGAAGTAAAGCCAACATCTGGAGACGGCGGATCCACAACATCCACTGGTGGTACCGGCACTTTCTCATATATTTATTAATTGTGCTTATTCATCTTTTCTGTTTTTGTTTTTCGCACAAAGTGAAAAAACAGGGTAGTGGTACTCCAAAACATTCACACACATGGTTTTCTACACCAAAATTCAGCTATTTATTATTTAACAACTTCTTCTTCTCCAGCTTTTGGTGCGCTCTACCTTTCACCCGATTCAAACCGTTCCAACTTCAAACTGTTCAGCCTATTGGGGAATCACGGGCTTTCCATTGACAAGTTCCAAAAATTCCCAGAATACCAGTTTTCCGGGACATTTTTCCCATTTAAAATGAATTGGCCAGGCAGCCTCACAATACAAAGGTCCTGAGTTCAATCCCTGACTCGGGATCTTTCTGTGTGGAGTTTGCATGTTCTCCCCGTGACTGCGTGGGTTTTCTCCGGATACTCCGGTTTCCTCCCACCTCCAAAGACATGCACCTAGGGATAGGTTGATTGGCAACACTAAATGGTCCCTAGTGTGTAAATGTTGTCTGTCTATCTGTGTTGGCCCTGCGCTGAGGTGGCGACTTGTCCAGGGTGTACCCTCCGCGACCAGAGGTGGGTAGAGTAGCCAGAAATTGTACTCGAGTAAGAGTACTGTTACTTTAGAGATTTATTACCCAAATAAAAGTAAGGAGTAGTCACCCAAATATTTACTTGAGTAAAAGTAAAAAGTATGTTGTGAAAAAACTACTCAAGTACTGAGTAACTGATGAGTAACCTGTTTGTTTAATGATTACGGCAACAGATAATGCACAAAAACATAAAAATAGCAATGAACAAATTCAGAGCCAGGAATATCTCTTAAGCAACTAAAACAATAATGTATATATTAAATAATAGTACATCAAAATAAAATTTAAAAAAAGGCACATTGAGCCACAATAACTTAACAGCACCATAGCCTCAGTAGGCATTCGTTGATTTGATTGATTGAATGATTAAAACTTGTATTAGTAGATTGCACAGTACAGTACATATTCCCTACAATTGACCACTAAATGGTAACACCCCAATAAGTTTTTCAACGTTTATCAATTACTTAATAAATGACCAAGTCGAGGTGATCTACCTCATATATACATACACACACATATCATATATACACACACATATTATATATATATATCAATCAATTAATCAATGTTTATTTATATAGCCCCAAATCACAAATGTCTCAAAGGACTGCACAAATCATTACGACTACAACATCCTCGGAAGAACCCACAAAAGGGCAAGGAAAACTCACACCCAGTGGGCAGGGAGAATTCACATCCAGTGGGACGCCAGTGACAATGCTGACTATGAGAAACCTTGGAGAGGACCTCAGATGTGGGCAACCCCCCCCCTCTAGGGGACCGAAAGCAATGGATGTCGAGCGGGTCTAACATGATACTGTGAAAGTTCAATCCATAGTGGCTCCAACACAGCCGCGAGAGTTCAGTTCAAAGCGGATCCAAGACAGCAGCGAGAGTCCCGTCCACAGGAGACCATCTCAATACATATACATACATTTATATATATACATACATTTATATATACAGTATATAATTTATATTTATTTATTTTGCCGTTTTTGTTGACATGTTGAAGGTGTTTTAATGAATATACATGCATGTTTAACATATAGATTCCTATATTTCATGAAGACAAGAATATAAGTTGGTGTATTACCTGATTCTGATGACTTGCATTGATTGGAATCAGACGTCCACGTTTTCAAATGGAGGAGAAAAAAAGTTCCTCTTTTCTGTCTAACACCACATGGAAGTCGTTGGTTTTTGGCATCTCATCTGTCCAGCTTCCATATTCGTTTTTACACACTTTAAGAGTCTCCAAAAGCCAGCACTAACAAGCGAGCAAGCAAGCAAGCTACGGAGTTTGCCGCCAATGTATTTCTTGTAAAGTTAGCGCAGGCGCGATGGAGCAGCACTTTTATTGTGAAGACAGGAACTGTGCGATCAGTCTTTAGGCTTTTGACGGGAAGTACCGTTGAAATAAAAAGTGTCTTTTTTCCTTTACACTTTTGATTGATTGATTGAAACTTTTATTAGTAGATTGCACAGTACAGTACATATTCTGCACAATTGACCACTAAATGGTAACACCCCAATAAGTTTTTCAACTTTTTGAGGTCGGATTCGACGTGTGACGGTCATGTGACCGCCTGGCTCTATTTGATTGGTCCAACGTCACCAGTGACTGCATTTGATTGGTGAAACGCAGACATGCGTAGTTCCTACTTTGAATGTGTGTCTGACAAAATCAAAACAAACAAAACGTGCATTAACAGATCGATAAAAAAAAAGTAGCGAGTAACGAGCTGATTGTAGATAAATGGAGCGGAGTAAAAGTAGCGTTTCTTCTTTATAAATATACTCAAGTAAAAGTAAAAGTATGTTGCATAAAAACTACTCTTAGAAGTACAATTTATCCCAAAAGTTACTCAAGTAGATGTAACGGAGTAAATGTAGCGCGTTACTACCCACCTCTGTCTGTGACCCCAAAAGGGACAAGTGGTAGAAAATGGATGGATGGAAAATGAATTGCCCATTTTTCAAACTTTCACCATTTCCACATTTTTGCACCTTTAACACATTCCACCGCTCTGGAAATTCATACGATAATTTTTTCATGTTCCAAAAAAATTCCTGGATTTTCCCGAATTTTTGTTTTTCCAAAGCCCTATTTCGACCCTTTTTTCCGGCGACTACTCCTTCCACATTTTATTAAACGCATTTCAACCGTTACACCGTCAAAACATTCCTCTTAATCAAGAAAAAATACAAAGTTTTTTTTGAAACTGGAAAAATTCACAGTTTTCGCGAAATTCCGTAATAACGTTTCTACCTCAACATTTCTCGATCGATTTGAAAAATTCCAACACCAACTATTTCAACTCACTCAAGCCATTCAAGTTTTTTTTGTTTTTTTTTACCATTTTCAATAAAATTTTCGCTTTTCCCGAAATTCCCAATTTTTCTGAAATTCCCATTGAAATCAATGGGGCAGTCTTCAAAGTTCCACAACTTCCACATTTTTCATCTATTTTAAACTGTTCCATCTTCTAAAAATTCAGCCTGTTCATAAATTGTGTGCTGTACTTCAACAATTGTAAACAAAAATTCCCGGATTTCCCATAATTCAAAAAATTTTTTTTTTTTGGTGTGCCACAGAAATGGCACACCAAACACAGTACCGACCTGCAGCATTCCAAATTCCCCAACAAAATGAAAAAATAGCAAAAATTGGACCGATTTAAATGACTGGAGACAACTACCAATTTACAATTTATAGACCTGTTCCTAGACTTCTTCAATTTTCTAAAATTATTGAAAAACTGTTAAACAACAAATCGGACAAATACATTAACAAATATAGAACACTCACAGAGTATGGATACAGGGCTAACATTTCAACATTGATGGATTTGTATTTTTAAATCGAAATAACGGACTAAATCACCAATGCGCAGCTGCAGTGTTTATGGATTCAACTAAATAAATAATTTGACACAATTAATCACAATATCTTAATTTAAAAATGTGAAAGTTTTGATATGAAATGAACTTAAACCGTAAACCATAATTGTTTTCGAACGGCGTTTGTAACACGGCAGTAAAACGGCTGATCAAACAAAACAGAAGTCATCGTCATGGACAGGCACTAGCTCTCCAATCAGCTAAATAGACTCATCAACTCCACGGTGACGTTTTGGTGAATTTGTGAAACTGGAACAATACAGTAAGTCAATAATACTAACACAGACACTTGTAAACGTGTTAGCATATTAGCTCATGCTAACGACGGTAGCTTGATTACTTTACAATAGCCAGTATAAATATGCATGAAAACGTTCCTACGGACATCAAACATGGGACATTTTAGTAGGTAAGAATTGTTGTAGTTGTATTGTAAAACTTACAAACGTTGCTTGGGGTGATGAATGAAGAATCCGTACAAGTAGAAACGAAGACGGAACGGCACTTGTAGTTCCGGCTCAAAGCACTAAACAGAAGGGAATACAGTAGACGTTCAACCCGCAGCACCTGCATTAAGCAAACTTGTCTGAAAGATGGCGCCATAGCACAAACAAGCAGTGTCTCTGCTTGTGCTTTATGTAAACTATGGCAGTCAGTGAAGAAAAATCCCTAAATTAGTCGCACCATTTTATAAGCCGCGGGGTTTAAAACGTTGGGAAAAAGTAGGGGCTAATAGTCTGGAATTTTTACTATAACTCATGGTGATATTGTGTCATATTAATATTGGTATTGGCCCACGCTCAAGGCTCCAAATGTGAAAGTGTGGTGAAAAAGGTATATCAAAACACCCCTAGAATTAATTGATTAAGCCAGGGGTGTCAAACTTGTTTTCACTGAAGTTATTTCTGCTCTCAGGGGGCCACTTTTAAATACATAATTTTTTAAAAAACTTAACGATTCACCTCATGATATTGTATTATTGCTTAAGCCAACCGCAAACAGGTTTTATCCAGCCCGCGGGATGAGTTTGCTAAGTATGAAAATTAACCTGAAATTTTTGAATGAAAGAAACCGCTGTTCTTAATGTGTCCACTGGATGTCGCAATAATAATTCTTTGTATCTTTGTAGATGATGCTCAATATGTACAAAATAAACCACATGATGTTAGTGCACCAGTCGAGGAAAATGATCAAACTACGTAATTAACATCCTGTAATTTGATTTAGATATATATTTTTTTATCTTGACAGATTGAAAATGGACATCCATTAGTTGACTGATGAACATTATCACATCATTTTTTAAGAAAATATAAATAACGACAAATAATGTCAATCACAACATGTAATTGTATCAAAACTACGTTATGATTTGTACATTTTCAGAGTGTGCTTGTTCTATTTTTAAACAAAAAAAAACACACACTACTGAAACACTCTCATATATACTACTGAAATGCTCTCACATACACAACTTAGATGTTTTTCTCTCCCATACACTACTGAAACACTCTTACACACACTACTTAAAAGCTCTCACATAAACAACTGCTATGTTTTTCTCTCACACACACTACTGAAACACTCTAAAACACACTACTGAAACACTCTTACACACACTACTTAAAAGCTCTCACATAAACAACTGAAATGTTTTTCTCTCACACACACCACTGAAAGACTCTCACACACACTACTGAAACACTCTCATACACTACTGAAATGTTCTCACATAAACAACTGAGATGTTTTCCTCTCACACACACTACTGAAACACTCTCATGCACACTACTGAAATGCTCTCACATACACAACTGAGATGTTTTTCTCTCACACACACTACTGAAACACTCTCATACACTACTGAAACACTCTTACACACACTACTTAAAAGCTCTCACATAAACAACTGCAATGTTTTTCTCTCACGCACACTACTGAAACACTCTCATGCACACTACTTAAATGTTGTCACATAAACAACTGAAATGTAATTGTATCAAAACTACTTTATGATTTGTACATTTTCAAAGTGTGTTTGTTCTATTTTTAAACAAAGAAAACAATCTGAAGTTGTCTTTATTTTTAAGTTATCGTGCCGTGATTTTACCAGTCCGGCCCATTTGGGAGTAGATTTTTCTCCATGTGGCCCTCCATCTAAAATTATTTTGACACCATTTGCTCTAGCATTTGATTATTAGCTTCTTCTTTTTTTACATTTACCTAAAAAAACAAATTGATTGTAATTTTAAAAAAAAACAACAGAATTTTTTGGTAAAAGTTGCAGTGTTTTTTTTACGACCTATTACTGGAAATGGAATGGAAAAAAAAGTACCGCTCCTTTTTTTTTTTTTTTTTTTTTTTTACAGTAAAATCTGAAGTGGTTGATTTAAAAGAAAATTATTTTACAGTAAATTCTATTGTTATTTTTCACAGTGCACAATTTGCTAACTTGCTTTGAAATCAGAAGTCCAGCTGATATTCAAGTATCTATTTTTATTAAAAAATAATATTTTGTTACATTGTTAGATATTACATTTTAAAAGATATGCAGTTCATGTGTCTTTGTTCTAAAAATAGCTCAAATAGCATCACTTACCAGTGAGCTGCCTCTATTTTTTTACATTTTATTTATTTACTAGCAAGCTGGTCTCGCTTTGCTCGACATTTTTAATTCTAAGAGAGACAAAACTCGAACAGAATTTGAAAATCCAAGAAAATATTTTAAAGACTTGGTCTTCACTTGTTTGAATAAATTATTATTATTATTTTTTTTTACTTTGCTTCTTATAACTTTCATGAAGACAATTTTAGAGAAAAAAATACAACCTTAAAAATGACTTCAGGATTTTTAAACACATATACCTTTTTATTTTCTAACATTTTTACAATTTAAATAAATGTTTAAGTATTTTTTTTATTTTTTATTGTAAAGATTAATGAATACATTTGAATTTAATTCTTCATTTTAGCGTCTGTTTTTTCAACGAAGAATATTTGTGAAATATTTCTTCAAACTTACTATGATTAAAATTCAAAAAAATTATTCTGGAAAATCTAGAAAATATGTAGAATGAAATTTAAATCTTATTTCAAAGTCTTTTGAATTTTGTTTTCAAATTTTTGTCCTGGAAAATCTAGAAGAAATAATTATTTGTCTTTGTTAGAAATATAGCTTGGTCCAATTTGTTATATATTCTAACAAAGTGCAGATTGGATTTTAACCTATTTAAGAACATGTCATTAAAATTAGGAAATTAATCTTAATAAGGAAAAATTACTAATGATGTTCCATAAGTCATTTTTTTTTAATTTTTCAAAAAGATTCGAATTAGCTAGTTTTTCTCTCCTTTTTTTCGGTGGAATTTGGAATTTTAAAGAGTCGAAATTGAAGATAAACTATGTTTCAAAATTGAATTTTCATTTTTTGGGGTGTTTTCTCCTCCTTTGAACCGTTCAATTAAGTGTTTTTTTCATCATTTATTCCCTACAGAAAACCTTCCCTAATAGGAAAAAAAACGTATGACGGAATGACAGACAGAAATACCCATTTTTTAAAATAAATATATATAGATTTATTTATTAAAGGTAAATTGAGCAAATTGGCTATTTCTGGCAATTTATTTAAGTGTGTATGAAACTGGTAGCCCTTCGCATTAATCAGTACCCAAGAAGTAGCTCTTGGTTTCAAAAAGGTTTAGGACCCCTGCTTTAAAGCATATTAGTACCATACAAAATGATATGGCGGGCCAGATCTGGCCCCTGGACCTTGAGTTTGATACCTGTGGGTTAATCATAGCAGACCAACTTTTTGTTAATTCACAATAATTTTTCATTGCATTTTCCTCAAACAATCTTGACAAAAAAACGAAGTGACTGGTGCGTGTCCACTTGCAGGATTTTCAACCAACAGCGGCTCAAGTGACCCTCAATTCATTACAGGTAAAACCTACACCCGACTCCTAATCCGCCTGTAGAACCGTTCCATGTTTGTTTTTGTTTGCCAGTCGACCGGTGCGGACCAAGTCCCGTCGTCCCCAACGGCGTGGTCGTGAAAAGGAGCCAGACGTTTGTGAGCTACCAGTGTGCCAGATACTACACGCTGGTGGGTCCGGAGAGAGTGTTGTGCCACAGCAATGGCCGCTGGTCCACCGCACCGACCTGCGAAGGTAGAAGGAACTAACTTTCACGCATGGATGAAGAAGTTGACGGCCGTGTTTCCTCCTGTGTGCAGCGTCCTACTGCTCTGTGGACACTGGCAGATATCCACTGATAAAATATGTCGGGATGAAGTTTTTGAATAACGGTGAGGAGGTGAAACTGGAGTGTGTGACACAGGCCGACTGGTATTTCAAACATTTTACAGTGGCGAGGTGCACTGATCGACGCATCACTTTAAGCAAATGTAAGTAAGACTTGGAGAACATGCGTCATCTGGAAAACATATGAGGGGCCGATAGGGACATTATTCAGAATTACCTCTTATACACATTGAAATGTTCTCACGTAAACAACTGAGATGTTTTCCTCTCACACACACTACTGAAACACTCTCATACACACTACTGAAATGCTCTCACATACACAACTTAGATGTTTTTCTCTCACATACACTAGTGAAACACTCTTACACACACTACTTAAAAACTCTCACATAAACAACTGCGATGTTTTTCTCTCACCCACACTACTGAAACACTCTAAAACACACTACTTAAAAGCTCTCCCATAAACAACTGAAATGTTTTTCCCTCACACACACCACTGAAAGACTCTCACACACACTACTGAAACACTCTCATACACTACTGAAATGTTCTCACATAAACAACTGAGATGTTTTCCTCTCACACACACTACTGAAACACTCTCATACAAACTACTGAAATGCTCTCACATACACAACTGAGATGTTTTTCTCTCACACACACACTACTGAAACACTCACATACACTACTGAAACACTCTTACACACACTACTTAAAAGCTCTCACATAAACAACTGCGATGTTTTTCTCTCACACACAGTACTGAAACACTCTCATGCACACTACTTGAATGTTGTCACATAAACAACTGAAATGTTTTTCTCTCACACACACTACTGAAACACTCTCATGCACACTACTGAAATGCTCTCACATAAACAACCTAAATGTTTTTCTGTCACACACACCACTGAAAGACTCTCACACACACTACTAAAACACTCTCATACATAACTGAAATGCTCTCACATAAACAACTGAAATGTTTTTCTCTCACACACATCCCTCAGACACTACTGAAATGCTCTCACATAAACAACTGAAATGTTTTCCTCTCACACACACTACTGAAACACTCTCATACACACTACTGAAATGCTCTCACATACACAACTGAGATATTTTTCTCTCACATACACTACTAAAACACTCTCATACACCACCGGAACACTCTTACACACAATACTTAAAAGTTCTCACATAAACAACTGACATGTTTTTCTCTCTCACACACCACTGAAATACTCTCACACACACTACTGAAACACTCTCATACACTAATGAAATGCTCTCACATAAACAACTGAAATGTTTTTCTCTCTCACACACCACTGAAAGACACTCATACACACTACTGAAATGCTCTCACATAAACAACTGAAATGTTTTTCCTCTCACACACACTACTGAAATACTCTCATACACTACTGAAATGCTCTCACATAAACAACTGAAATGTTTTTCTCTCACACACACCACTGAAAGACTCTCACACACTACTGAAACACTCTCATATACACTACTGAAATGCTCTCACATAAACTGAAATGTTTTTCTCTCACACACACAACACTGAACCACTCTCATACACACTACTCAAAACACTCTAATACACACTACTGAAATGCTCTCACATAAACAACTAAAACATTTTTCTCTCTCACACATCACTGAAATACTCTCATACACACTACTCACACACTCTTACACACACCACTGAAACGCTCTCACATAAACAACAGAAATATTTTTCTCTCACACGCACTCCTGAAACATTCTCATACACAATACTGAAACAGTCTTATACTCACTACTGAAAAGCTCTCACATAAACAACGGAAATGATTTCCCCCCACACACACTACTGAAACACTCTTATACACACTACTGAAATGCTCTCACATAAACAACTGAAATGTTTTTCTCTCACACCCACCACTGAAAGACTCTCACACACACTACTGAAACACTCTCATACACGCTACTAAAATGCCCTCACATAAACAACTTGAATGTTTTTCTCTCACACACACTGAACCACTCTCATACACTCTACTCAAAACACTCTAATACAAACTACTGAAATGCTCTCACATAAAAAAACTGAAATGTATTTCTCTCACACACAACACTGAACCACTCTCATACACACTAATAAAAAACACTAATACAAACTACTGAAATGCTCTCACATAAACAACTGAAATGTTTTTCTCTCACACACACAATACGGAAATACTCTCACACACTACTGAAAGGTTCCCACATAAACAACGGCAATGGTTTTCTCTCACACACATCACTGAAACACTCTCATACACACTACTGACACACTCTTATACACACTACTGAAATGCTCTCACATAAACAACTTAAATGTTTTTCTCTCACACACAACACTGAACCACTCTCATACACACTACTCAAAGCACTAAAACAGACTACTGAAATGCTCTCACATAAACAACTTAAATGTTTTTCTCTCACACACACCACTGAACCACTCTTATACAAACTACTGAAATGCTCTCACATAAAAAACTGAAATGTTTTTCTCTCACACACACAACACTGAACCACTCTCATACACACTAATCAAAACACTAATACAAACAACTGAAATGCTCTCACATAAACAAATGAAATGTTTTTCTCTCACACACACACACACACTAATGAAAGGCTCCCACATAAACAACTGCAATGGTTTTCTCTCACACACATCACTGAAACACTCTCATACACACTACTGACACACTCTTATACACACTACTGAAATGCTCTCACATAAACAACTTAAATGTTTTTCTCTCACATCCACCACTGAAAGACTCTCACACACACTACCGAAACACTCTCATACACGCTACTGAAATGCCCTCACATAAACAACTTGAATGTTTTTCTCTCACACACACTAAACCACTCTCATACACTCTACTCAAAACACTCTAATACAAACTACGGAAATGCTCTCACATAAAAAACTGAAATGTTTTTCTCTCACACACAACACTGAACCACTCTCATACACACTAATCAAAACACTAATACAAACTTCTGAAATGCTCTCACATAAACAACTGAAATGTTTTTCTCTCACACCCACCACTGAAAGACTCTCACACACACTACTGAAACACTCCCATACACGCTACTGAAATGCCCTCACATAAACAACTTGAATGTTTTTCTCTCACACACACTAAACCACTCTCATACACTCTACTCAAAACACTGTAATACAAACTACTGAAATACTCTCACATAAAAAACTGAAATGTTTTTCTCTCACACACAACACTGAACCACTCTCATACACACTAATCAAAACACTAATACAATCTACTGAAATGCTCTCACATAAACAACTGAAATGTTTTTCTCTCACACACACACTACTGAAATACTCTCATACACACTACTGAAAGGCTTCCACATAAACAACTGCTATGGTTTTCTCTCACACACATCACTGAAACACTCTCATACACACTACTGACACACTCTTATACACACTACTGAAATGCTCTCACATAAACTTAAATGTTTTTCTCTCACACACAACACTGAACCACTCTCATACACACTACTCAAAGCACTAAAACAAACTACTGAAATGCTCTCACATGAACAACTTAAAGGTTTTTCTCTCACACACACCACTGAACCACTCTCATACACTCTACTCAAAACACTCTAATACAAACTATTGAAATGCTCTCACATAAACAACTGAAATGTTTTTCTCTCACACACACTACTGAAATACTCTCATACAAACTACTGAAATGCTCTCACATAAACTGAAAGGTTTTTCTCTCACACACACAACACTGAACCACTCTCATACACACTAATCAAAACACTAATACAAACTACTGAAATGTTCTCACATAAACAACTGAAATGTTTTTCTCTCACACACACACACACACTACTGAAAGGCTCCCACATAAACAACTGCAATGGTTTTCTCTCACACACATCACTGAAACACTCTCATACACACTACTGACACAGTCTTATACACACTACTGAAATGCTCTCACATAAACAACTTAAATGTTTTTCTCTCACACACAACACTGAACCACTCTCATACACACTACTCAAAGCACTAAAACAAACTACTGAAATGCTCTCACATAAACAACTTAAATGTTTTTCTCTCACACACATCACTGAAACACTCTCATACACACCCTGACACACTCTTATACACACTACTGAAATGCTCTCACATAAACAACGGAAATGTTTTTCCCTCACACGCACTACTGAAACATTCTCATACACAATACTTAAACACTCTTATACACACTACTGAAAAGCTCTCACATAAACAACGGACATGTTTTTCTCTGACACGCACTACTGAAACATTCTCACGCACACTACTGAAACACTCTCATACACACTACTGAAATACTCTCACATAAACAACTTAAATGTTTTTCTCTCACACACAACACTGAACCACTCTCATACACACTACTCAAAACACTACTGAAATGGTCTCACATAAACAACTAAAATGTTTTTCTTTCACACACATCACTGAAACACTCTTATACACACTACTGAAACGCTCTCACATAAACAACTGAAATGTTTTTTCTCTCACACACACCACTGAAAGACACACACACACTACTGAAACACTCATACACGACTGAAATGCTCTCACATAAACAACTGAAATGTTTTTCCCTCACACACCACTGAAAGACTGTTACACACACTACTGAAACACTCTCATACACACTACTGAAATGCTCTCACATAAACAACTAAAATATTTTTCTCTCACACACATCACTGGCTTCACGGTGGCAGAGGGGTTAGTGCATCTGCCTCACAATACGAAGGTCTTGCAGTTCTGGGTTCAAATCCAGGCTCGGGATCTTTCTGTGTGGAGTTTGCATGTTCTCCCCGTGAATGCGTGGGTTTCCTCCGGGTACTCCGGCTTCCTCCCACCTCCAAAAACATGCACCTGGGGATAGGTTGATTGGCAACACTAAATTGGCCCTAGTGTGTGAATGTGAGTGTGAATGTTGTCTGTCTATCTGTGTTGGCCCTGCGATGAGGTGGCGACTTGTCCAGGGTGTACCCCGCCTTCCGCCCGATAGTAGCTGAGATAGGCGCCAGCGCCCCCCGCGACCCCGAAAGGGAATAAGCGGTAGAAAATGGATGGATGGATGGACACATCACTGAAACACTCTCCCACACACTACTGACGCACTCTTATACACTGTACTGAAATGCTCTCACATAAACAACGAAATGTTTTTCTCTCACAAGCACTACTGAAACATTCTCATACACAATACTGAAACACTCTTATACACACTACTGAAAAGCTCTCACATAAACAACGGAAATGATTTCCCCCCACACACACTACTGAAACACTCTTATACACACTACTGAAATGCTCTCACATAAACAACTAAAATGTTTTTCTCTCACACACATCACTGAAACACTCTCATACACACTACTGACACACTCTTATTCACACTACTGAAATGCTCTCACATAAACAACTTGAATGTTTTTGTCTCACACGCACTACTGAAACATTCTCATACACAATACTAAAACACTCTTATACACACTACTGAAAAGCTCTCACATAAACAACTGAAATGTTTTTCTCTCACACACTACTGAAACACTCTCATACACTACTGAAATGCTCTCACATAAACAAGTGAAATGTTTTTCTCTCACACAGACCACTGAAAGACTCTCACTCACACTACTGAAAAACTCTCATACCCACTATTGAAATGCTCTCACATAAACAACTTAAATGTTTTTCTCTCACACCCAACACTGAACCACTCTCATGTACACTACTCAAAACACTCTAATACACACTACTAAATGCTCTCACATAAACAACTAAAATGTTTTTTCTCACACCCACCACTGAAAGACTCTCACACACACTACTGAAACACTCTCATACACACTACGGAAATGCTCTCACATAAACAACAGAAATGTTTTTCTCTCACACTCACTACTGAAACATTCTCATACACAATACTGAAACATTCTTATACACACTACTGAAAATCTCTCACATAAACAACGGAAATGTTTTTCCCCCACAAACACACTACTGAAATACTCTCATACACACTACTGAAAGGCTCCCACATAAACAACTGCAATGTTTTTTTTCTCACACACATCACTGAAACACTGTCATATACACGACTGACACACTCTTATACACACTACTGAAATGCTCTCACATAAACAACGGAAATGTTTTTCTCTCACACGCACTACTGAAACATTCTCATACACAATACTGAAACACTCTTATACACACTACTGAAAAGCTCTCACATAAACAACGGAAATGTTTTTCCCTCACACAGACTACTGAAACACTCTCATCCACTCTACTGAAACACTCTCATACACACTACTGAAAGGCCTACTGAAACCCACTACTACCGACCACGCAGTCTGATAGTTTATACATCAATGATGAAATATTAACATTGCAACACATGCCAATACGGCCGGTTTAGTTTACTAAATTACTATTTTTAATTTCCCGCAAAGTTTTTTGTTGAAAACGTCGCGGAACGATGACGCGTATGATGACGTGTGTTTGTGACATCATTGGTTGGAGGGGACATATTAGCTCAGCCCCACTTACGGCTAAAGTCGTCTCTTTTCATCGCATAATTACACAGTAATTTGGACATCTGTGTTGCTGAATCTTTTGCTATTTGTTCAATTAATAATGGAGACTATAAAGAACAATGCTGTTGGTGGAAAGCGGTGCATTGCAGCTGTCCGTAGCACCGAGACACAGCCGGTGTTTCTTTGGTTGTTGTGAAGCTTTAACACAGATCGGTTAAGCGAACATGTTTTTCTACGTCAACCAGGATGTTTTTGGATGGGAAAATTGTGATATGTATCTTACCGGAGACATCAGTGGATTATGCATCCTCCTGCAGTAGCTGTCAAAAAGGCAGCTGTGAGCTTAGCTACTCGGCTTCTCCCTGAGACACTGGCGTGTTCACCTCAGCCATCCAACTTCGAGGTATGTCTTTACAATCTCACTAAAACACTATTAAAACAATAAGCAGATAAGGGATCTTCCAGAATTATCCTAGTAAATGTGTCTAATTACATCTGAAACGCTCACACTGCCGCCGCCCGGAGCAGTCGCTTTTTGTTTTATTTTATTTTTTCTAGTCCTTCACTATCAATATCCTCATCCACGAATCTTTCATCCTCGCTCAAATTAATGGGGAAATTGTCGCTTTCTCGGTCCGAATTGCTCTTACTACTGCTGGTGGCTCACATTATAAACAATGTGAGGAGCCTTCACACCGGTGACATCACGCGCACATACTTCCGGTAAAGGCAAGGCTTTTTTATTAGCGACCTAAAGTTGCAAACTTTATCGTGGATGTTCTCTACTAAATCCTTTCAACAAAAATATGGCAATATCGCGAAATGATCAAGTATGAAACATAGAATGGACCTGCTATCCCCGTTATCAGTAGGCCTTTAAATGCTCTCACATAAACCACTAAAATGTTTTTTTTTCTCACACACACTACTGAAATTTGGTAAGAGTGTTTCAGTAGTGTGTGTGAGAGAAAAAAATTTCAGTTGGTAATATGAGAAATCTTCAGCAGTGTGTATAAGAGGTAATTCTGAATAATGTCCCTAATGGCCCCTCATAAAAACATGCCCTCATTCATTGCTTTTCTTTTTGTTTACAGGTTGTAACTGGTGGGATTTTCAGACTGTAAGTGACATTTTGCCAGTGTATTAAAATTGCTATATAAATAAAGTTTGATTGATATTCTGTCTTTGTCACCAGAATCGATGCTAAGACGAGGTCTGTGATATGGCCAGCGCTCGTGATCTTTGGATTTAAGGACTTTCTCAATTCTGCTTTGTCATGGAGATAACTATGTAAGACAACTAAAGATGAAAGGAATCTTTATTTTTTAATCCTGGTCAACAACAGGTATTTTGCAATGAATTACACAACCAAAAACCGGTGGAGTTGGCACGTTGTGTAAATTGTAAATAAAAACGGAATACAATGATTGGGAAAATCCTTTTCTGACTCCTCAGTACACAGAACACTTTACCACTTTGCATCTGTCCATCTTAGATGAGCTCGGGCCCAGCGAAGCCGGCAGAATTTCTGGGTGTTGTTGATAAATGGCTGTGCGTTTGCATAGTAGAGTTTTGAACTTGTAGCGACAAACTGTAGTTACTGACAGTGGTTTTCTGAAGTGTTCCTGAGCCCATGTGGTGATATCCATTACACACTGATGTCAGTATCAAATTCCAAAATAGCTAATATTTACAAAAAAAAATAAGTTTACCAGTTTGAATTTTATTGTCTATTATACATGTAATATATTGTTTTTGCAGTCTATTCAACTGAATATAGGTTGAAAAGGATTAGCAAATAATTGTATTTTGTTTTTATTTATGATTTACACAACGTGCCAACTTCACTGGTTTTGGGTTTTGTAAAAATCTATTTCTTAAGTGTCCAACACAGAATTATTTAACAATTTGCGTCATAACTCTTCCTCTGTCTTGATTTCATTTGTGCAAACTTTGCAGCACTATTTTTAAAGCCATTTGGCGGTTGCATCTGTATGTGAGTGACAAGTAGAAAAGCTAAGACTCACTTGTGTAGAAGCTGTTTGGCGCTGTGGGATGGGTTTGCATGTGCACGACTACCTGTCCCTGGCTCACTTATTCTGGTCAATATTTGCTAAGATGAAAAAGTCGTATTTGTTGGGTTGGTGTGAATAAAACAGCGTTGAAAGCAATCATTTCAAAGAAATGTCCGTGTATGTTTTGGTATTTAAATTTTCTT
>NC_084638.1:22988974-23171474 GCF_033978795.1 Nerophis ophidion | reverse complement strand
TTTGGGTCATGACCGAAAGGACAAGATCACGGGTACAAGCGGCCGAAATGAGTTTCCTCCGCCGGGTAGTGGGGCTCTCCCTTAGAGATAGGGTGAGAAGCTCTGTCATCCGGGAGGAACTCAAAGTAAAGCCACTGCTCCTCAACATCGAGAGGAGCCAGATGAGGTGGTTCAGGCATCTGGTCCCTAGGGAGGTGTTTAGGGCACGTCCAACCGGCAGGAGGCCACGGGGAAGACCCAGGACACGTTGGGAAGACTATGTCTGGCCTGGGAACGCCTCGGGATCCCCCGGGAAGAGCTGGACGAAGTGGCTGGGGAGAGGGAAGTCTGGGCTTCCTGGCTTAGGCTGCTGCCCCCACGACCAGACCTCGGATAAGCGGAGGAAGATGGATGGAATTACCAAAACATACACTGACCAAGAAGAAGCATCCCTGCAGAGGTTTTGTCATTTTAGCAGAAATCTATCATCAATAACATATGTCATGTAAGCGCCATATAAATGTCAGCTTTTATGTGTTTTTATTTATTCATAACACAGACAGCATTTTGAAGATAAACTCCTTCAATGTTCTCAAGAGTTGGTGGTTGCAGTAAGTGTCAACACCTGCAAAACATACATGCACTATGCAAAGTGGTGACTTTTGAGCCAAAATCCCTACAGTAAAATAGAAAAAAAGGACATTACTAACACATGCAAAATTACATCAGAATGAGAATAGAGCTTCAGTGACATTTTTTATAATAAATTCATTTACATGTTGAACGGCGTCTATAAAAAAAAAAGTATTCACCCACCCACATTTGTTTTCACATTTTGTTAAAGTAAAGCCATTTTCCAAAAGAAAGTTTTTCATTAAAATGCTACGCACAAAACTTTACAATAACACAATAAAACAATTCCTGAAAGTGTGTAGTTAATATAATTAAACTTCTCATAAGTTTAATTATGAGAAGTTCATAATCAGCAATACTTTTTTATCCAAGTTCCACCATAGTGACCAGCATTCAAATACAGTAGCCCAACAGGCCTAAGTATTCATCAAAAACAAGTCAGAGGTTTATTTAACAGGCATACTGAATATTTTTTGGCCTATAGTCTGAACATTGACAGGGTTTGAATATAGGAAAATAAAACACTGTACTTTAATCAGGTGATGCTTTGGCGTACCACTAGATGGAGGCCGCCTCGCACTAGTGGTACAGATACCAGTTTGACAATCACTGCCTTAAGCTGTCCTATACGATACGGATA
Source organism: Nerophis ophidion (assembly GCF_033978795.1). Lineage (NCBI taxonomy): Eukaryota > Metazoa > Chordata > Actinopteri > Syngnathiformes > Syngnathidae > Nerophis > Nerophis ophidion. The sequence continues at coordinate 23,170,222 of NC_084638.1, read as the reverse complement.
TTAGAGCCTTGATTATTGGGCGATGCCAATATTGATCCGATGTGAGCACGAATCATATATACTTGCATTGGTTTGGAGTGCGGAATGTAATAAAAGCCTTATCAAGTGAAATGACTCAAAAAGAGAACACTGAATGATAAAATTCTAACCGGTATCAGTAGGAGACCGGGCTTTCTGCTCCGCCGCTCCTAGTCTGTGAAACGCTCTCCCTGACCACCTGAGGGCACCAGAGGCTGTGAATGCTTTTAAAAAAAGGCTTAAAAACCCTTCTTTTTAAAAAAATAAATTTTTTTTTAGATAAATGGATACCAGTAATTATAATAAAAATAATAATAACAATAATGGATTGGATTTATCCACCGGAATGATAAAAATTTACCTATTTGAGGTGGCGACTTGTCCAGGGTGTACAATCCGCCTTCCGCCCGATTGTAGCTGAGATAGGCACCAGCGCCCCCCATGACCCCAAGAGGGAATAAGCGGTAGAAAATGGATGGATGGATCATTTAAAGTCCGGAAGCCATCAAATCAAGCTCACGGCGCGGGAAGTTGAATGATGCGGACACGTTTGTTACTGGATACTTTCTAATACATTTTTTTTTAACTTTTTTTCGACTCCTTTTATCGTATTGGTTTTGCACTATCTTGTTTAGCTCATTCATTGTTTATGTTCTTTGTTTTTGCTCTGATTAGGGGGTACTTGAATGAAAAAAATGTTCATAGGGGGTACATCACTGAAAAAAGGTTGAGAACCACTGCTATAGCAGGTTATAGTATTGGTTAACTAGTAAAAAAAAGTTAGCATACTGTGGAGAGGGGCGTGGCCTACACGTTTACTGCGGGCGGGGCGTATGCAGGGGCCGGCAACAGAAGGTGAAAAAAGCACTCTGTGAGGAGCCGGTGATGCACATGCCTAACTTTGAAATCCCTTTCTGTCTGCAGGCAGACGCGTCGAGTCGGGGACTGGGGGCGGTACTGTCCCAGCAGGTGGAGGGCATCGACCGCCCCGTATTGTACCTCAGCCGGAAGTTCTCGGACTGGGAGGCAAGGTACAGCACGGTGGAGAGAGAGTGCCTTGCCATCCGGTGGGTGGTCGGGGCCCTCCGCTACTACCTGTTGGAGCGCGCCTTCAGTCTCTACTCGGACCACAAACCGCCTCAGTGGCTCCACTGCATGAGGGACACCAACGCGAGGATCACCCGGTAGTACCTTGCACTGCAGCCTTACAACTTCAGGGTGGTCCGCAGGGCGGGGGCTCAGATGGCCGTGCCCGACTTTCTCTCTCAGCCCTCTACGGAGGGAGGGGGCGGGGGGAGGGAAGTTGGCGCGGCCGGCCTGAATCGGGCGGTGGAGGCATGTGGAGAGGGGCATGTCCTACGCGTTCCCTGCGGGCGGGGCGTGTGCAGGGGCCGGCCACGAAGCAGCAGACAGGTGAGCAGATACCTCAACTGGAACGAGTTATCTAATCACCTGTTCCCTTTATCAGCAGCGTTGGGGATCATGAGGGGGGAGAAATGAGAGTGACGGACAGACGGAGACACACTCGGAGAAAAACCTTTGACAAGCTGGAGAGAACTGGACTCATGTACTGCTAACATTAAAAGATTGTAAACCACTGCGACAGGGTGTGGTAATTCCAGCCAATCAACGGGGGATCTGGGACAGAGACCTTCCACACATACCTAATTCATATTGTACACAGAATTGTTGAAATTAGTCTACATTAATTTAAAATCACAAACTATTGTGCTTTTTGGTTTAGAACTCTAAACGTAAGAGGGACAAGAGTAAGGTAGGTGCTGTTGAAAGACTCATGATGCACTTCATACTCGCTTGCAAGATACCACAGAAGATAGACTGTCTTCGGTGTATCAATGCAGAGACCGCAACTGGACTGGTGTAAACAAAATTACGTCAGAAATCGAATCACTGCCTTGAAGAGAAAGGCTTGTGCTAAACAATAACAACATTTTTTGTAGCTTGTTACTGAACTAACAGACAAAATCTTGCACTCCTGTGTTGTTCTAGTGCAGCTTTGTAAATTATACTTGTTCGATGTATACTGTTAGTTAAAACATACTTGTTTTCTGAAACATATTAAAGAAAAGTAGCACCCTACCTGTTACTTTAATGGCCAATTTTAGAGCCAGTTGTATTTTTTTAATGGCAGTATGTTGTATGCTATTATAGTGCTATAATTGTTGCTCTGAGCTTTGTAGTCAACTATTGAAATGACTGTCTACTGGAGATGCGCTAGTCGGGCGGGTGACATGATGAATTCGGGCGGGTGGCGGTTGAACCAATTCGGAAATATATATACATAGTTAAATGTTGTTACCCACATACGAAAAAAAAGCAGCACTCTTTGAAACAGAGTGCACTGGCATTCCTCAACACTTGATCGATCATCAGGCACTGCAGCAGAACACAACACAACAGAAGAAGAAGAAAAAAAGAAAAAGATGGCAACGTCGGCAGCAAACGTGGTACGCGAAAAACTATAAAAGGGATTACTAAAGACCAGGGGAAGAAAAGACCAGAAAAGTTCAGCGCGGACTCGTTTTTAGGATGATAGCAATGCTGGCTACGTGATTTGCAAAAGCTGCGACCAGGGCATGAAATTGGCACCCGCCCCCACACCAAATGCGGGTAACTTTTGGGATTGGCGGATGAAACTGTCAATCTACCTGCCACATTGGCAGGTAGCCAATAAGACAACACAACACTGACCAATCAGGTAGCCTATGTGTGTTGTGTGTTCTAAGCAAGCCCCCGCACCATTTTCTTGGATTTTAAAACCAAAATGTGGCGGCATATCGCTGGCGTGAAGAGGCCAGCGCCGGCTTTAACAGGCCAACAAAAGGAGGACGATTTAAAAAGAAAATAAAAAAAGACGTTTTAATACCAAGTGGAAAGTAAGCAGGGATGGCAAGGTTCGGGACAACAGAAGAGATGTACTGTCAGGATTGCCGTATGTAAAGCGAAATCAAACCCATTTGTAATCGGGACAAAAAACTTAAAGTTAGAGGCAATTAAGGACCAAGAGTCCTCAAAAAGCCACTTGCAAACGATCAACTGCAAAGTGGGGAAGACGGCTCCCCCGGAGCTGACAGCTGTGGTCAAGGCACTGACCTCAATGAAAACAGCGCAGTTGGAGAGGATGAAGCTCCTGTTTCGGAACGTACACGCAATTGGAAAGAAGATGAGACCCTTCTCTGACTACGTGTGGATGTAAGTACCATTTAGGTCTAGTCATTAATGGTTAATAACCAGACAGCACTTTGATGTGTATTCTGTACAAGTTCAAGAACCATTCTTAAAGGGGAACATTATTACCAGACCTATGTAAGCGTCAATATATACCTTGATGTTGCAGAAAAAAGACCATTTATTTTTTTAACCGATTTCCGAACTACAAATGGGTGAATTTTGGCGAATTGAACGCCTTTCTGTTTATGGCTCTCAGAGCGATGACGTCAGTACGTGACGCTGCCTAGGTAAGAAAGGCGCCATTTTCATTTTTTCAAACATACAAACACCAGGTCTCAGCTGTTATTTTCCGTTTTTTCGACTATTTTCTGGAACCTTGGAGACATCATGCCTCGTCGGTGTGTTGTCGGAGGGTGTAACAACACTAACAGGGAGGGATTCAAGTTGCACCACTGGCCCGAAGATGCGAAAGTGTCTGCTGCCAGACCCCCATTGAATGTGCCCGAGTGTCTGCACATTTTACCGGCGATGACAGACATGGCACAGAGATGTATGGATAACCTGCAGATGCATTTGCAACGATAAAGTCAACGAAATCACAAAGGTGAGTTTTGTTGATGTTGACTTATGTGCTAATCAGACATATTTGGTCGCGGCGTGACTGCCAGCTAATCGATGCTAACATGCTATTTACGCTAGCTATATGTACATTTGAAACTATATTACGTTTCCTTCCACCCACATTTAATGCAAAAAAAACACCAATCGACGGATTTAAGTTGCTCCAGTGTCACAAGATGCGAAAGTCCTGATCGTTTGGTCCGCACATTTTACCGGCGCTGCTAACGCAGCTATTCGGCCATGCTATGGGCCACTTCATTAGGTACACCCATGCTATGGCCGAATAGCGTCAATAGCTTCAGTTTCTTCTTCAACTTCATTTTCGCCATCTGCCTCCATACTCCAACCATCCGTTTCAATACATGCGTAATCTGTTGAATCGCTTAAGCCGCTGAAATCCGAGTCTGAATCCGAGTTAATGTCGCTATATTTTGCTGTGCTATTCGCCATTGTTTGTTTACATTAGCAGCACTGTATGACGTCACACTAGGAAAATAGACAGTGGCTTCGAGAGAGCGAAAATCAAGCACTTTAAAGCTTTTTTTAAAGATATTCCGGGACGGGTAAAATTTTGAAAAAAACTTCAACAAATAAAATAAGCCACCGAGAACTGATTTTTTATTGGTTTTAACACTTTTGAAATTGTGATAATGTTCCCCTTTAAGCATTTTCTGAGTCGTTCACCTTTATTGTAGGCACAGAAAATTTGGGCTGGTAAAAAACCACTGTGGCAGGTGGATTTCAAAATCCACCTGCCACAGTGGCTGGTGGTCAAAAAAGTTAATTTCAGGCCCTGGCTGCAACGCTGTTTATGTCTACGACAGTCAGAAAACCGGGACATCTAACATGGTGCGTCACATTTGTGCAAAACCCCAAACTTCCACAAACACCCTGAGCATGAGCAGTTTTGTCCGTCGTGATCCCAGAAGAGTGCCACAGGATGTTAAAACAAAGCTTACAGATGCATGTGTGGACCTGTGCACTAATGATACGCGCCCGTTTGATATAGTCTCGGGTAAAGGGTTTCAACAAGTGGCCCAGGTGCTGATTGACATAGGCGCTAAGTGCCGTGCCGTGGATGCTGGTGCCATCCTACTCCATCGGCAAACTGTATGATCGGGCAAAGCTGCAGACACTTTCGGAGGACATCCAAAAAGCCATCAGCAACAACGGAGGTATTTCTGTAACCACAGATATGTGGACAGATGAATTTAAAAAGAGAGCATACACAGTCCTTACGTGTCACTACATCAGGGAGTGGAAGCTGGAAAATCGCATTTTGGCAACAGTGGAGTTTGACCAAACACTGAAAAAAACCATCAAAAACCTTCAAGAGCAGATAACCAGTGTACTGAGGTCCTACGGAATACAGCCATCTAAGGTAGTTTTTGTCAGTGACCAGGGCCCTAACATAAAAGCCGCACTCCGCTCTTACCACTGGATTCCGTGCTCCGCACACATCTTGAACACGGTGCTGAGACACACCTTCAGTAGAAAGGTTGACTATGAGGGCATTGAAGATGTCCTGGACATGATCGATTACTTCAAAGAGCTTGTTGCATTTCTGAAAAGAACCGGTGCCGTCGCCGGCCTAAAGCATACCGTGAATCAAGAATGTGATGTGCGATGGAACGGTAAAGTCACGATGTTGGAATCAATCCAGGAAACAATACCAAGACATCAGAGAGCTGCTACGGAGCAAAGACCAAGAACATCGCCTCGATGGCATTCACCAGGATCAACTCGCACACTTGATCGAGTTTCTCACCCTTTTCAAGTCAGCAATCAGCGAGCTTGAAGGAGAACATCACCCAACCGTTCAGATGGTTCTGCTCTGGTTTTTCAAGCTGAAAAAACACTGGAGACCCACCTTAAATGAAAACACTCCGCTCTGCTTGATGAGAAGATGCATCCAACTGCTACTCACAAAATCGCCACTTTTCTCCACCCGGAATTTAAGTAGCTGAAAATGCTGGCAGAAGAGGACAGACGAGAGGTGATTATGCAAGTTCGGGAACTTCTTCCAGAGGAAAGCGTCTGGGTCAGTCGTGTTGGAGAAGAAAACCCTGTCACCGAGCCCCAATCAGCAACAGAGCAAGGTCAGTTGATACATTGCCTGCCTGCCTGGGCTATTAAGTTTATGTTATGTTGACTGACTGTTTTATAGGTGTAACATATTAGGCTTTAATAGATTTTATCGGTCCTTTAAGTGGAGCTGATAGCGCATCACCGAAAAAGAAAAGGATTGACTTCACAGAATGGGAGGAGGATACACCGGTGATTGTTGATGAAGTAGAGGATTATTCCTCTACAAACTTCCATCTCGACGGATCAGCAGAGGAAAATCTACTTTCCTTTTGGGGGAAACAAGGACAATCATTCCCACGACTACAACACCTTGCCAAGAGAATCCTATGAGTCCCACCAACAAGTGCCGCAAATGAATGCTCCTTCAGCCCAGCAGGGCGCATTTTAGAGGCCAGGCACTCTCGCCTGAATCCTGGCACTGTAGATGCCATTTTAGTCCTGCATAGTGTTAACAAAAAAAAAGTACAGTGGGGCAAAAAAGTATTTAGTCAGCCACCGATTGTGCAAGTTCTCCCACTTAAAATGATGACAGAGGTCTGTAGTTTTCATCATAGGTACATTTCAGCTGTGAGAGACAGAATGTGAAAAAAAAAAATCCAGGAATTCACATTGTAGGAATTTTAAAGAATTTATTTGTAAAATTATGGTGGAAAACAAGTATTTGGTCACTTCAAACAAGGAAGATCTCTGGCTCTCACAGACCTGTAACTTCTTCTTTAAGAAGCTCTTCTGTCCTCCACTTGTTACCTGTATTAATGGCACCTGTTTGAACTCGTTATCTGTATAAAAGAAAACCTGTCCAGAGCCTCAAACAGTCAGACTCCAAACTCCACTATGGCCAAGACCAAAGAGCTGTCGAAGGACACCAGGAAAATAATTTGTAGACCAGCACCAGACTGGGAAGAGTGAATCTACAATAGGCAAGCAGCTTGGTGTGAAAAAACCAACTGTGGGAGCAATTATCAGAAAGTGGAAGACATACAAGACCACTGATAATCTCCCTTGATCTCGGGCTCCACGCAAGTTCTCATCCCGTAGGGTCAAAATGATCGTGAGAACGGTGAGCAAAAATCCCAGAACCACACGGGGGGACCTGGTGAATGAACGGCAGAGAGCTGGGACCAAAGTAACAAAGGTTACCATCAGTAACACATACGCCGACAGGGAATCAAATCCTGCAGTGGCAGACGTGTCCCCCTGCTTAAGCCAGCGCATGTCCAGGCCCGTCTGAAGTTTGCCAGAGAGCACATGGGAGAATGTCATGTGGTCAGATGAAACCAAAATAGAACTTTTTGGTATAAACTCAACTCGTCGTGTTTGGAGGAAGAAGAATACTGAGTTGCATCCCAAGAACACCATACCTACTGTGAAGCCTGGGGGTGGAATCATCATGCTTTGGGGCTGTTTTTCTGCTAAGGGGACAGGACGACTGATCCGTGCTAAGGAAAGAATGAACGGGGCCATGTATCGTGAGATTTTGAGCCAAAACCTCCTTCCATCAGTGAGAGCTTTGAAGATGAAACGTGGCTGGGTCTTCCAGCATGACAATGATCCCAAACACACCGCCCGGGCAACGAAGGAGTGGCTCCGTAAGAAGCATTTGAAAGTCCTAGAGTGGCCTAGCCAGTCTCCAGACCTCAACCCCATAGAAAATCTGTGGAGGGAGTTGAAACTCTGTGTTGCTCGGCGACAGCCCCAAAACATCACAGGAATGGGCCAAAATACCAGCTACTGTGTATGCAAACCTGGTAAAGACCTATAGTAATTGTTTGACCTCTGTTATTGCCAACAAAGGTTATATTACAAAATGTTGAGTTGAATTTTTGTTATTGACCAAATACTTATTTTCCACCATAATTTACAAATAAATTCTTTAAAATTCCTACAATGTGAATTCCTGGATTTTTTTTCCACAATCCGTCTCTCACAGTTGAAGTGTACCTATGATGAAAATGACAGACCTCTGTCATCATTTTAAGTGGGAGAACTTGCACAATCGCTGGCTGACTAAATACTTTTTTGCCCCACTGTAAGTAGACATACGGTTGGATATGTTAAACGAATTAGTCTACGTTACCTAGGCTATACCAAATAAGCCCATGTCTAACCTATATTGAGTTCGGTCAGCTGAATAGTTTTTAATGGTTACGTGTTGTTTGGGCGCACTACAATGCAAATTAAAGGCCTACTGAAACCCACTATTAGTTTATATCAATGATGAAATATTAACATTGCAACACATGCCAATACCGCTTTTTTAGTTTACTAAATTACAATTTTAAATTTCCCGGGAGTTTCGTCTTGAAAACGTCGTGTAATGATGACGTGTACGCAGGACGTCACGCATTTTTAGGAAGTATGAGTGCTACGCACACACACAGCTAAAAGTCGTCTGCTTTAACGGCATAATTACACGGTATTTTGGACATCTGTGTTACTGAATCTTTTGCAATTTGTTCAATTAATAATGGAGAAGTCACAGTAGAAAAAAGGAGTTGGGACGCTTTAGCCTTTAGTAGCCACACAAACACACGGTGATTCCTCGTTTAAAATTCCCGGAGCTGAAACTTTCCTATGGATCCCAAGAGAACATGGATCCCAACCGAATTTCAACCAGCAGGTTTCGGTGAGAAAATTGTGGTTAAAAAGTCGCCACTTACCGGATATCGGCTGAGCTTGTGTCGTCCGTACAGCTGCCGTCGACTCCCGTGAGACATGGCATCAAGACACCCGTGGAGACACCCTTCCGACTATCAGGTACTATTAAACTCACTAAAACACTAGCAACACAATAGAAAGATAAGGGATTTCCCAGAATTATCCTAGTAAATGTGTCTAAAAACATCGGAATACGTCCCAATGCTATCGCGTTTTTTTTTCTTCTGGTCCGTCGGTATCAATATCCTCAAACACAAATCTTTCATCCTCGCTCAAAAATAATGGGGAAATTGTCGTTTTCTCGGTCCGAATCACTGTTTTTGTTGGAGGCTCCCATTAAAATCAATGTGAGGATGTGAGGAGCCCCCACACTTGCGACGTCATCGTCTGCGACTTCCGGTAAAGGTACCAAAAGTGCCGAACTTTATCGTCGATTTTCTCTCCTAAATCCTTTCAGCAAAAATATGGCAATATCGCGAAATGATCAAGTATGACACATAGAATGGACCTGCTATCCCCGTTTAAATAAGGAAATCTCATTTCAGTAGGCCTTTAAGGCAGTTGCGTTGTTTATTGTGTTTTTTTTCTATTGGAGATATACAACTGTGTGTTAATTATTAGGCCTCGCTTTCAAGTGAAGCGCATCTCCGATTGGTTACAATGTAAGGCTATTTAGCCTTTTTGGTTTGTTGCGATCGTCTATTTTCATTAGAATTTAAGTTTGATGATAAAGAGCAGTCTGATGGGTTTGATTTCCCCCCTTCAGCTATTTGCCTTCGCCAATAATCCATCCATCCATTTTCTACCGCTCATTCCCATTCGGGGTCGCGGGGGGCGCTGGCGCCTATCTCAGCTACAATCGGGCGGAAGGCGGGGTACACCCTGGACAAGTCGCCACCTCATCGCAGGGCCAACACAGATAGACAGACCACATTGACACTCACATTCACACACTAGGGACCATTTAGTGTTGCCAATCAACCTATCCCCAGGTGCATGTCTTTGGAAGTGGGAGGAAGCCGGAGTCCCCGAAGGGAACCCACGCATTCACGGGGAGAACATGCAAACTCCACACAGAAAGATCCCTAGCCTGGATTTGAACCCAGGACTGCAGGACCTTCGTATTGTGAGGCAGACGCACTAACCCCTCTGCCACCGTGAAGCCCTGCCTTGGCCAATAAGTTGCAGGTAATTTATTATTATTATTTATTTAACCTATTTTTGTTTAAATAGGGATGACATACATATGTTATTGAATAATTTAGGTTTGTGCGCGTGATTGACAGCCCAAGGCTGAGAGAGCCAAAAAGCCAAATATTTTAAAATGTATTTCCGGAAGAGCCATATAATATTTTTTTTAACGCTGAACACAACTAAAAGTAAGTAAGACCAACATTTCTAGAGTATAATAGGTCTCTTATTCTTTGTAATAACATTGTTATTTTGAAGATAACTGTGGAAGGGGGCGTGGCCCCCTGCAGCAAACTGGGGTGTGCCATGATCGGCCTCGAAATCAGCGACAGGTAAGTAGAAGGCCCACCTGGGCCTTGTTATCTAATCACCTGTCGCTCTGTTATTAGCAGCAGCCAGGAGGAGAGACGGGGTTGGGGCTGGAGCCAGAGCGCGAGCGAGAACGAAAAAAGAAAAATACCATTTCTGTAAAGCAACTGAGAGACTTTTTGAAAAATAAAACAATATTGTAACCCTGAAACAGGCTCTCATGTCGGTGCTTGGTGGTCTGAAGAACCCCCAGGAGGGCAAGCCCCACACTAACCAATTATAAATAAATAACTTCTTACCATTAACGCAACTTCTTGAACAGGTGCGGTAGGAAACGGATGGATGGATTAAAAATGCATGAGAATGTTTTATATTTTGAACATTATTTTTAACACTGTAATGACAAGTAGAATTATTAATTACTTATCGTGTTAAGCAATGTCAGCTCAGATTCATCCGAGAGCCAGAAGCAGTCATCAAAAGAGCCACATCTGGTTCGCGAGCTATAGGTACCCTACCCCTGTCCTAAGGCTTATGAGGCCCATTTTTTTATTTTATTTCTTTATTTCAACTTAAAAACTTATGAGCCTATGCCTACAACATAGGCTATGTGTTTGTCTTTATTTTCCTGCCTGTCGTTGACAATGGAGATTGTCTGATATTTTGTCATGGCTGCAGATCCATCAATAAATGTTCATCTTTGTCGCGAAATTGTTCAGTTTCACTGTGCACGCCGCCCTCGTCCCTATTTGAGCATTATAATGTTAACAAGTTAAAGTCCTACTAAAAACCCACTACTACCGACCACGCAGTCTGATAGTTTATATATCAATGATGAAATATTAACATTGCAACACATGCCAATACGGCCTTTTTAGTTTACTAAATTGCAATTTTTAATTTCCTGCGAGTTTCTTGTTGAAAACGTCGCGGAATGATGACGCGTACACGTGACGTCACGGACTCTCAGGAAATATTAGCTCAGCACCACTTACGGCTAAAAGTCGTCTGCTTTGACCGCATAATTACACAGTATTTTGGACATCTGTGTTGCTGAATCTTTTGCAATTAGTTCTTTTAATAATGGAGACTATAAAAAACAATGCTGTTGGTGGAAAGCGGTGGATTGCAGCTGTCTTTAGCACCGAGACATTCAATGTTTCTTTGTTTGTTGTGAAGCGGAGCAGTCAACCAGCATGTTTTTGGATGGGGAAATTGTGATATATATCTTACCGGAGAAATCATTGGATTATTCGTCGTCCTGCAGCAGCGGCAGCTGTGAGCTTGGCTCCTCAGCTTCTCTCTGAGACACTGCCTGTTCACCGCAGCCATCCGACCTCGACGTATGTCTTTACAATCTATAAAATTTCACTTAAACACTATTAAAACAATAAGCAAATAAGGGATCTTCCAGAATTATCCTAGTAAATGTGTCTAATTACATCTGAAACGCTCACTTTTCCGCCGATTTTTTTTTCTTCTATTCCTTCACTATCAATATCGTAATTAACAAATCTTTCATCCTCACTCAAATTAATGGGGAATTTGTCGCTTTCTCGGTCCGAATCGCTCTTACTGCTGGTGGCTCCCATTATAAACAATGTGAATATGTGTGGAGCCCTGCAACTGGTGACGTCACGCGCACATACTTCCGGTAAAGGCAGGGCTTTTCTATTAGCGACCAAAAGTTGCGAACTTTATCGTGGATGTTCTCTACTAAATCATTTCAGCAAAAACATGGCAATATCGCGAAATGATCAAGTATGACACATAGAATGGACCTGCTATCCCCGTTTAAATAAGACAATCGCATTTCAGTAGGCCTTTAATATTCATTGAAATAAATTCAGAACATGTATTTTTACCTAACGAAAATATAGGCCAAGTCATTCTAAAACATTTTTTTTAACTTCTTAAAAGCATCGTGTGAGGAACGCACTCCTGATCTGAGGGCATTGGCAACAATAGTCAATACTTTCTTAATGGAAATGACCATCATATTATGATAATGATAAATAATATTATCACTCATTGAATGTCTCTGCTGCATTTGATCAGCCTCCTTTCTTTAACAGGCAAAAGAGTTCTAACCTCACTAATGCCTTGCATCGTCCTTATTAGATATAAAACAGGCGGGCGGCGGGCGGGTGTGGTTTTGATAAAATGTTGGTTCGGATGGATGACAACTTTTGTGATGCGGTTGCGGATGAAATAATTGTCTATATGCTAGAGATGCGCGGTTTGTGGTATCATCCGTGGATAAACAGCGGGTCGGGCGGGTGACGTGACGAAAAAATAGATTTTAAATATATTCGGGCGGGTGGCGGTTGAACCATTCGGAAATATTTAATATACATAGTTCAGGGATCGGCAACCTTTACCACTCAAAGAGCCATTTTGACCTGTGTCACAAAGTAAAGAAGACAATAGGAGCCGCGTACATTCTCGCAAATATCTGCTGGCGGTCACCCAGATAACAAGAATAAGGGCGTGCTACGAAGCCAGTGCCTTTGACGCCTTCTACAACATGTACAAACTGCTTGTCAGTCCAGCAACAAGTTTGTATGTAGCTTCCGCAGACACACGCACACAACTGCAAGGCATCCTGGGTGACACAGAGTACACTGATGGTTGTGATATAAACAACTTTGACACTGTTAGTAATATGCGCCACGCTGTGAAGCCACACCTAACAAGAACGACAAACACATTTTGGGAGAACATCCTCACAGTAACACAACATAAACGCAACACAACAAATACACAGAATTATTTGCATCCATGACTCGTCCTGACTATACTATCATCACCGCTAGCACCAAACACCGCCCCCCCCCCGTGCCTCGGTAAGGTGGGCGGGGTTGGGGGCGCGGGGGTGTAACATATAGTCAGGAAGCGTCATGGATGCATGGAGTCATGGATACCTCCCTGCTTGGCACTCAGCATCAAGGGTTGGAATTGGGGGTTAAATCACCAAAAATGATTCTTGAGCGCGGACACCACTGCTGCTCACTGCTCCCCTCACCTCCTAATTGAGTGGAACACAAGGATGGGTCAAATGCAGAGAGTAATTTCACCAAACCTGGAGGGATACTTTAACTTTTAAAAGTGCTCCCCTTCTGGTCAACATATGAAATAACAAGTGTGTGTAAGGAATTGAAATGCGCCCCCTGTAGGAGCCTAAATGCTGTTTTAGTTCATTTACATTTTATGGAGGGTACTTTATGTTTATTCAGCCAAAAGGGGACTATTTACATTATTTGTATGATACGAAAATGTATATATGACATGCTTAGAATAATTATAAGGTACACTTTATTTGTAATTATTATATTTGTCTGAATAATTTGATGATGTACTATTTTATACTGCTTTCATACAGTGAAGATTACGTAACTGTTTAATTGCATATATGGCGGAAGAATCTGTTTGGTAATATGGTTTTGACCTTACTTTTTTTCTAACTCTTTCTTACTGTAACAAACTCGCTTTATTTTTCCATTCATTTGTTCCCACATTGTTATTGTTTTACGTTTGTGAAATGATTACGTTCACAAGCAAACGGTACAAAACGAAGAGGAGCGTCTGGAGTTTTGTTTGTCGTTGCCGCAGCAAGCGGGAGCAGGAGAAAGTAGAGGAGCGTCAAGCTAATGCTTCACTAGGAATCTACACCCCCTTTGGCCAAAATTAATAATGAAAAAAAAAACCCAATATGTATACAGAGACATACTGTCATACCTTGAAGTAAATAATGAAGATTAAAAAACAATCGAGCCGGGAAGAGCTGGACGAAGTGGCTGGGGAGAGGAAAGTCTGGGCTTCCCTGCTTAGGCTGCTGCCCCCGTGACCCGACCTCAGATAAGCGGAAGAAGATGGATGGATGGATAAAAACAATAAAATAAAATAAAATAAAATAAATAATGAGCTAAAAAGCTTACCTTGTTTATATTTACATAGTATGTATACATTATTAATGTTGTAAATGCAAATCTTTATATATCTATATATTTTTCGGAGGTCACAAGAAGGTAACAAACACAAGGAAGTGTGTGTATGTATTAAGTTAAAAGTACCAATGATTGACACACACATGCTAGGTGTGGCGAAATTATTCTCAGCATTTGACCCATCGCCCTTGATCACCCCCTGGGAGGTGAGGGGAGCAGTGGGCAGCAGCGCTGGCAGCGCCCAGGAAACATTTTTGGTGATTTAACCCCCAATTCCAACCCTTGATGCTGAGTGCCAAGCAGGGAGGTAATGGCTCCCATTTTCACAGTAATTGGTATGACTCGGCCGGGGTTTGAACTCATGTATGTTACTTATATATCAGAAATAAACAGCTAAAATGCACCAATCATAGATAAGTGTGGAGAGAGTGTTTTGGATTTAAATGTGTGTAGTTTTGCATTATAAATGGTGCTTGAATGTTTAGTTTTTTTTAAATAAAATCCACAAAGTTCAGTGAGCAGGTTGTGTAATCTGCGACCATGTGTGTGTGTCATTGGCGGGAAAGGTTGTTTGGACAGGGTCGGATGAAGTCCACTCTGTGCACGCTTCAAAGTACAATTCCCGGTTATTGACCTGATGTACTTATGTTATCCACAAATGGCGACTGTTAGACTGTCACATCTTTAAAATGAAACTAGAGGCACCACCAGGCCGGATTCCTTATAAAACTCTAACTTCGTTTTCACGAATATACAGAATATACACAAGCCCACAATACTGGGAGGAGATAATGCAAAATCACTCTAAATCAGTGTTTTTCAACCACTGTGCCGCGGCACACTAGTGTTCCGTGAGGTATAGTCTAATTTCACCTATTTGGGTTAAAAATATTTTTTGCAAACCAGTAATAACATGGTCACTACTGCCTACTTTGTCTTGTTATATTCTTATTTTACTGTTATATTGTTATTCCCATTGTTTTTATTCTTTTTGTAATATTTCTCTATTTTGTTTCCTTTTAAACCCCCATTATTTACTTTTTACTTTTTTTTTTAAAATTGATCTCAACTCTGTACACTGCTGCTGGAATTTTAATTTTCCTGAAGGAACTCTCCTGAAGGAATCAATAAAGTACTATCTATCTATCTAATTATAGTGTTGGCCCTGCGATGAGGTGGCAACTTGTCCAGGGTGTAACCCGCCTTCCTTCCGATTGTAGCTGAGATAGGCGCGACCCGGAAAGGGAATAAGCGGTAGAAAATGGATGGATGGATGGATGGATGGGTAATTATAGTCTGCAAATTAAGTCGGTGCTGTTTATAGCTCGGCAGAGTAACCGTGTAATACTTTTCCACATCAGTAGGTGGCAGCCGGTAGCTAATTGCTTTGTAGATGTCAAAAACAGTGGGAGGCAACGTGAAGGTAAAAAGGTATCTAATGCTTAAACCAAAAATAAACAAAAGGTAAGTGCCCCTAAGAAAAGGCATTGAAGCTTAGGGAAGGCTACGCAGAATGAAACTAAAACTGAGCTGGCTGCAAAGTAAACACAAACAGAATGCTGGACGACAGCAAAGACTTACTGTGGAGCAAAGACGGCGTCCACAATGACATGGCAATCAACAATGGCCCCACAAAGAAGGATAAAAACAACTAAAATCTTCTTAATTGCTAAAACAAAGTAGATGCGGGAAAGATGGCTCAAAGGAAAACATGAAACTGCTACAGGAAAATACCAAAAAAGGAGAAAAATGTTGTGTTTTAGTTTTATCCTGCCTTCTTCTTTTCTGCACCTGTGTTATCAGTGTTTCATCCTCGGCAAGGGGCGGGCCTCGTGGCACACCTGCTCTCAATTAACCTGGCAGTATTTAGGCTCGCCACTGACAGCTTGGTTGGCCTCGCCGGTTATTGAATCCCGAACTCATCATCTCGTGCATGAACCTGCTTCAGCAGTCCCGGTACGTTTTCGCTTCTTTGTCCTGAATCCCCTAACCTCTTGTGTGTTTATTTCCTAGTCCCCCTGGGGTAAAAGGATTTCTTGGGTTGGACTCTTGCCATACTCAGTTTGCCCTGGCCCTTTCACCTGCCGACCTCTGAGGAACCTATTTTATCCTGATTACATGGTGTGCTTTTCTGCCCCATCGCCCTTAGTTATCCCTTTTTGTCTAATCAAATGTTTTAATATTTTGTAATCCCACCTTGTCTCCCATCTCTGCATCCTGGGGTCACACCCACTTGACCAAGACCTTAACAAAAAAAAACATTAAAATAAGAGCGCAATACAAGAACTAAAACACTACACACAGGAAAACAGCAAACAACTCCAATTAAGTCAGGTGGTGACAGTACACATACTTTGAGAGAATCTATGTTGGGTTATGGTTTAAAGTCATATCCAACAATTGCGACAACGACTTTTTACTCTCAACTGAGTTTCGTTTTTTAATGATGTCTGCTGGTGGTGTACCTCCGGGTTTTTTCAACGCAAAAAATGTACCTTTGCTAAAAAAACGGTTGAAAAACACTGCTCTAAATGACATTTATCAAGGATAAAACTTTTCTGCGGCTACGGTTTTGCCTCTATAGTTAGAACTTATGAACGTACATGCTACCTGGTAAGTTAAATAGCTTCTGTTGTCTTAATCACGCTCCTATAAAGCCAAGAAAATATGGCACAAATTATATTTGTGCACTTTCCATAACATCTCAAAACATTACAGGTTGGAGCATATGAAGCGATGGAAGTGCAGTAAATGAGTGTCTCCATAGTGACAGTCAGAATAATTGCATCAAAGTTATCGCAAAACTTTTGAGTTCCCGGCGAGAACACAAAAGCTGTCTCTGATCCTACCAAGAAGAAGGCTTGTAAAACTCCACTGTGTAGGATGGGAAGCAACATGAAGGTGTTCGGTTTCTTTGATGTATTGTAATCCACAGAAAGATTTTGTCTTGACCTGAGAACTACAAAGCGGAAAGGAAGTAGGCGACCTCTTCTTTGAACTGTTTTGTAACCAAAGGCAGTGGTTGTTTACGACTCCCTCCCTTAGAAACAGCTGTTGCCAAGTAATCAGGGAAAGTCCAAATAAAAACAATCTTTCTTCAGAGCGTGGAACACTGTACGATGAAGGGTACAAGTGTACGCGTTTCTCCTCATTGAGCCAAATGTAATTCTGTCTCTGTTTAATTCCTTGCTTTCTGTCTTGTTTAATAGATGTCATCAGTGTTTAAACCTGACATTATACACACAAAAACTTAATCTGCAAAAGTGGCAGCACTACTTTTGCACTTGTAATCTATTGTACACACAGTCTTAGGAGATCACCCACAACACGCCTACTAATAGTACGCGCAATTTTATAGTTTTCACACGTTACTTTGCACGTGTAATTTTTAATCTTATTAGATGAGGCCCACGGAGTTTAATTTTGCAAATAGCTGTCCATAGGTTATTGACACTTTTTCTAATAGGGTAAGTGTTGGTGTCCTAACTTTGATCAATAACAACTGATTTAAGGCTGCGGCTTTCGATCATTTTGGTAATCAAGTAATCGATTAGTTTGTTGGATTAATCGGATAAAACACACTTACAGCTTCAATGTCAATTTTAGGTCAAATTGTTGAAATAAACAATGATTTTCTGCTTAAACTTTCATTCTTTTTTGTCGAATAAATCCACATGATCAAGATTAAAATTGCACTTTTAACACGTATGCTTTAATAAAAGAAGCTCAAATCTCTGTTGTTCGCCGCCCCACTGTCGCTCTTGTGTGCGCCCGATTGCAGCGGCCGTGTGGGAACTAGGTCCGCGTATTTAAAGTTCCGGGCATTCCTAGCAAACCAGATTTGATCTTTTTTAGTTACACTCAAACTGTTAATAATACTTTAATTGATTAATCGTTGCAGCCTTATACTGATTGAACTGTCAAGTGTTGCGTTCAGGGTCAGGGCACAGAAACAATAGTAGAGTGCGTTTGGCAAAGGTAGCATTTCCTGAACAAGCTGCGCTTTTGAAAATTATTGTTGTCCCTTCTTGCAAGAATACTAAAGCATCTTAAAAGTCATTTAGATAACCTATATCGTAAAAAGTCGCTACTTTTTTCCCTACACTTTGAACCCCGTGTTGCAAATTTTTGGATTTTTCTTTGCTAAAGCAAATAAAACATGCATGTGTTATTGTTTGTGCTATGGTGCCATTTTTTGGAAGAGTTCGCTCATTGCAGGAGCTGATAAGTGTTTTCTTCTGTTTAAAGCTATGAACCAGAAGTAGAAGTGTTGTTCCGTCTTCTCATCGTCCATAGCGTTTTTACTCGCATGGATTCTTCATCCATCAACGTTTGTAAGTTTTACAATGCAACTAAAACAATTCATACTCACTAAATCGTCCAATGTGTGATGTCTGTAAGAGAACTTTCATGCATATTTGTCCGTGCTATCGCAGTGTAATCAAGCTGGCGTCATTAACATTAGCTATTATTACAACGGCATTCTTTTTGTATTGTTTCAGTTCCAGAAATTTTTCAGTAAATTTACCAAAACGTCACCGTGGAGTTATTGAGTCTGTTTAGCTGATTGGAGAGCGAGCTTCCGCAGCTAGTGGGTCCGGGATGATGACTTCTGTTTTGTTTGATCAGCCGTTTTACTGCCGCGTCACAGACATTGTTTGGAAACAATAAAGGTATGTAAAAAAACTTAAAAAATATTCTGTGTAAATGACTAATTTTACAATGTATAAAACTGCGACTTATATTGGAAAAAAATAGCATATGGCAAAATGGTCTTTTTTTTCTGGAAAATACGGTAATATTGTTTAGGTAATTGTAACTCTAACAACGTCCTCCATGGAGGAAGTAGACTCCAAACCAAGCAGCGTTCCTAAGTATGACTGCTCTCGGGCATCTAGAATCTGATCGGGCCTCATGGGGTGAACAATGTTGGCGGACTGTGGTGCGATGGTGTACTTCTCTAAAAAGGCCAGCTCTGTGGCGGACTGGTAGCCAGGGTTCTGCTGCTGCTGCTGCGCTTCAGGCTGCATGCTGTCAATGCCGTGCGTCTGAGTGTCGGCCCTGTGAGCGTCCAGTTCGCCACCTGCCATCTGGACGGGGACTAAGGTGACAGGAACGCACACGTTAGTAGGCGCGTCGCCGGATTGCACCGCTGACTTCGGCGCTGCAATAAAAGGATCCGGGCCCAATTTGTCCTGGCCGGGCGTTCCGAGGGGCTGCTCGGGCGAGCGGTTACAGTGCACGTGGTCCACGTGATACTTGAGCTTGTCTTTCCTTTTAAAGGTGGCGTTGCAGTGTTGGCAGTTGAAAGGACGGTCGTCAGAATGGATAACCATGTGCTTCGTCAAGGTCTTCTTGATCCGAAAGGTCTGGGGGCACTCTGGACATCTGAAGGGTTTCTCACCTGTCACAGAAGCATGAGATACAATTGACATCAAATATGGCTGATACAGCATGGTGAAAGATGGAGAATACCGGTAGATGCCAATAACTGGGGGAGGGGGAGAGAGAGAGAAAGAGAGAGAGAGAGATAGCGCGAGAAAGAGAAAAAGAGAGAAAGAAATAGATAGAGGGTGAGCAAGACAAAGAGAGAAAAAGAAAGGGATAGAGAGGGACAAAGAGATAGAGACAGAAGAGAGAGAAAGAGAAAACTAAAGAGATAGATACAGAGAGGGAGAAAGAGAGGAGCATGGTTAAAGATGGAGAATACGGGCAGATGCCCATAACTGGGGGAGGGGGAGAGGGAGAGTGAGAGAGATACCTAAGAGATAGAGATAAAGAGTGAGTGTGAGAGAAAAAGAAAGAGAGATAGCGAGAGAGAGAAACAGCTAGAGGGAGAGAGCGAGAAAGAGAAAGAAAGAGATGGATAGAGCGAGATAGAGAAAAGAGAGAAAGAGATCGATAGAGGGTGAGAAAGAGAGGGGGGAAGAGAGAGAGACAGAAGAGAGAGAAAGAGAGGAGCATGGTTAAAGATGGAGAATACGGGTAGATGCCCATAACTGGGGGAGGGAGAGAGAGAGAGAGCAAGAAAAAATTAAGAAATACAGATAGAGAGAGCAAGAGTGAGTGTGAGAAAGAGAAAGAAAGAGAGATAGCGAGAGAGAGAAATGAAAGAGAGGAAGAGTAAGAGGGAGAGAGCGAGAAAGAAAGAGATAGATAGAGCGAAACAGAGGAAAAGAAATAGATAGAGGGTGAGCAAGACAAAAAGAGAGAAAGAAAGAGATAGAGAGGGAGGAAGAGAGAGAAAGAAGAGAGAGAAGGAGAGAGCTAAAGAGAGGGAGAAATAGAGGAGCGTGATTAAAGATGAAGAATACGGGTAGATGCCCATAACTGGGGGAGGGGGGGAGGGAGAGAGAGAGAGAAAGCAAGACAGATACCTAAGAGATAGAGATAGAGAAAGAGAGTGAGTGTGACAGAAAAAGAAAGAGAGACAACGAGAGAGAGGAATGAGAGAGAGGAAGAGCTAGAGGGAGAGAGCGAGAAAGAGAAAGAAAGAGATAGATAGAGCGAGATAGAGAAAAGAGAGAAAGAGATAGAGGGTGAGAAAGAGAGGGGGGAAGAGAGAGAGACAGAAGAGAGAGAAAGAGAGGAGCATGGTTAAAGATGGAGAATACGGGTAGATGCCCATAACTGGGGGAGGGAGAGAGAGAGAACAAGAAAAAATTAAGAAATACAGATAGATAGAGAGAGCAAGAGTGAGTGTGAGAAAGAGAAAGAAAGAGAGATAGCGAGAGAGAGAAATGAAAGAGAGGAAGAGTTAGAGGGAGAGAGCGAGAAAGAAAGAGATAGATAGAGCGAAACAGAGGAAAAGAAATAGATAGAGGGTGAGCAAGACAAAAAGAGAGAAAGAAAGAGATAGAGAGGGAGGAAGAGAGAGAAAGAAGAGAGAGAAGGAGAGAGCTAAAGAGATAGAGAGAGGGAGAAATAGAGGAGCGTGATTAAAGATGGAGAATACGGGTAGATGCCCATAACTGGGGGAGGGGGAGAGGGACAGAGAGAGAGAAAGAAGAGACAGATACCTAAGAGATAGAGAAAGAGAGTGAGTGTGACGGAAAAAGAAAGAGAGACAGCGAGAGAGAGGAATGAGAGAGAGGAAGAGCTAGAGGGAGAGAGCGAGAAAGAGAAAAAAAGAGATAGAGCGAGAAAGAGAAAAAGAGAGCAAGAGATAGAGGGTGAGAAAGATAGGGAAAGAAAGAGATAGAGACTGAAGAAGAGAGAGAGAGAGAAAGAGAAAAGCATGGTTAAAGATGGAGAATACGGGGGAGGGAGAGAGAGAGAGAGCAAGAGCAACTTAAGAAATACAGATAGATAGAGAGAAAGAGTGAGTGTGAGAAATAGAAAGAAAGAGAGATAGCGAGAGAGAGAAATGAGAGACAGGAAGAGCTGGAGGGAGAGAGCGAGAAAGAAAGAGATAGATAGAGCAAGAAAGAGAAAAAGAGAGAAAGAAATAGATAGAGGGTGAGCAAGACAAAAAGAGAGAGGGAGGAAGAGAGGAGCATGATTAAAGATGGAGAATACGGGCAGATGCCCATAACTGGGGGAGAGAGAGAGAGAGAGAGAGAGAGAGAGAGACATATACCTGAGAGATAGAGAAAGAGAGTGAGTGTGAGAGAAAAAGAGAGACAGCGAGAGAGAGGAAGAGCTAGAGGGAGAGAGTGAAAAAGAGAAAGAAAGACATAGATAGAGCGAGAAAGAGAAAAAGAGAGAAAGAGATAGCGGGTGAGAAAGACAAAGAGAGAGAAAGAAAGAGATAGAGACAGAGGAGTGATAAAGAGAGAGCTAAAGAGATAAATAGAGAGGGAGAAAGAGAGGAGCATGGTTAAAGATGGAGAATACGGGTAGATGCCCATAACTGGGGGAGAGAGAGAGAGAGAGAGAGAGACATATACCTGAGAGATAGAGAAAGAGAGTGAGTGTGAGAGAAAAAGAGAGACAGCGAGAGAGAGGAAGAGCTAGAGGGAGAGAGTGAAAAAGAGAAAGAAAGACATAGATAGAGCGAGAAAGAGAAAAAGAGAGAACTAGATAGCGGGTGAGAAAGACAAAGAGAGAGAAAGAAAGAGATAGAGACAGAGGAGTGATAAAGAGAGAGCTAAAGAGATAAATAGAGAGAGGGAGAAAGAGAGGAGCATGGTTAAAGATGGAGAATACGGGTAGATGCCCATAACTGGGGGAGGGGGAGAGAGAGAGAGAGAGCGAGAGAGATACCTAAGAGATAGAGAAAGACAGTGAGTGTGAGAGAAAAAGAAAGATAGTGAGAGAGGAAGAGTTAGAGGGAAAGAGAGATGGAGCAAGAAAGAGAAAAAGAGGGAAAAGAGATAGAGAGACAGGAGAGAGAGAGAGAGGGAGAGAGAAAGAGAGGAGCATGGTTAAAGATGGAGAATACGGGTAGATGCCCATAACTGGGGGAGAGAGAGAGAGAGAGTTAGATAGTGAGAGAGAGAGCAGCAAGACGGAGAGAGCGAGAAAGAGAAAAAGAGAGAATGAGATAGAGAGCGAAAAAGAGAAATGGAGAGAAAGAAAGATAGAGGGACAGAAGAGAGAAAGAGAGCTAAAGAGATAGAGAGGGAGAGAGAGTAGTTGATTCGATTCGTATTCGGACGTATAGGGACGGCGTGGCGCAGTGGGAGAATGGCCGTGCGCAACCCGAGGGTCCCTGGTTCAAATCCCACCTAGTACCAACTTCGTCACGTCCGTTGTGTCCTGAGCGAGACACTTCACCCTTGCTCCTGATGGATGCTGGTTGGCGCCTTGCATGGCAGCTCCCTCCTTCAGTGTGTGAATGGGAAAATGTGGAAGTAGTGTCAAAGCGCTTTGAGTACCTTTAAGGTAGAAAAGCGCTATACAAGTACAACCCATTTATCATTTATTTATTCGAATCGATTTCTTCCCACACCCCTAATATATATATATACTATAATATTATATTATTATATATATTATATAGTAATATCATATCCATTTTTTCTACCGCTTATTCCCTTTCGGGGTCGCGGGGGGCGCTGGCGCCTATCTTAGCTACAATCGGGCGGAAGGCGGGGTACACCCTGGACAAGTCGCCACCTCATCGCAGGGCCAACACAGATAGACAGACAACATTCACACTCACATTCACACACTAGAGCCAATTTAGTGTTGCCAATCAACCTATCCCCAGGTGCATGTCTTTGGAAGTGGGAGGAAGCCGGAGTACCTGGAGGGAACCCACGCATTCACGGGGAGAACATGCAAACTCCACACAGAAAGATCCCGAGCCTGGATTTGAACCCAGGACTGCAGGACCTTCGTATTGTGAGGCAGACGCACTAACCCCTCTTCCACCGTGAAGTAATATCATATATTATAATAATATCAGTATATATTATATACTGTATATATAATGTGTAAATATTATATTTTATATTGCTACTATGGTACATTTTTAGTCTACTTTATAACTTTTGTTTTCGCCCTTGTGTGCATTATCCTTCCCATCCGTTTTAACTGAGCTACTGTGTGGAACAATTTCCCTTGTTGATCATGAAAGTTCTTACCTGAGTGGGTCCTGAAGTGCATTTCAAGACTGGACTTCCCTTTAAATTCTTTCTTGCAAACCTCGCACTGATGCATGGCCGTTTTATACCTAGATCCAGGAAGAAGGGAGGTCACTGGCGTTCGTGAAACAAAGAATAATGCAAATGTGATAAAGTCATCATCTCAACATACTTCTGCCACACTTTCTCCCCCAAATGCACACTTTTGTAGTGGACTGTTAAGTGGTCGTTGCGCCTGAAACACTTCCCACATTCTTCACACTGGTGAGCTTTTTCACCTGAAATGGACATGTGTGACATTACATAAACATCTTACGCCATCAAATGAAGAGAATGTGACATAAATTGTACTTGGGGCCACGTTTGAAGAAAGCTTAGGACTGGAGAGTTGGATTTCTGCCCAGAGATCGGTAGGTTGTGAATTCGAACTCCAGCCAAGTCATACTAAAGACTAAAAAAATGGGGCCCGTTGTCTCCCTGCTTGGCACTCAGCATCAAGGGTTGAAATTGGGGGTTGAATCTCCAAAAATTATTCCCGGGCGCGGCCACCTCTGCTGCTCACTGCTCCCCTCACCTCCCAGAGGGGGTGAACAAGGGGATGGGTCAAATGCAGAGGACACATTTCACCACACCTAGTGTGTGTGTGAGACAATCATTAGTACTTTAACTTTTTCTCCCATTAATGTTATTCTCATTTTAAGAAGCAGCGTCCTCTGCAGCAGACATTTGTTGTTGGGCAATTTCATTTGTCGGAATTACACATTTTGGAAACACAATAGCCCTGTTATGCAACGCACACGTGTCCAATGCAGAGAACACTCGTTTTTTTAAAGGGGAACATTATCAGCAGACCTATGTAAGCGTCAATATATACCTTGATGGTGCAGAAAAAAGACCATCTATTTTTTTAACCGATTTCCGAACTCTAAATGGGTGAATTTTGGCGAATTAAACGCCTTTCTATTTATCGCGCTGGAGGCGATGACGTCACATTCTGACGTCATTTTCATTTTCAACACATTACAAACACCGGGTCTCAGCTCTGTTATTTTCCGTTTTTTTGACTATTTTTTGGAACCTTGGAGACATCATGCCTCGTCGGTGTGTTGTCGGAGGGTGTAACAACACTAACAGGGAGGGATTCAAGTTGCACCACTGGCAAGAAATCTGCCGCCAGACCCCCATTGAATGTACCAGAGTGTCTTCACATTTGACCGGCGATGCTAAGACAGACATGGCACAGAGATGTATGGATAACCTGCAGATGCATTTGCAACGATAAAGTCAACGAAATCACAAAGGTGAGTTTTGTTGATGTTGTTGACTTATGTGCTAATCAGACATATTTGGTCACGGCATGACTGCCAGCTAATCGATGCTAACATACTACGCTAATCGATGCTAACATGCTATTTACGCTAGCTGTATGTACATTTGAAACTAGATACCCACATTTAATGCGAAACAAACACTTACCAATGGACGGATTTAAGTTGCTCCAGTGTCACAAGATGCTAAAGTCCTGATCGTTTGGTCCGCACATTTTACCGGCAATGCTAATAAGGCAGCCATGCTATGGGCCACTTCATTAGGTACACCCACGCTATGGCCGAATAGCGTCAATAGCTATTCGCTCAATAGCTTCAATTTTTTCTTCAATTTCGTTTTCGCTATCTGCCTCCATACTCCGACCATCTGTTTCAATACATGCGTAATCTGTTGAATCGCTTAAGCCGCTGAAATCCGAGTCTGAATCCGAGTCTGAATCCGAGCTAATGTCGCTATATCTTGCTGTGGTAACCGCCATGTTGTTTGTATTGGCAGCACTGTATGACGTCACAGGGAAATGGATAGTGGTTTTGAAGATAGCGAAAATAAGGCACTTTAAAGCTTTATTTAGGGATATTCCGGTACCGGTAAAATTTTGAAAAAATTTTCAAAAAATACAACAAGCCACTGGGAACTGATTTTTTATTGTTTTCAACCCTTTTGAAATTGTGATAATGTTCCCCTTTAAGGCACGCCCTCAATATTGTTGTCTGGGTGGAAATCGGGAGAAATTTGGGACAATGGTTGCACCGGGAGATTTTCAGGAGGGGCACTGAAATTCGGGAGTCTCCCGGGAAAATCGGGAGGGTTGGCAAGTATGACTATCATGTTAACGCGATCGGGAGTCAAACTACTTTACCAGAGTGAATTTTCTGATGTTTGGTCAGGTGATCATGGCGTATGAAAGTCTTCCCACATTGATCACACTCGTAGCGCTTGTCATCATGGTGGACTCTCAGGTGAAGCCTGCACAAGAAAACGGAAATGCTGGTTATCGGTCCTGCTAGACACCGACATCTTTTTAATAATACCACATTAACATTTGACAAGCAAACAATTACACAAGGCGACTCGGTAAAGAATCTGGGAATTATCTTCGACCAGACTCTCTTGTTTGAGTCACACATTAAGAATGTTACTAAAACGGCCTTCTTTCATCTCTGTAATATCGCCAAAATTCGTTCCATTTTGTCCACTAGCGACGCCGAGATCAATAGTCATGCGTTCGTTACGTCTCGTCTCGATTACTGTAACGTATTATTTTCAGGTCTCGCTATGTCTAGCATTAAAAGATTACAGTTGGTACAAAATGCGGCTGCTAGACTTTTGACAAGAACAAGGAAGTTTGATCATATTACGCCTATACTGGCTCACCTGCACTGGCTTCCTGTGCACTTAAGATGTGACTTTGAGGCATGGGTGTCAAACTCTGGCCCGCCGTGTAATTTCACTTGGCCCTTGAAGCAATATCAAATTAACATTAGAGCTGGCCCGCCGCTGTAACACCACATTCACCGCCAATACTCTTACTTCCCAACCCTCCCGATTTTCCTGGGAGACTCCCGAAGTTCAGTGCCCCTCCCGAATTTCATCCGGGACAACAATATTTGGGGTGGGGCTTTAAAGGCACTGCCTTTGGCGTTCTCTACAACCTGTCTCCACGTCCGCTTTTCCTCCATACAAACAGCGTGCCGGCCCAGTCACATAATATATGTATCTTATACACACACACACAAGTGAATGCAACGCATACTTTGTCAACAGCCAAAAAGGGTCACACTGAGGGTGGCCGTATAAACAACTTTAACACTGTTACAAATATGCGCCACACTGTGAACCCACACCAAACAAGAATGACACATTTCGAGAGAACATCAGCACCGTAACACAACAGAACAAATACCCAGAACGCCTTGCAGCACTAACTCTTCCGGGATGCTACAATATACACCCCAGCTACCACCAAACCCCGTACACCTCAACCCCACCGCCGAAAAGAGGCATTCAATTTTTATTTAAATTTCATTTGATATGCCATTGATATTTTTTTAATTATTATTATTATTATTATTATTATTTGAAACTTGATTTTGCATGTCACTATAAAGTTATATAAGCCTTGCTTGTTCAATATTCAATGCAAAACTTGTTTGGGTCTTTATCAAAAGGTTAATTTGTTCAACCTCGGCCCGCGGCTTTGTTCGGTTTTAAATTTTGGCCCACTCTGTATTTGAGTTTGACACCCCTGCTTTAAGGTTTTACTACTTACGTTTAAAATACTACACGGTCTAGCTTCATCCTATCTTGCCGACTGTATTGTACCATATGTCCCGGCAAGAAATCTGCGTTCAAAGAACACCGGCTTAGTGATTCCCAGAGCCCCAAAAAAGTCTGCGGGCTATAGAGCGTTTTCTATTTGGGCTCCAGTACTCTGGAATGCCCTCCTGATAACAGTTAGAGATGCTACTTCAGTAGAAGCATTTAAAAGTCCCATCCTAAAACTCATTTGTATACTCTAGTCCAGGGGTCGGGAACCTTTTTGGCTGAGAGAGCCAAAAAGACAAAAATTTTAAAATATATTTCCGTAAGAGCCGTATAATTTTTTTTTTTTAACACTGAACACAACTAAACACGTGCATTTTTAAGTAAAACCAACATTTCTAAGAGTATAACAGGTCTCTTATTCTTTGTAATAACATTGTTATTCTGAAGCTAACTGTGGAGGGGGCGTGGCCTGCGGGCCTGCAGCGACAGGTGCGTGGAAGGCCCACCTGGGCCTTGTTATCTAATCACCTGTCGCTCTGTTATAAGCAGCAGCCAGGAGGAGAGACTGGGTTGGGGCTGGACATACTATTGCTGGAAAGCAACTGAGACTTATTGAAAAATAAAACAATATTGTAACCCTGAAACAGGCTCTCATGTCGGTGCTTGTGGGTTTGAAGAACCCCCAGGAGGGCAAGCCCCACATTAACCAATAATTAATAAATAACTTCTTACTATTAACGCAACTTCTTGAACAGGTGCGGTAGAAAACGGATGGATGGATTAAAAATGCATGAGAATGTTTTATAATTTTAACATTATTTTTAACACTGTGATAAGTGGAATTATTCATTACTTATCGTGTTAAGCGACGTCAGCTCAGATTTATCAGAGAGCCAGATGCGGTCATCAAAAGAGCCACAGGTTCCCTACCCCTGCTCTAGCCTTTAAATAGACCCCCTTTTTAGACCAGTTGATCTGCCGTTTCTTTTCTTTTCTGCCCGCCCCCCTCTCTCTTGTGGAAGGGGGGGGCACAGGTCCGGTGGCCACGGATGAAGTGCTGGCTGTCCAGAGTCGAGACCCAGGACCGCATGTGCATCGGTTGGGGACATCTCTGAGTTGCTGATCCGTCTCCGCTCGGGATGGTCTCCTGCTGGCCCCACTAAAGACTGGACTCTCACTATTATTTTAAATCCACTATGGACTGGACTTTCACAATATTTTGCTAGATCCACTCGATGTCCATTGCATCCGGCTTCCCCTAGGGGGGTGGTGGTGTTACCCACATCTGCGGTCTTCTCTAAGGTTTCTCATAGTCATCCCACTGGGTTGTGAGTTTTTCCTTGGCCTTATGTGGGATCTGAACTGAGGATGTTGTTGTGGCTTGTGCAGCCCTTTGAGACACTTGTGATTTAGGGCTATATAAATAAACATGGATTGATTGAAAGGAAACGCCCGTTTCAGAACCGAAATCTCTTCTCAAGATCTCCTTGTCTCACCTATAGGAGCTGCCGTGGCGGAAACTCTGTCCACAGATGCTACACAAGTGAGGCTTCTCGCCGCTGTGGATGCGCATGTGCTCCTTCAAGGTTGTCCTGAGAGGGAAAAAAAGTCAACTTTTCAATGGGAGGAATCAGATAAAGGGAACATGATGGAGATGTAAATGCAGACCTCTCCCTTACTGCTTTGCCACAAACAAAGCATGTCCACTTTCGCTTCCCTTCATGCGTGCACTCGATGTGCCTCTTTCTGTTGCCGGTGTCGTTGAACTGTCTGCCGCAGAACTCACACGGAAAAGGTCCTTAAAAAGAAAAATCAAGGTTGTTCACAACACTGGAACCTCTAAAACAGGTGTGTCCAAACTTTATTACATGGGGGCTGCATTTGGCTAAAAATGTGTACCTGCCCTGCCCTGCAACCACCTGCTTTCAGTACTATACGGCCTGGGCTACTGGGTGTGAAGTTGGAGAGGATGCAGGTGGAGGCCCATTTGGTGTCCTGGGTTGCAGATTACCTGACTGACAGACCACAGTACGTTCGACTGCAGGACTGTGTGTCTGACAGGCTGGTCGGCAACTCCGGGGCCCCGCAGGGCACAGTCATCTCCCCCTTCCTCTTCACCATTTACACCACCGATTTCCACTATCGGTCAGAGACCTGCCACCTTCAGAAGTTTTCTGAACACTCTGCGATAGTGGGGTGTATTGAGGATGGTGATGATGAGGACTACAGGGCACTGGTGGAGGACTTTGTCACATGGTGTGGAAAGAACCACCTTCAGCTCAATGTGACTAAGACCAAGGAGCTGGTTGTGGACCTGGGAAGGAGGAGGAGTACTCCGGCAACCGCCGTTTCCATCAGGGGGGTCGATGTGGACATGGTTGAGGATTATAAATACCTCGGAGTACACATCGACAACAAGCTGAATGGGTCAAAATGCGCTGAGGCCCTCTACAAGAAGGAGGCTAGGATCCTTCAACGTCTGTACAAAGATGTTGAAGATGTTCTACGAGTCGGTGGTGGCGAGCGCTTTCTTGTATGCCGTGGCAACGGGCTGAGAGTGAGGGACGCAAACAGACTGGACAAGTTGGTAGAGAAGGCCAGTAACGTGGTGGGAGTGGAGCTGGACTCTGGTGGTGGTGTCAGAGAGGAGAAGTCTAGCAAAACTCCGAGCCATTATGGACTACACCTCCCACCCACTAAACTCGGACCTTGCGGAGAGAATGAGCACGTTCAGTGGAAGGCTCAGACTCCCAAAATGTAACACGGAACGACACAGGAGGTCCTTCATACCGACACCCATCAGACTGTATAATGCATATGTTCCTAACTGCACTTAAATGTAGAATATATCTAGAATATATTTATATTATTCATATACTATATATATATATATATTTAATATATGTCATATATTATTTATTACTATTATTGTTCATTGTGAGCGAACTGTGGTGCTGAATTTCCCCCAGGGATCAATAAAGTACTTTCTATTCTATTCTATACATTATTTCCCCATTGTAGGATTAAAAAAGGAGACCAGACCAAGAAGCTGGTTGTGGACCTGGGAAGGAGGAGGAGTATTCCGGCAACCACCGTTTCCATCAGGATGGTCGATGTGGACATGGTTGAGGATTATAAATACCTCAGAGTACACATCAACAAGCTGAATGGGTCAAAACACGCTGAGGCCCTCTACAAGAAGGAGGCTAGGATCCTTCAACGTCTGTACAAAGATGTTGAAGATGTTCTACGAGTCGGTGGTGGAGAGCGCTTTCTTGTATGCCGTGGCAACGGGCTGAGAGTGAGGGACGCAAACAGACTGGACAAGTTGGTAGAGAAGGCCAGTAACGTGGTGGGAGGGGAGCTGGACTCTGGTGGTGGTGTCAGAGAGGAGAAGTCTAGCAAAACTCCGAGCCATTATGGACTACACCTCCCACCCACTAAACTCGGACCTTGCGGAGAGAATGAGCACGTTCAGTGGAAGGCTCAGACTCCCAAAATGTAACACGGAACGACACAGGAGGTCCTTCATACCGACACCCATCAGACTGTATAATGCATATGTTCCTAACTGCACTTAAATGTAGAATATATCTAGAATATATTTATATTATTCATATACTATATACATATATATATTTAATATATGTCATATATTATTTATTACTATTATTGTTCATTGTGAGCGAACTGTGGTGCTGAATTTCCCCCAGGGATCAATAAAGTACTTTCTATTCTATTCTATACATTATTTCCCCATTGTAGGATTAAAAAAGGAGACCAGACCAAGAAGCTGGTTGTGGACCTGGGAAGGAGGAGGAGTATTCCGGCAACCACCGTTTCCATCAGGATGGTCGATGTGGACATGGTTGAGGATTATAAATACCTCAGAGTACACATCAACAAGCTGAATGGGTCAAAACACGCTGAGGCCCTCTACAAGAAGGAGGCTAGGATCCTTCAACGTCTGTACAAAGATGTTGAAGATGTTCTACGAGTCGGTGGTGGAGAGCGCTTTCTTGTATGCCGTGGCAACGGGCTGAGAGTGAGGGACGCAAACAGACTGGACAAGTTGGTAGAGAAGGCCAGTAACGTGGTGGGAGTGGAGCTGGACTCTGGTGGTGGTGTTAGAGAGGAGAAGTCTAGCAAAACTCCGAGCCATTATGGACTACACCTCCCACCCACTAAACTCGGACCTTGCGGAGAGAATGAGCACGTTCAGTGGAAGGCTCAGACTCCCAAAATGTAACACGGAACGACACAGGAGGTCCTTCATACCGACAGCCATCAGACTGTATAATGCATATGTTCCTTGACTGCACTTAAATGTAGGATATATGTAGAATATATTTATATTATTCATATACTATATATATATATATATTTAATATATGTCATATATTATTTATCAATCAATCAATCAATGTTTACTCATATAGCCCTAAATCACTAGTGTCTCAAAGGGCTGCACAAACCACTACGACATTCTCGGTAGGCCCACATAAGGGCAAGGAAAACTCACACCCAGTGGGACATCGGTGACAATGATGACTATGAGAACCATGGAGAGGAGGTAAGTAATGGATGTCGAGCGGGTCTAACATGATACTGTGACAGTGCAATCCATAATGGATCCAACACAGTCGCGAGAGTCCAGTCCAAAGCGGATCCAACACAGCAGCGAGAGTCCTGTTCACAGCGGTTCTAGAAACATAACTGAATTGATTCCAGCCAAAAAAGAGTTTTAACAATAAAGTCACAACAAGACTTTACAAAGTGGCCGAAATATAGCTGGAGATGCATGAATAATCAGAATTTCCTTAAATAAAAAAATTCATACTTTTACTTGTACGCTAAATTGCATTACTACTTCATTGTCACTTGATGTCCTCATATTTTTATACCTGCAAAAGTCTCCTAGAATAGAAAGTAATATTCCTCCCCTGCGTTCCAGTTTTTTTACACTTACAAGACCTGACCAATAGGTGGCACTGTATGGCATGACACACTGGCCTATGAGGTTCATGTGTGTTTCTTAAAGGGGAACATTATCACCAAACCTATGTAAGCGTCAGTATATACCTTGATGTTGCAGAAAAAAGACCATGTATTTTTTTAACCGATTTCCGAACTCTAAATGGGTGAATTTTGGCAAATTAAACGCCTTTCTGTTTATCGCTCTTTTAGCGATGACGTCAGGATGTGACGTCACCGAGGTAACACACCCGCCATATTCATTTTCACATTACAAACACCGGGTTTCAGCTCTGTTATTTTCTGTTTTTTCGACAATTTTTTGGAACCTTGGAGACATCATGCCTCGTCGGTGTGTTGTCGGAGGGTGTAACAACAGGGAGGGATTCAAGTTGCACCACTGGCAAGAAATCTGCCGCCAGACCCCCATTGAATGTACCAGAGTGTCTGCACATTTGACCGGCGATGCTAAGACAGACATGGCACAGAGATGTATGGATAACCTGCAGATGCATTTGCAACGATTAAGTCAACAAAATCACAAAGGTGAGTTTTGTTGATGTTGTTGATTTATGTGCTAATCAGACATATTTGGTCACGGCATGACTGCCAGCTAATCGATGCTAACATGCTATGCTAATCGATGCTAACTTGCTATTTACGCTAGCTGTATGTACATTTGAAACTAGATACCCACATTTAATGCGAAACAAACACTTACCAATCGACGGATTTAAGTTGCTCCAGTGTCACAAGATGCGAAAGTCCTGATCGCTTGTTCCGCACATTTTACCGGCGATGCTAATAAGGCAGCCATGCTATGGGCCACTTCATTAGGTACACCCACGCTATGGCCAAATAGCGTCAATAGCTATTCGCTCAATAGCTTCAATTTCTTCTTCAATTTCGTTTTTGCTATCTGCCTCCATACTCCGACCATCTCTTTCAATACATGCGTAATCTGTTGAATCGCTTAAGCCGCTGAAATCCGAGTCTGAATCCGAGCTAATGTCGCTATATCTTGCTGTGGTAACCGCCATGTTGTTTGTATTGGCAGCACTGTATGACGTCACAGGGAAATGGATAGTGGTTTCGAAGATAGCGAAAATAAGGCACTTTAAAGCTTTATTTAGGGATATTCCGGGGCCGGTAAAATTTTGAAAAAAACTTCAAAAAATACAACAAGCCACTGGGAACTGATTTTTATTGTTTTTAACCCTTTTGAAATTGTGATAATGTTCTCCTTTAAGAATGCTTTTTTGGGCACTAAATTGACATGATCAAATTTTTTTGCATTTACATCTTTGGAAGTGAAATTTCTGAACTAATTATGCCAACAATTTCAGTGAACCAAACATTTGTGTGTTTAAAAGTTCAGTTTGTTGAAACTCAAGTTTGGTGGTGGTGGTGTTTTAAAATTCAGTAAATAAAAAGTCAGTGCAGAAATATTTGTTGCTTCAAAACTCAAGACCCGCTTTCCGTAAATTAAGACTGAAGCAATCAATCCTGTCTCAGAACCAGCCAATGTGGTGTCAAATTTGCAGGTCACATGACTTCATAAGTTTTGAAGCAACGAATATTTCTGCACTGTTTATCAAAACGCTGTATTTTAACAAACTGAATTTTTAGACACACAGATTTTTCAGACAACTTTTTTTTCAGCATAATTCGATGTAAAAAAAATATATATATACGAAAAATTTGTTCACAAAATTCCAATGTAAAAAATGTAATTACAGGAATTCAGTGTCTATAAAAAGCTTCTGTAATGACACAAATTAACTACCTGTAGCAACTGATGCACTTTGACATTAGGACTCAAGCGTGTGTATTAAAGAGTTAATCCATCCATCCATCCATTTTCTACCGCTTATTCCCTTCTGGGGTCACGGGGGGCGCTGGCGCCTATCTCAGCTACAATCGGGCGGAAGGCAGGGTACACCCTGGACAAGTCGCCACCTCATCGCAGGGCCAACACAGATAGACAGACAACATTCACACTCACATTCACACACTAGGGCCAATTTAGTGTTGCCAATCAACCTATCCCCAGGTGCATGTCTTTGGAAGTGGGAGGAAGCCGGAGTACCCGGAGGGAACCCACGCATTCACGGGGAGAACATGCAAACTCCACACAGAAAGATCCCGAGCCTGGATTTGAACCCAGGACTGCAGGAACTTCGCATTGTGAGGCATAATGTTGATAATTCTGTGACCATAGAGGTTCTATTGTATGTTCACACAATTAGTCTCCATATTTAAGTGCAGTCAAATTTGATGCAAGCTAAAGTTGAATAAAAAAGTAAATAATACTACAAAATCAAGGTGGCACGTTATGTAAATGGTAAATAAAAACAGAATACAATGATTTGCAAATCCTTTTCAACTTATATTCAATTGCAAAGTCAAGATACTTAAAGTTCGAACTGAGAAACTTTTGTTATTTTTCGCAAATATTAGCTCATTTGAAACTTGATGCCTGGAACATGCTTCAAAAACGATGGCACAATTGTCAAAAAAGACTGAGAAAGTTGAGGAAAGCTCATCAAACACTTATTTTGGAACATACCAAAGGTGAACAGGCTAATTGGGAACAGGTGGGTGCCATGATTGGGTATAAAAGCAGCTTCAATGAAATGCTCAGTCACACACAAACAAGGATGGGGCGATTGGTCGAGCGGTTTAAGAACATTTCTCAACGAGCTGTTGCTAGGAATTTAGGGATTTCACCATCTTCGGTCCGTAATATCATCAAAAGGTTCAAAGAATCTGGAGAAATCATTGCACGTAAGCAGAGAGCTCGTGACTTTCGATTCCTGCATCAAAAAGCAACATCAGTGTGTAAAGGATATCACCACATGAAGTGAAGTTAATTATATTTATATAGCGCTTTTCTCTAGTGACTCAAAGCGCTTTACATAGTGAAACCCAATATCTAAGTTACATTTAAACCAGTGTGGGTGGCACTGGGAGCAGGTGGGTAAAGTGTCTTGCCCAAGGACACAACGGCAGCGACTAGGATGGCGGAAGCGGGAATCGAACCTGCAACCCTCAAGTTGCTGGCACGGCCACTCTACCAACC
Source organism: Nerophis ophidion (assembly GCF_033978795.1). Taxonomy (NCBI): domain Eukaryota; kingdom Metazoa; phylum Chordata; class Actinopteri; order Syngnathiformes; family Syngnathidae; genus Nerophis; species Nerophis ophidion. Next base: position 23,135,018 of record NC_084638.1, on the reverse strand, counting down.
GAGCTATACCGCCCCACATGTGCTCAGGAACACTTCAGAAAACCACTGTCAGTAATTACAGTTTGTCGCTACATCTGTAAGTGCAAGTTAAAACTCTACGATGCAAAGCCAAAGCCATTTATCAACAACACCCAGAGATGCCACCGGCTTAGCCGGCCCCGAGCTCATCTAAGATGGACTGATGCAAAGTGGAAAAGTGTTCCGTGGTCTGACGAGTCCACATTTCAAATTGTTTTTGGAAATATTCGACATCGTGTCATCCAGACCAAAGGGGAAGCGAACCATCCAGACTGTTATCGACGCAAAGTTCAAAAGCCAGCATCTGTGATGGTATGGGGGTGCATTAGTGCCCAAGGCATGGCTAACTTACACATCTGTGACGGCGCCATTAGTGCTAAAAGGTACATACAGGTTTTGGAGCAACATATGTTGCCATCCAAGCAACGTCTTTTTCATGGACGCCCCTGCTTATTTCAGCAAGACAATGCCTAGCCACATTCTGCACGTGTTACAACAGCGTGGCTTCATAGAAAAAGAGTGCAGGTACTAGACTGGCCTGCCTGTAGTCCAGACCTGTCTCCCATTGAAAATGTGTGGTGCATTATGAAGTGTATAATACCACAACGGAGACCCCGGACTGTTGAACAACTTAAGCAAGAATGGGAAAGAATTCCTCCTGAAAAACTTCAAAAACTGGTCTCCTCAGGTCCCAAACGTTTACTAAGTGTTGTTAAAAGGAAAGGCCATGTAACACAGTGGTAAAAATGCCCCTGTGCCAACTTTTTTGCAATGTGTTGCTGCCATTGAATTCTAAGTTAATAATTATTTGCAGAAAAAAAATGTAGTTTCTCAGTTCGAACAGTAAATATCTTGTCTTTGCAGTCTATTCAATTGAATATAAGTTGAAAAGGATTTGCAAATCATCGTATTTTGTTTTTATTCACCATTTATATAACATGCCAACTTTACTGGTTTTGGGTTTTGTATGATAAAATAATATTTCTCCCTATACTGCTCACCTAAGTGGAACTTTTCATGGTGCTTAAGCCTGGCAAACCTGGACTTGAAGTACTCGTCACAGAAAGAGCATTTGAATGGCCGGTCTTGTGTGTGCAGGATCATGTGTTCCTGCAAGTGAGGCCTGCGGGAAAAAGTCTTCATACAAATCTGAAGAAAGGAGCAGTGACATTTTCATCAGGCAATGGTTGACACAGTGTTATGAATTTTGCAAAAAAAAACAGGAGATGGGATCTTACAGCACACTTCCAGCCTTCGCTTTTCTTCTTCCTCTTGCTGAGAAACTCTTGGAGATGGTCTGGGTGGAACCTGGACAAAAAGGAGATCAGCAGCTTAGACGGCAACAAGATAGAGGATGAACCTTTTTTTTTTTTAATTAAAAATGTATTACAATTATTAATAAACCTACTCATTGACCTAGTGGTTAGAACAGGGGGCACCAACGCGGTGCCCGCGGGCACCAGGTCGCCCGTAAGGACCAGATGAGTAGCCCGCTGGCCTGTTCTAAAAATAGCTCAAATAGCAGCACTTACCAGTGAGCTGCCTCTATTTTTTACATTTTATTAATTTACTAGCAAGCTGGTCTCGCTTTGCTCGACATTTTTCATTCTAAGAGAGACAAAACTCAAACAGAATTTGAAAATCTAAGGAAATATTTTAAAGACTTGGTCTTCACTTGTTTAAATGGTAAATGGGTTGTAGTTGTATAGCGCTTTTCTACCTTCACGGTACTCAAAGCGCTTTGACACTACTTCCACATTTACCCATTCACACACACATTCACACACTGATGGAAGGAGCTGCCATGCAAGGGGCTAACGAGCACCCATCAGGAGCAAGGGTGAAGTGTCTTGCTCAGGACACAACGGACGTGACGAGGTTGGTACTAGGTGGGATTTGAACCAGGGAACCTCGGGTTGTGCACGGCCACTCTCCCACTGCGCCACGCCGTCCGAAAAAATATATTCATTTATTTTTTTTGCTTTGCTTCTTAAAACTTTCAGAAAGACAATTTTAGAGAAAAAATACAACCTTAAAAATGATTTTAGGATTTTTAAACACATATAGCCTTTTACCTTTTAAATTCCTTTCTCTTCTTTCCTGACAATTTAAAATTTAAAGCCCACCAGGCTGCACCAAACTTTTGGTGCCTTGTTGACACAGAAGTACAGTGGTGTATGCGCAGCAGCTATGAAGGTTGCAAGCCTGTTTGGTTCAACTTATCTTTTGTCAATCAGCCTTTTCTGACATGAACTTCATCAAGAACAAACACAGAACACGTCTCACTGATGCACAACTGCAAGACTCACTCAGAGTTGCAGTGTCAAGTTTCACACCAGAGTACAACACACATGCAATCCCAGGCTTCAGACTAACTGACAAAGAAACAGATAACAGATTTGGTGTCCAGTTCAAAGTTTGACATGATTTATTTAAAAATGTGAGAGTTGACTTTTGTATTTGACATGAGTTATTATTTTTACAAACATGGTGCAAAGTAATTCATGATTTGTTAAAAAATGTTAGTGGCTAACTAGTTAAAATGGGATATTGTGATTTCACAAGACTGTCCTGGAAGTGATCATTTGAAAATGTTCAATTTGAAAAATGTGCACTTAGAGAAAATATAGAAATAAAGTGTTGCATATTGATATTTATCTGTTTCTATATATATTTATTGTGAGAAATCATTAAGATGATCAGTGTTTCCACAAATATAAACATAATTAATTATTAATAATAAAATATAGTTAAAAGGTAAACTGAGCAAATTGGCTATTTTGGCAATTTATTTAAGTGTGTATCAAACATTGACAACCAAATAATTAAACAAGGTGACTCGGTAAAGAATCTGGGTATTATCTTGGACCCAACTCTCTCCTTTGAGTCACACATTAAAAGCGTTACTAAAACGGCCTTCTTTCATCTCCGTAATATTGCTAAAATTCGCTGCATTCTGTCCACTAAAGACGCTGAGATCATTATCCATGCGTTTGTTACGCCTCGTCTCGATTACTGTAACGTATTATTTTCGGGTCTCCCCATGTCTAGCATTAAAAGATTACAGTTGGTACAAAATGCGGCTGCTAGACTTTTGACAAGAACAAGAAAGTTTGATCACATTACGCCTGTACTGGCTCACCTGCACTGGCTTCCTGTGCACTTAAGATGTGACTTTAAGGTTTTATTACTTACGTATAAAATACTACACGGTCTAGCTCCATCCTATCTTGCCGATTGTATTGTACCATATGTCCCGGCAAGAAATCTGCGTTCAAAAGACTCCGGCTTATTAGTGATTCCTAAAGCCCAAAAAAAGTCTGCGGGCTATAGAGCGTTTTCCGTTCGAGCTCCAGTACTCTGGAATGCCCTCCCGGTAACAGTTCGAGATGCCACCACAGTAGAAGCATTTAAGTCTCACCTTAAAACTCATTTGTATAGTCTAGCCATTAAATAGACCTCTTTTTTTAGACCAGTTGATCTGACGCTTCTTTTCTTTTTTTGCTGCCTGGCCGCCATGTTGCTGCCTGCAGGAATCGTTAAGTGAATCATTTGAAAAATTGGTGAGCGATTCCAAGGAATTGATACACTAGAAGGCGTTTCTGGACAAGAACCGGTTTCAAATCCCTAACTAATACACTTAAAGTTTTACCACCTACATTAAAAGGAAAAAAAGAGTGTCTCACCTCCTGACGTGCTTAGCCAGCGTTTTCTTGCTGGCGTGGAGTTTATTACAAAAAGGACACTTGTGTTCTTTCTTCTGGAAGGGAGCGTCGCTGGCGTGTTTCTTTTTGTGAACGGTCAAGTTAGACTTGGTGGAGTAGCACTGGAGACAGACGTCACACTGGAAGGGTTTCTCTCCCGTGTGCACTCTGGTGTGACTCTCGTACTTCCCTAGGAGACGCAGGATTCAACAATTAGGCGAGTCGCACAACTTGAAAGCATGATACATTGACATTGATGGGAGTGACTTTGGAGAAAGCCAACAAATTGGTAGAGAAGTATTAGCTGAACCGAGTGATATCTTTTTAGTCATTCACAATCTTCATCTTGGCGGTTGCTCGCTTACAACACACAGGATTCAGGGACATCACCTGCCTGCTTGCGACTCATTTAGGGAGAAGTTACACAAAGTAAAATAACAATTACAAGGGATAAAACAGTGGTTCTTAACCTGGGTTCGATCGAACCCTAGTGGTTCGGTGAGACGGCATCAGGGGTTCCGCGGAGGTCCAGACACACCCGACTCATCGCGTAAATAAAAACTTTATGGATACCCCTAAACAAAGTTCCCTCTAATTTTCCATCTGATTTGCAGGTGTGTAATTTGTTGTGGTTCATTTTGTGCAAAAGTAAAAAAAAACAACAACATACAACTTTGTCCTGAATTTGAAAAAAAAAAAACCTTTTATTTTTCACTAAAGAAGGGTTCGGTGAATGCGCATATGAAACTGCTGGGGTTCGGTACTTTCAACAAGGTTAAGAACCACTGGGATAAAATATGATTACAAAGCAAAATGTTCCGTTGTGGGAAATTTCAGCTTCAACCCATATGGGCAATATGAGCCCATCAACACGGACGGACGAGCAAGAATGACGGCAACAGAAAAAAGACAGCCTGACGTAGTTCAATATTTTTTTACATTTTTGCTTACAGAGATGAGTTCATTTTTTTTTTTTTTTTTTAGGATAACACAGTTATTTAACTTTAAATTACAGTTCAATGGTAAACAATTACACAGAAATGAGAAATATGTTCATATCTTTAAATGGTTACTTGAATAATTTTTATATAAACATACTTGCCAAACTTGAGACCTCAGAATTCGGGAGATGGGGGAGGGGGGACTGTTTGGTGGTAGTGGGAGTGTATATTGTGGCGTCCCGGAAGAGTTACTGAAACCTACTCAGTGGCCTAGTGGTTAAAGTGTCCGCCCTGAGATTGGTAGGTTGTGAGTCATACCAAAGAGTATAAAAAAATGGAACCCATTGCCTCCCTGCTTGGCACTCAGCATCAAGGGTTGGATTTGGGGTTAAATCACCATAAATGACTCCCGGCCGCGGCACCGCTGCTGCCCACTGCTCCCCTCACTTCCCAGGTGGTGTTAAAGGGGATGCGTCCAATGCAGAGAGCAGATTTCAACACACCTCGTGTGTGTGACACTCAATGGTACTTTAACTTTAGTGCTGCAAGGGGTTCTGGGCATTTGTCTTGTTGTGTTCATGTTGTGTTACGGTGTGGCTGTTCTCCCGAAATGTGTTTTGTCATTCTTGTTTGGTGTGGGTTCACAGTGTGGCGCATATTTCTAACAGTGTTAAAGTTCTTTATACGGCCACCCTCAGTGTGACCTGTATGGCAGTTGACCAAGTATGCCTTGCATTTACTCATGTGTGTAAAAAACCTTTATATTATGTGACTGGGTAGGCACGCTGTTTGTATGGAAGAAAAGCGGACGTGACAACATGTTGTTGAGGACGTTAAAGGAAAGGCACGCCCCCAATATTGTTGTACAGGTGGAAATCGGGAGAAATTTGGGGGAATGGTTGCCCCGGGAGATTTTAGAGAGGGGCACTGAAATTCGTGAGTCTCCCGGGAAAATCGGGAGGGTTGGCAAGTATGATTATTAACCATGTATAGTATTTATAATTTTTTCTTCAGTTTAGGAGCGTATGTAGAGCTCTAAATTATGGAAGTAGAATTGTTTCACATAAACTTATATATATCAATATGATATTAATACATATGCCGGTTGTTCAGGGGAGTGTGTAGGTCACATGTATTTGTGCATCTGGTTTGTGGGAGGAATATACGTTTATTTATAAGAACAAGAAAGTTTGATCACATTATGCCTGTACTGGCTCACCTGCACTGGCTTCCTGTGCACTTAAGATGTGACTTTAAGGTTTTACTAATTAGGTATAAAATACTACGCGGTCTAGCTCCAGCCTATCTTGCCGATTGTATTGTACCATATGTCCCGGCAAGAAATCTGCGTTCAAAAGACTCCGGCTTATTAGTGATTCCTAGAGCCCTAAAAAAGTCTGCGGGCTATAGAGCGTTTTCCGTTCGGGCTCCAGTACTCTGGAATGCCCTCCCGGTAACAGTTCGAGATGCTACCTCAGTAGAAGCATTTAAGTCTCACCTTAAAACTCATCTGTATACTCTAGCCTTTAAATAGACCTCCTTTTTAGACCAGTTGATCTGCCGCTTCTTTTCTTTCTCCTATGTCCCCCCCTCCCTTGTGGAGGGGGTCCGGTCCGATGACCATGGATGAAGTACTGGCTGTCCAGAGTCGAGACCCAGGATGGACCGCTCGTCGGGACCCAGGATGGACCGCTCGCCTGTGTATCGGTTGGGGACATCTCTACGCTGCTGATCCGCCTCCGCTTGAGATGGTCTCCTGTGGACGGGACTCTCGCTGCTGTCTTGGATCCGCTTGAAATGAACTCTCGCGGCTGTGTTGGAGCCACTATGGATTGAACTTTCACAGTATCATGTTAGACCCGCTCGACATCCATTGCTTTCGGTCCCCTAGAGGGGGGGGGGGGTTGCCCACATCTGAGGTCCTCTCCAAGGTTTCTCATAGTCAGCATTGTCACTGGCGTCCCACTGGATGTGAATTCTCCCTGCCCACTGGGTGTGAGTTTTCCTTGCCCTTTTGTGGGTTCTTCCGAGGATGTTGTAGTCGTAATGATTTGTGCAGTCCTTTGAGACATTTGTGATTTGGGGCTATATAAATAAATATTGATTGATTGATTGATTGATTATACAAATTCTTGATTTATTTGTATGCCACTTTTTTATATTCATAAATTGTATTTGTATATATATCTTCAAATCTCAAAAAAATATTTACAAATACGCGTTTATTTATACAAATTATTTATTTATTTGTTTATCACATTTGTATTTGTATTTTTAATAATATATGCATATGTATTAATATCCAACCATTTTTACCGCTTGTCCCTTTCGTTAATATATATAAGTTGATGGGAGATATTTCTACTTCCATACTGAGTCTGTCTGCATAAAGACAAATATTTCTGAAAGTAAATTATTGCATACTGTTGTATTGAGTGGCACCTTGACAGAAGAATATTTATATTGACAGTCTAAAGCATGGGTGTCAAACTCTGGCCCGTGGGCCTAATTTGGCCCGCCATGTAATTTCATTTGGCCCTTGAGGCAATATCAAATTAATATTAGAGTTGGCCCACCGGTATTGTGCCGCTGTGACACCGCATTCACCGCTAATATTCATACTTGCCAACCCTCCCGATTTTCATGGGAGACTTCCGGAGTTCAGTCCCCCTCCCGAAAATCTCCCTGGGCAACCATTCTCCCGAATATCTCCCGATTTCCACCCGGACAACAATATTGGGGGCCGTGCCTTAAAGGCACTGCCTTTAACGTTCTCTAACAACTGTCGTCACGTCCGCTTATCCTCCATACAAACAGCTTCATAATGTAAGCGGCCTATACACACTCATAAGTGAATGCATTGCATACTTGGTCAACAGCCATACAGGTGACACTTGAGGGTGGCCGTACAAACAACTTTAACACCGTTACAAATATGTGCCACACTGTGAACCCACACCAAACCAGAATGACAAACACACTTCGGGAGAACATCTGTACCGTAACACAACAGAACAAATACCCAGAATCCCTTGCAGCACTAACTCTTCCGGGACACTACAATACATGCTACCACCTAAGAGGTTAATTTGTTCAACCTTGGCCAGCGGCTTTGTTCAGTTTTAAATTTTGGCCCACCCTGTATTTGAGTGTGACACCCCTGGTCTGACATGTCTTGCTTCACTTGTTATTTTCGCAGTTTTATGTCTTTATATGTAAAAAGTTTAAAAATTGCAAATCGAATTGCAATTTTGGAGAGAATATGGAAAATATGTTTTTCTCAAAGTTTGAATATTTAAAAGTACACTTAAAAATATTATTTTAAACTATCTAAAACGCTGGGAAAAATAGCATTTGTTGTCTGTCCCCTAAAATTAAGATACATTTTGTTCAAATTCTCGGGGGTCGGCAATGCGCGGCTTTCAAGCCACAAGCGGATCTTTAGCGCCGCCCTAGTGGCTTGCTGGAGCTTTTTCCAAAATGTAATAAAATGGAAAAAGATGAGGAAAAAAAAAAAATTGTTTTAATATGGTTTCTGTAGGAGGACAAACATGACACAAACCTTCCTAATTGTTAGAAATTCCACGGTTTACACTAAACATGCTGCATTGAACGTCCTTGAACGCACTGTAGTTTGTTTACATGTACAACTTTCCTTGATGCTGCCACAGAAAGACATGTTTTATGCCACTCCTTCTTTGTCTCTATTTGTCCTTCAAACGTTTTATGCTGTGCGTGAATGCACAAAGGTGAGCTTTGTTGATGTTATTGACTTGTGTGGAGTGCTAATCATACATATTTGGTCTCTGCATGACTGCAAGCTAATCGATGCTAACATGCTATTTATACCACCTATTTTAAGTATATTTGAAGTCATTTTATTTGTAGTTTCCGTTTCCTTCAACTTGAACACACACATCTATACCTTTGGCCGTTCTAAGCCAGTCATTTCCAGGAGTTATCTCACCCTCTGAAAAGCCTCAGTTTTAGTAATGTTTTCCAATGTTGTAAAAATGTGTAGAATAAATATTACATTTCAACATTTCGGACGACGTGGCGCAGTTGGGAGAGTGGCTGTGCCAGCAACCTAAGGGTTCCTGGTTCAATCCCCACCTTCTATCATCTTCGTTGCGTCCTTGAGCAAGACACTTAAAGGCGAACATTATCACAATTTCAAAAGGGTTAAAAACAATAAAAATCAGTTCCCACTGGCTTGTTGTATTTTTTGAAGTTTTTTTAAAAATTTTACCGGTCTCCGAATATCCCTAAAAAAAGCTTTAAAGTGCTTGATTTTCGCTATTTGCGATGCCACTATCCATTTCCCTGTGACGTCATACAGTGCTGCCAATGTAAACAAACAATGGCGAATAGCACAGAAAGATATAGCGACATTAGCTCGGATTCAGACTCGGATTTCAGCGCCTTAAGCGATTCAACAGATTACGCATGTTTTGAAACGGATGGTTGGAGTATGAAAGCATTGAAGAAGAAACTGAAGCTATTGAGCGAATAGCTATTGACGCTATTCATAGCCATAGCATGGCCGAATAGCTGCGTTAGCATCGCCGCTAAAATGTGCGGACCAAACGATCAGGACTTTCGCATCTTGTGACACTGGAGCAACTTAAATCTGTCGATTGGTAAGTGTTTTTTTCGCATTAAATGTGGGTGGAAGGAAACGTAATATAGTTGCAAATGCATCTGCAGGTTATCCATACATCTCTGTGCCATGTCTGCTTTAGCACCGCCGTTAGGTAAATAGCATGTTAGCGTTGATTAGCGTAGCATGTTAGCATCGATTAACTGGCAGTCACGCCGCGACCAAATATGTCTGATTAGCACATAAGTCAACATCAACAAAACTCACCTTTGTGATTTCGTTGACTTTATTGTTGCAAATGCATCTGCAGGTTATCCATACATCTCTGTGCTATGTCTGCTTTAGCATCGCCGGTAAAATGTGGAGCCACTCTGGTACATTCAATGGGGGTCTGGCGGCAGACACTTTGGCATCTTCGGGCCAGTGGTGCAACTTTAATCCCTCCCTGTTAGTGTTGTTACACCCTCCGACAACACACCGACGAGGCATGATGTCTCCAAGGTTCCAAAAAATAGTCGAAAAAACGGAAAATAACAGAGCTGAGACCCAATGTTTACAATGTGTTGAAAATGAAAATGGCAGCCGTATTACCTCGGCGACGTCATCCCCTCCAGCGCGATAAACAGAAAGGCGTTTAATTCGCCAAAATTCACCCATTTAGAGTTCGGAAAGCGGTGAACAAAAATAGATGGTCTGGTGATAATGTTCCCCTTTAACCCTTGCTCCTGATGGGTCCTGGTTAGCGCCCTGCATGGCCGCTCCTGCCATCAGTGTGTGAATGTGTGTGTGAATGGGTGAATGTGGAAATAGTCTCAAGGCGCTTTGAGTTCCTTAAAAATGTACAAAAGCGCTTGACTATTTCATTTCTGTCAACGAAGATGTGCATCAACCTGCGACAAATAGTCATTTTGATAGTAGGCTAATATAGACAATTATATCATGTGTTGCCTTCATTATAACACTTATATATAGATTTTTATTTTTGGTCCAATATGGTTCTTTCAACATTTTGGGTTGCCGACCCCCGAGTAAACCTAACACTTTCAGTGATATTTCTACTACGTGCTGTGGAATGAGTATTTTCATAGTTCTCACCTGCTCGGTCGAAGCTCTTGTCACATTTGGGGCACATGAGAGTCTTCTTGCTGGCGGTGTGGATGATGACAGGAGCCAGACCTTCAGGGTACACTGGACTTTGGCTGGAACTTCGTGCTGCTGGCGTTTTCACTCCGACCTCAGTGTTGGTCTGCTGCGCCGTCCTCTCGCTTTCCCCACAGGGCTCAGTGGCTTTCTTCTGCACGGCCGCCTCCTCACTTAGGCCCCCTTCGTCCTCTCCGTCCTCCTGCTCACCGACCAAATCTTCTACCTGAGACGATTTTGTTTCGTCCACCGGCATTTTGGTTCCTGCTTCTTCATCCAATCTTTCGTCAGCCTGCGCCCTTGTTGGCTCCTCTTCCTCAGAGGTGTCCGCCATGTCATCCTTTTCGTACTTAGTAGGAGCTTTCCTCCTCCGAGTAGATCTCCGCATGGCAGACATCTTATAAGCGGACATCTTTTCTGTTGTACTTTGAACCGGACTATCAGTCCGACTCGGGTTCTGCGGGTTGTTTTCTGTACAAAACTGTTGAATACATGCGTTTGGAGTGTCAGCATCACCTTCTGGAGAAAGAGTGGGTGTCACTAGTCTTGATTCAGCGCGAGCTCGGATTAAATTTACAGGGATGTTAACTTCCTCGTCATACAGCAACTTCAATACATCCATCATGTCCAAGAACCGGGCTGCTTCCATTAAAGCCTGGATATCTGCCTCCGCGATGACGCACTCCGAAGTGTACAACAAGCCCAGCAGGTGCTGGAAAACCGATTCTTCCACATGGTCCAGAGTCACATAGGTCATGGCAGGGTTCTTGGATAGCTCAGCGTGGAAGTAACTGCTCCCGTGTGACAATACCACTTTGTGTGCACCGTATAGTTTCCCACCCACGGACACGGTCACGTCACAGAACCTCTGCCGCGTCCGATCCTCGTTCAAGAACTTCAGTAGGTTGTGGCTGTGCTGCGCCATGGTCAGGTGCCTGTTTTGTGGAGCCGGTTCTTGGAAAGTTTGAGAGCACAAGTGAACAGTTCCCCTTGCTGTTGCAGATTCTTGAATGGCGCGGCTTTGCCTGCTGCATTTGGCCGGCAACGAATTACACATTTTTTTCTTCATTGGAGTGTCAGGGTACCATGCATGTATGACCCCTTAAAAACAAAGAAGAATAGCATGAAAGCCTAGAACATACAGTACAGGCCAAAAGTTTGGACACACCTCATTCACAACACAACACACCTCATTGATAAAGCAAGAAATTCCACTAATCAACCCTGATACGTACACCTTGGACAAGGTTCCACTTCAAAAACTGTCCCCCGGAAAATATCAATCAATCAATCAATCAATGTTTACTTATATAGCCCTAAATCACTAGTGTCTCAAAGGGCTGCACAAACCACTACGACATCCTCGGTAGGCCCACATAAGGGCAAGGAAAACTCACACCCAGTGGGACTTCGGTGACAATGATGACTATGAGAACCTTGGAGAGGAGGAAAGCAATGGATGTCGAGCGGGTCTAACATGATACTGTGAAAGTTCAATCCATAATGGATCCAACACAGTCGCAAGAGTCCAGTCCAAAGCGGATCCAACACAGCAGCGAGAGTCCCGTTCACAGCGGAGCCAGCAGGAAACCATCCCAAGCGGAGGCGGATCAGCAGCGCAGAGATGTCCCCAGAAGATACACAGGCAAGCAGTACATGGCCACCGGATCGGACCGGACCCCCTCCACAAGGGAGAGTGGGACATAGAAGAAAAAGAAAAGAAACGGCAGATCAACTGGTCTAAAAAGGGAGTCTATTTAAATATATTTGTAACCTATTTAAATATATTTGTAACCAGTGAAGCCAAACATCAGTTTGTGAGGTATTTACAGTATTAAAAGTTACATTGGAAGTTAACTTTTCTGACAATCAGCATTTTTTATGTTGATATAAAAAAAAATCTTCACTGTGGAGGACACTAAAATGAACATTATTGTTTTACGCTGGATGTTTACATTTAAACTTTCAAGACACTCAACTAAGTTTTTTTTTCAAATATTTGCTTGAAACAGTGGATGTCCCTGCACAAATATTTGCACAAAAAAATACATGTCTGTAGTATGATTAGAACATCTTAGCGTTATGTTTGCGTTCAATTACAGCAGGGGTGTCCAAACTTTTTCCACAGAGGGGGCCATTTTGATATTTTTCATTTTCAAACCATAACAAAATATATGGATTTTTTTTTTGTTTTTTTTATCCTTAGGGCTCCTGGGGAGCATAGAGGGTCTCAGTCACTAAAATGTTAAAAATAAGTCAAAATATTATTATTATTTTTTATTTAATGCTTACAGTAAATCTCAACTTGAGGTTGATATAAAGTAAAACGAATAAGGTTTTATGCCTTTTCTGTCAAAGACAACTTTTTTATAGTAAAACTGAAATATCCAGTATTTAGATAGATGGATAAATTTATTGATTTCTTCAGGAGAGTTCCTTTATTTAACAATTAAAGCCCTCAAAGTTCAATAACGCAGGACACCATTGATTTTAATTATTTAATATTTTTGAGTAATCACAGTGAAAAGTAAATAAAATCCTACTAAATATATTTGAGATCCAAAAGGTTCCCCACTCATAAAGTGACACATTTTTATTAGTTTTTTTTTTTACTTTTAACACTTAAATTTCAAGATCAACTTCCGATATATCTGTCGATTTTAAATTTGAACTATTACCGTATTTCCTTGAATTATTAATTTAAAACCTCTTCTCACTCCTGTGCTTACCAAAAGGCATGCGGTAAAAGTAAGCATGCGCTAATTATTTTAAAACCTCTTCTCACTCCGGCACTTACCAAAGGTATGCAGTAAAAATTTGAGTGTGATGTAAGCTTGGACCTTAAATCCTACAGAATAGCTCTTAATCTTCTTCCCTTTATGCGGTTTCAAATTACCGGTATCGAAATCAGCCTCCTCCATTTTGAAAATGATGACAGGGGAAGTGTCACTCGTGACGTCACGAGTTTGACATACTAAGCATGCGCTGATTATTTTGGGAAGCGACTTTGACCCGGCAGTAATTCAAGGCAGGCGCATACTATATGCCCTGCGGCAATTCAAGGAAATACGGTATTTTGTTTGTTTTATGCTCTTTTGTCAAAATGTTCATGTTTTTATATGGCAACCACACAACATATGCAATATTTTTTCCACATAAAACATTTTAAAGTGATAATTTTTAAGTAATAATTCATCATAACATAGATTTTTGTGTCTTTTTTTTTTTAGCAATGGAAAAAAAAAAGAAAATAAAGACAAAAGGGGGGAAAAACGGTCTGCATGGCAGCTTTGTGTCAACTTTGCCACTTTTTCTCATTAGATTTCACCTCATTCCACTTTTTATTTTTGCAATACTATCAATTTTGCAATTTTTGCAGAATGTGTGGCGGGCCGGTAAACGATGAGCTGCGGGCCGCAAATGGCCCCCGGGGCCGCACTTTGGACACCCCTGAATTACAGTAAGTGTGTTTATCCTAAACATTCCTGGCACTTCATTGCACACACTATGGCATTTTTAAGTGTTATTTTTGGACATATACCAGAATAATATCGTACCGTGGCCTTAATACCGTGATATTATCGTATCGTGAGATTTTGATCCATCCCTATTGACAACATTCGGTACCACCATCCATCCATCCATTTACTACCGCTTGTCCCTGCTGCTTTAAAAAGGACAACACAAGCTCCCATGGTAATGTGCATTAATCACATCACGGTATTCTAGTCGTGTTTTTCAAGTAAACGATAACTTGCAGTTGATACAAGTTACGAAAAAATCAGCCATCAGTCTGAATAAGACAATAAATTAACGATTATTTATTAAATAAAAGCACATTATTGTGTGTCAAACAGCTGGGTTTGAACTACATTCTCTCCCCACCTTAAGGACCCCTAGCTTGCTATCAGGCACAGGCAAGGCCCCCCCCTCTAAGGATATGTTGACAAACGACCTCAACGCTTTTGTGGACATTTGCGTAGAAATGGCTATTTTCAGATAAAAGCTTACCTTAAATAAAGTATCCGCGTTGACGAAGAGCCACGAAGACGAAATATAAGACCAGTTGTAGAAAAAAATATTGTAGGAATAATTATTTCCGGTACGTCTGCAAGGCCTTTCCTCCCATTTTAACGACATCGTAACAAGCAGCTCACCTATTGGCTGGTTTAGAATTAAAATTAAAACAATTTAAAAGCGTAATGTTTAATATAATACATGTGGTTTATTTGTATATATGTAAAGTTAAAGTGTAATAACATATTTTAAATCAGTCTTTAAATACGAATAATAATAGCGACTAATCATGCGGAAGCGTTGACGGAGGTTGAAGGGCTAGGACTCTTGGGTAATGTAGTTTATATATACTATCGAGCCAGTAAACATACATTGCCATCAGTTAAGTATTTATCTCTTATACTGTATACAAAAATACTATTTTTTATTTATATCTTAGTTTTTTATTATTGTCTTTACGTTATTATTAATGTGTATTGTTGTTATCTGGCCATTGGAATATTTTAAAAAGGACTCATTTAATTTATATATATAAAAAAAAAAGTATTGGTCAAAAAAGAATGTCTTCAAAAAATTGATCAGACTATTTTCTGTTGGCTATCATCCATGCTTTCATAACGTATACTTACCAAATTAGAGCAAATGACCTCATTTGCCTTTTGAAGTCCTGCAGGCCTCATGCCAGCAGGATACTCTGCCAAGTACTTAGTCGGCCAAGTCAAGACTCATGTGAAAGTGCACGTTGCATTCATGTCCACGTGCATGCATGTCCGTGGTTTTGGATAGAAACCAATGGAACTATACCGTGAATGATGATAAAATGCTCTGAAGTAATGAAAAGCACATGCATGTGCATCCTCATGGAAATAAATATATGTCTTTTTTTAATGTAAATACATTATATTGTCAACAGTATGCCTTGACTCACATGAACTTGAAGTGCCATCCCATTCAATATAATGTCGATCCACCTTTTGCAGCTGTTATAGCTTCAAATCTCTTCTGGGAAGGCTGTCCACAAGGTTGCAGAGTGTGTTTATAGGAATTTGCGACCATTCTTCCAAAAGCACATTGGTGTGGTCACACACGGATGTTGGTCAAGAAGGCCTGGCTCTCACTTTCCGTTCTAATTCATCCCTAAGGTTTTCTATCGGGTTCAGGTCAGGACTCTGTGCAGGCCAGTCAAGTTCATCCATACCAGACTCAGTCATCCATGTCTGTATGGACCTTGCTTTGTGCACTGGTGCACAGTCATGTTGGAAGCGGGAAGGGGCCCTGCTCCAAACTGTTCCCACAAGGTTGGGAGCATCAGATTAGATAGTACTTTATTTATTCCGTCAGGAAAGTTCCTTAAGGAAAATTAAAATTTTCAGCACAATCCCATTCAAGATCAAACAAACATTACAGGGGGACAGAACAGGATCGCTGACGGGTCTGCCGGCTTCCAGCTCCCCTTACAAAAAAGATGAGATACAGGTAAACAAGCCATAGTACACATCCCTCTTACATGTGTGTAAGAGGGAAACATCAAACATCAAAGAACACAGAGGACATTAAAGACATTAAAGCAGCAGATACAACCAGACACTTCTACATACAGCTATGAATAAAAAGTAAAAGAAACATATCCACTGTGGTGGCCTCTGCGGTGTTCCACGCCATCGTCCGCTGGGGTGGAGGGAGCATGGCCAGAGACAGGAGCAGACCCAACAAAGCAACCAAGACAGCCGACTCCACCTCCTCACCCAGCCAAGACACCGCGAAGCCTCCCCGTCCCAGCGCTCAGTGCTAGCTCCGCAGCCCTGTCCCCTCATCTGCATCTCCTCCAGTCCCTCCAAACCGACTCCGGTGTGGCAGACACCCAGCAGCTGGTCTCCATGGCCAAAAGGCTCCCGGGAGGCAGATCCAGAAGTCCACAAAAAAAGCACCACAGAGGTCACGAAAGTGCCACCCCTTGTCACACAGTCCGAAAGGGTCCCGGACCAAAAGGCAAAAAAGTATAATAACACATGAAAACAAGAGGGAAACACAAAAGGACGACACAAGAGCACAGAGATCCTGCCAACAGCAGCCACTACAAAATAA
Organism: Nerophis ophidion; assembly: GCF_033978795.1. Lineage (NCBI taxonomy): Eukaryota > Metazoa > Chordata > Actinopteri > Syngnathiformes > Syngnathidae > Nerophis > Nerophis ophidion. Next base: position 23,118,513 of record NC_084638.1, on the reverse strand, counting down.
AAATAAAAAATAAAAATGAAAAATAAAAATAAAAATGGGATTGTCCAAAATGTTTTGGTATCCTGGAGCATTCAAAGTTAGTTTCCCTGGAACTAGGGGGCCAAGCCCAACTCTTGAAAAACAACCCCCGCACCATAATTCCTCCTCCACCAAATTTCACACTTGGCACAATACAGTACCGTTCTCCTGGCAACCGCCAAACCCGGACTCATCCATCAGATTGCCAGATGGAAAAACGGGATTCATTACTCCAAAAAACACATCTCCACTGCTCTAGAGTCCAGTGGCGACATCCGACGCTTTGCATCGGATTGGACTTGGTGATGTATGGCTTAGATGCGGCTGCTCGGCCATGGAAACCCATTCTATGCAGCTCTCTGCGTACTGTACGTGGGCTAATTGGAAGGTCAGATGAAGTTTGGAGCCCTGTAGCAACTGACTATGCAGACTACGCACCTCAGCATCCACTGACCCCTCTGTGTCAGTTTACATGGCCTACCACTCGGTGGCTGAGTTGCTGTTGTTCCCAAAATCTTCCATTTTCTTATAATAAAGCCGACAGTTGACTTTGGAATATTCAGGAGCCTGGAAATTTCACGACTGGATTTGTTGCACAGGTGGCATCCTATGACAGTTCCACGCTGGAAATCACTGAGGTCCTGAGAGCGGCCCATTCTTTCGCAAATGTTTCTAGAAACAGTCTCCATGCCTAAGTGCTTGATTTTATACACCTGTGGGCCTAGTGATTAGGATACCTGATTCTCATCATTTGGATGGGTGGCCAAATACTTTTGGCAAAATATGGTGTATGTATTGGTTAAATAAAGGGACTTAATATTTGGGGGGTTTGTTTTGTTTGTTTTCTGATACGATACGAAACCTCTTAAAACAGATTTTTCTGTGGAGAAAGTTACAAAAATTATCTCCCTTGCTGGAATTGTCCACTCGCCAATACCATTAAAGCAGGGGTGTCAAACCCAAATACAAAGTGGGCCAAAATTCTAAACTGAACAAAGCCGCGGGCCAAAGTTGAACAACTTAACCTTTTAATAGGGACCCAAACAAGTTTTGCATTGAATATTGAACAAGCAAGGCTTATATAACTTTATATTGACATGCAAAATCGAGGTTTGTTGGTAGCGGGGGTGTATATTGTTGTGTTCCGGAAGAGTTAGTGCTGCAAGGGCTTCTGGGTATTTGTTCTGTTGTGTTACAGTGCGGATGTTTTCCCGAAATGTGTTTGTCATTCTTGTTTGGTGTGGGTTCACAGTGTGGTGCGTATTTGTAACAGTGTTAAAGTTGTTTATAAGGCCACCCTCAGTGTGACCTGTATGACTGTTGACCAAGTATGCATTGCATTCACTTGTGTGTGTTTGTAGAATCCGCATATATTACGTGACACGCTGATTGTATGGCGGAAAAGCGGACATGACAACAGGTTGTAGAGGACGCTAAAAGCAGTACCTTTAAAGGGGAACATTATCACCAGACCTATGTAAGCGTCAATATATACCTTGATGTTGCAGAAAAAAGACCATATATTTTTTTAACCGATTTCCGAACTCTAAATGGGTGAATATTGGCGAATTAAACGCCTTTCTGTTTATCCCTCTCTGAGCGACGACGTCAGAACGTGACGTCACATCGGTACTCAACGCCATTTTTCCCCACCACATCACACGCATCGAGTCTAATCAGCTCTGTTATTTTCTGTTTTTTCGACTGTTTTCCGGTACCTTGGAGACATCCTGCCTCGTCGGTGTGTTGTCGGAGGGTGTAACAACACGATCAGGGACGGATTCGAGTTGATTTACGTAGAATGTGCATCGATTAGCACGGGATGCTAATCAATGCTAACATGCTATTTAGGCTAGCTGTGTACATATTGCAGCATTATGCCTCATTTGTAGCTATATTCAAATCTAGCCTTTCCCTCCATCTGCATTTAATGCCAAACAAACACTTAGCAATCGACGGATTTAAGTTGCTCCAGTGTCAAGAGATGCGAAAGTTTGTTTTTTACCGGCGATGCTACGACAGAGATGGCACAGAGATGACAAGAATGTCTGGATATCCTGCAACACTCAAAGCAGATGCATTCCCAATGATAAAGTCAACGAAATCACAAAGGTGAGTTTTGTTGATGTTATTGACTTATGTGCTAATCAGACATATTTGGTCGCGGCATGACTGCCAGCTAATCGTTGCTAACATGCTATTTAGGCTAGCTGTATGTACATATGAAACTATATTTACATCCAGCGTTTCCTTCCACCCACATTTAATGCGAAACAAACACTTACCAATCGACTGATTTAAGTTGATCCAGTGTCAATGCAAAAGTCCTGATCGTTTGGTCCGCACATTTTACCGGCGATGCTAACGCAAAGACGGCCGAATAGCTTCAATAGTTATTCGCTCAATAGCTTCAGTTTCTTCTTCAATTTCGTTTTCGCTATCTGTCTCCATACTCCAACCATCCGTTTCAATACATGCGTAATCTGTTGAATCGCTTAAGCCGCTGAAATACGAGTCTGAATCCGAGCTAATGTCGCTATATCTTGCTGTGGTATTCGCCATTGTTTGTATTGGAATCGGTATGTGACGTCACAGGGAAAGGGACAGTGGCTTAAAGGGGAACATTATCACCAGACCTATGTAAGCGTCAATATATACCTTGATGGTGCAGAAAATAGACCATCTATTTTTTTAACCGATTTCCGAACTCTAAATGGGTGAATTTTGGCAAATTAAACGCCTTTCTGTTTATCGCGCTGGAAGCGATGACGTCAGAATGTGACGTCGCCGAGGTAACACACCCGCCATTTTCATTTTCAACACATTACAAACACCGGGTCTCAGCTCTGTTATTTTCCGTTTTTTTGACTATTTTTTGGAACCTTGGAGACATCATGCCTCGTCGGTGTGTTGTCGGAGGGTGTAACAACACTAACAGGGAGGGATTCAAGTTGCACCACTGGCCCGAAGATGCCAAAGTGTCTCCCGCCAGACCCCCATTGAATGTGCCAGAGTGTCTCCACATTTTACCGGCGATGCTAAAGCAGACATGGCACAGAGATGTATGGATAACCTGCAGATGCATTTGCTACGATAGTCAACGAAATCACAAAGGTGAGTTTTGTTGATGTTGACTGCCAGCTAATCGATGCTAACATGCTACGCTAATCGATGCTAACATGCTATTTACCGGCGGTGCTAAAGCAGACATGGCACAGAGATGTATGGATAACCTGTAGATGCATTTGCAACTATATTACGTTTCCTTCCACCCACATTTAATGCGAAAAAAACACTTACCAATCGACGGATTTAAGTTGCTCCAGTGTCAAAAGATACGAAAGTCCTGATTGTTTGGTCCGCACATTTTACCGGCGGTGCTAACGCAGCTATTCGGCCATGCTATGGCTATGAATAGCGTCAATAGCTATTCGCTCAATAGTTTCAGTTTCTTCTTCAATACTTTCATACTCCAACCATCCGTTTCAATACATGCGTAATCTGTTGAATCGCTTAAGTCGCTAAAAATCCGAGTTTGAATCCGAGCTAATGTCACTATATCTTGCTGTGGTATTCCCATTGTTTGTTTACATTGGCAGCACTGTGTGACGTCACAGGGAAATGGCCAGTGTCTTCGCAGAGAGCGAAAATAAGGCACTTTAAAGCTTTATTTAGGGATATTCCGAGACCGGTAAAATTTTGAAAAAAACTTCAAAAAATACAACAAGCCACTGGGAACTGATTTTTATTGTTTTTAACCCTTTTGAAATTGTGATAATGTTCCCTTTTAAGCAAATAGCGAAAATCAAGCACTTTAAAGCTTTTTTTAGGGATATTCCGGGACGGGTAAAATTTTGACAAAAACTTCGAAAAATAAAATAAGCCACTGGGAACTGATATTTATTGGTTTTAACCCTTCTGAAATGGTGATAATGTCCCCCTTTAAGGCACGCCGCCGATATTGTTGTCCGAGTGAAAATTGGGAGAAATTCGGGATAATGGTTGTCCCGGTAGATTTTCGGGTGGGGGGGGAGTATTAGAATTAGCGAGGAATGCACCACCGCTGTATAATACCGGCGGGCCAGCTCTAATGTTAATTTAATATAATAATAATAATAATAATAATAATGGATTAGATATATATCGTGCTTTTCTATTGTTAGATACTCAAAGCGCTCACACCTGGTGGTGGTAAGCTACATCTGTAGCCACAGCTGCCCTGGGGTAGACTGACGGAAGCGTGGCTGCCAGTTTGCGCCTACGGTCCCTCCGACCACCACCAATCATTCATTCATCATTCATTCACCAGTGTGAGCGGCACCGGGGGCAAGGGTGAAGTGTCCTGCCCAAGGACACAACGGCAGCGATTTGGATGTCAATAGGTGGGAAGCGAACCTGCAACCCTCAGGTTTCTGGCACAGCCGCTCTACCCACTACGCCAGGGGCGCTCACACTTTTTCTGCAGGCGAGCTACTTTTCAATTGACCAAGTCGAGGAGATCTACCTCATTCCTATTTGTAATTTATATTTATTTATTTATGAAAGAGACATTTTTGTTAACAAGTTAATGGTGTTTGATGATAATACAAGCATGTTTAACACACATAGATTTCTTTCTTTCACGAAGACAAGAATATAAGTTGGTGTATTACCTGATTCTGATGACTTGCATTGATTGGAATTAGACAGTGGTGCTGATAACGTCCGCATTTTCAAATGGAGGAGAAAAAAGTCCTCCTTTCTGTCCAATACCACATGAAAGTGGTTGGATTTGGCATCTCATTTGTCCAACTTGCATATTCGTTTTTAAATACTTTGTTATGAGAGTAGCATATGTGTGTGGCCCTTTAATGTCTGGCAGCAGGTGAGTGACGTCAGTGAGTGTGCGGGTGGGCAAGCAAGTGAGAAAGCGGTCGCTGAGGGTGGGGGAGAAATACATTGGCATCAAACTCCGTAGCTTGCTAGCTTGTGCACGCTAGCTTTCTGAGACTCTTATTTTGTTAGCACAGGCAGGATGAAACAGGTCTTTTATGGTGAAGACAGGAACTGTGCAGTCGGTCTTTAGAGTTTTGATAGTAGGTACGGAGTCTCTAGAAATAAAATGTGTTTCTCTGCGTCCGCCCTGTTAGTGATTTTTTGTCTTAAATATGAGCTCGCAGCAGCCAGCGTCATCTCACAAGATCCTCGGGTGCCGAGAATGTCAAACAACTGACGAAAGTGAAGTCTTGGTATGATTGATGATTGCTCATTTTTATGTCTATTTTTTAATGCCTGGCTTGAGATCGACTGACACACCCTCCGAGATCGACCAGTCGATCGGGATTGACGTAATGCCCACCCCTGCACTACGCCTTGCCGCCCCTATATATTGTCTCAAGGGCCAAAATAAATTACATGGGCCCGCGGGCCAGAGTTTGACACCCATGCATTAAAGTGTAAGACACGATAAGTGCATTAGCTTAATCCCTCTAAAGTTGGCTTGGGACAATACGAGCGTGTCCGAGAGCGCACATGTAAGCATGAGCAGAGCTGAAGATGGCGGTGCATACACCGGAGCCCCTCATGCTTGATGTGAAATGAAGAGATTGGCCAATATCTAATCATTTCGGAGGATTTGACAAGGACAATGTTGAAACTCGTCGTGCATGTTTGGATTTTATGGTGGCTTTTCGAAGGTATATGACAGAGCCATCATTATCTTTTATATCATTGGATACGCATCTTGCTATGTTTTTAAATCGTGCATTCTTCTTGCGTTTCTAGGGATTTTCTCGGACAGCGGCACCCCTGGTTGTGAACAGAAGCCGTGCCAAAACGGCGGCGTATGCCAGAGTCATGTCGGAGGTTCCAGGTGCCTTTGCTCCCAGCAGAGCGTCAATGGGCGTCTGTACGGCGGGGACAACTGCAACGTTGCACTTCGGGGCTGCGATGACGACCAGTGTCAAAGTCGGGGATTGTGCTCCCCGGCGCTTGTCAATGGAGAACACTCTTACACATGCCTATGCTTTTCTGGCTTTGTGGGGTCCAAATGCCAGACTTCCACTGTGTTTTCGTTTGAGAGCCAAGGTTACATGTATATAGAGACTCAATTTGTAGACCCGGTATCCCCTCTAAATGTCACGCTCAGCTTTCGGACGGCAAGAACTGTTGGTACCCTTCTGCAGCGCAGAGTGTCCGACCTGCTCCTCAGCGTTGAACTAATGGATGGACATCTCAGCCTCCGCAGCCTCAGAGATCAAGGATCCAGCACTCTGGTTCAGGAGTTGCCAGCGTATATTTCCAACAACGAATGGCACACGGTGGAGGCGTCGCTTGGCGGCGTGGTCAGCTTTATCAGGCTCCTCTGTACCGAGAGAAACTGCACCAGGGAAACCAGCACTGAGGTCCAAGTTCTGGAGCCCGCATCTGCTCTCCCCCAGCCCGGGACGGTCCGTCAAAGCCTCTTCATCGGAGCACACAGAGCCGAACCCTCACACGCTCTTGTGGGCTGCTTCAGAGATGTGTTTGTGGAGTCCCACCTGGTGGTGCCGGTTGCATCGCTGACAGGTTCTGACAGCCAGGTGAATGTGACCACGGGATGCAACGATGGGGACAAATGCGACGAAAGCCCCTGCCAGAACCGGGGGCGCTGTGTGAGCCAGGGATGGAGGAGTTACGAGTGTGAGTGCCACAGACCTTATGAGGGCTACAACTGTGCGGAGGGTAAGAATGACCACAACCATTCAATTGATTTATGCATTTCCTGGTGGATGAATACCGATCATTTGTATTGCAGTATGAGACAATACTGGAAAAATGAAATATGCTAAAGGAGTGTTCTTCAGCATTTTCTGATTTTAAAAAATCCCAAAGCACACCCGAGAAGAAAACATTACAATATGAAACTCGGTATCTTACCGTATTTCCTTGAATAGTCGCCAGGCCTGCCTTGAATTACTTCCGGGTCAAACTCACTCCCCAAATTTATTAGCGCATGCTTACTTTTACCGCCGGAACAAATTGGTGACGTCACGAGTGATGAATGGCGAAGGAGTTTTTTTTGTTGCTTTTACTATCTGTAAACCAGGGGTCTTGTTCCACAGCCATACAGATCACACTGATGGTTGTGATATAAAATAACTTTAACGCTCTTACTAAAATGTGCCACACTCTGTGAACCCACACCAAACACATTTCGGGAGAACATCGGCTCTGTAACACATTATAAACGCAACATAAGAATTACCCAGAATGCCATGTATCCATGACTCTTGGTGTCAGGTTCAAACATTGATGACATCTATTAAACAAGACAAAAAGGCAAAGAATCAAACAGGGACAGACTTAAATTTATACTTGGATCCGAGGAGAGGCATGGCCACTGTACACCCTGCACAGTTCCTGCACCAAGCTCTAACCCAAGATCGTTCTCGTGGTTCTTTATTTGATTTTCGCCCCCCTCCTTCCCACAGCTGTTTCCTCAAGGAAGTGGGTCGTGACCAGCATTGCCTTCGGTTCCCGAACAGATCAAAGAAAGTCCCATAAAATAGATCAAAGAAAGTTCGTAAAAATACTTAAAAGAGTCCGCCTGGAAGTCCAGCATTCAGCCTTTTTTCTTCTCGTCAGGAACACAATGTAATACAAGGTTTTATTTGATAATTTACACAAAATTTTTCCGACACTTGGCTATATTATACACCCCACTAGCACCAACCCCCCCCCCCCCCCCACCCACCCCCTCTCTCCGTGCGTCGGTTGAGGTGGGCGGGGTTGGGGGCGCGTGTATTATATAGCCAAGAGTCATGGATGGGTGGCATTGTGGGTAATTCTCATGTTGCGTTTATAATGTGTTTCAGAGCTGATTCTCTCCAGAAATGTGTTTGGTGTGGGTTCACAGAGTGTGGCACATATTAGTAAGAGTGTTAAAGTTGTTTATATCACAACCATCAGTGTAAAAGGTATGGCTGTTGACCAAGTATGCATTGCAATCTCGTATGAGAAATAGCGAAATGCATGCGTCCGGCCGGCACGCAGATAGCGTTGTGAAAAGGCGGTCGCGATGACATGTTGCAGAGCAGTGGTCCCCAACCACCGGGCCGTGGCCGCAGAAGAATTTATTAATTGTTTTTTTTATCACACTCAATTTTTTACTGCATGCCATTGGTAAGCGCAGGGGTGAGAAGAGGTTTTAAAATGATTAGCGCCTGCTTACTTTAACCGCATGCTTCGAATAAGCGCAGGAGTGAGAAGAGGTTTTAAATTCATTAGCGCCCCGGCGGCTATTGAAGGAAATACGGTATATTGACAGTATAAAGTTGTTGTCATCGAATACCTGATGCCGTTGTTCGATATAATTTCAAACCATTACCATAACCATCAATGCATCACTAATTTTCCTGTCTCAAAGATGGCCTACAAAGAAATTACCTATCTGCAGTCTGACTGAAAATTATGGAAAGCGCCACCCTACATAGCAACTGAAGCTGTGGTCAAAGATGGACTTGCTGCAATACACATTTTAAGACATTCAACGCTGTACTGCTACCTGGCGGGCTAAAGTGGATAGTTCACCTCCTAATTCGTCACGTTTCATGTGTTAGGCAAACCGTCACAAATGGTGCCTTATGAATCCTCTTCCTATTGTATTTAGACAGCACACACACAAACTACATGTAAATATAAACGAAATACAATGATTTGCAAATCCTTTTCAACCTATATTCAGTTGAATATGCTACAAAGACAACATATTTGATGTTCAAACTCATAAACTCGTTAACTTAGAATTTCATGGCTGCAACATGTGCCAAAGTAGTTGGGAAAGGGCATGTTCACCTCTGTGTTACATCACCTTTTCTTTTAACAACACTCAATAAACATTTGGGAACTGAGGAAAGTAATTGTTGAAGCTTTGAAAGTGGAATTCTTTCCCATTCTTGTTTTATGTAGAGCTTCAGTCGTTCAACAGTCCGGGGTCTCCGCTGTCGTATTTTACGCTCCATAATGCGCCACACATTTTCCATGGGAAACAGGTCTAGACTGCAGGCGGGCCAGGAAAGAACCAGCACTCTTTTTTTACGAAGCCACGCTTTTGTTAGACGTGCTGAATGTGGCTTGGCATTGTCTTACTGAAATAAGCAGGGGCATCCATGAAAAAGAAACGCTTAGACGGCAGGATATGTTGTTCCAAAACCTGTATGTACCTTTCAGCATTAATGGTGCCTTCACAGATGTGTAAGTTACCCATGCCTTGGGCACTAATGGACCCCCATACCACAGGATGGTTCGCTTCCCCTTTGGTCCGGATGACACGATGTCGAATATTTCCCCCCAAAAATTTAAATGAGGACAATGTCACAGAACACTTTTCCACTTTGCATCAGTCCATTTTAGATGATCTCGGGCCCAGAAAAAACGGCGGCGTTTCTGGATGTTGTTGATAAATGGCTTTCGCGTTGCACTTGCACTTACAGATGTAGCGACGAACTGTATTTAGTGACAGTGGTTTTCTGAAGTGTTCTTGAGCCCATGTGGTGATATCCTTTAGAGATTGATGTCGGTTTTTGATACAGTGCCGTCTGAGGGATGGAAAGTCACGGTCATTCAACGTTGGTTTCCAGCCATGCCGCTTATGTGGAGTGATTTCTCCAGATTCTCTGAACCTTTTGATGATATTATGGACTGTAGATGTTGAAATCCCTAAATTTCTTGCAATTGCACTTTGAGAAACGTTGTTCTTAAACTGTTTGACTATTTGCTCACGCAGTTGTGGACAAAGGGGTGTACCTCGCCCCATCCTTTCTTGTGAAAGACTGAGCATTTTTTGGGAAGCTGTTTTTATAGCCAATCATGGCACCCACCTGTTCCCAATTAGCCTGCACACCTGTGGGATGTTCCAAATAAGTGTTTGATGAGCATTTCTCAACTTTATCAGTATTCATTGCCACCTTTCCCAACTTCTTTGTCACGTGTTGCTGGCATCAAATTCTAAAGTCTAATGATTATTTGCATTAAAAAAAAAATGTTTATGAGTTTAAACATCAAATATGTTGTCTTTGTAGCATATTCAACTGAATATGGGTTGAAAATGATTTGCAAGTCATTGTATTTTGTTTATATTTACATCTAACACAATTTCCCAACTCATATGGAAACGGGGTTTGTATGAATATATATATATATATATATATCCATCCATCCATCCATTTTCTACCGCTTATTCCCTTTCGGGGTCGCGGGGGGCGCTGGCGCCTATCTCAGCTACAATCGGGCGGAAGGCGGGGTACACCCTGGACAAGTCGCCACCTCATCGCAGGGCCAACACAAATAGACAGACAACATTCACACTCACATTCACACACTAGGGCCAATTTAGTGTTGCCAATCAACCTATCCCCAGGTGCATGTCTTTGGAAGTGGGAGGAAGCCGGAGTACCCGGAGGGAACCCACGCATTCACGGGGAGAACATGCAAACTCCACACAGAAAGATCACGAGCCTGGATTTGAACCCAGGACTGCAGGACCTTCGTATTGTGAGGCAGACGCACTAACCCCTCTGCCACCGTGAAGCCCTATATATATATATATATATATATATATATATATACGTTAGGTCAGGAAAATACACAGGCTGTTTCATCTATACAAGCAGGTTTCTCTGCTCTTCAGGGGAAGAGAAACAGGCTTGTCGGGATGAAATAGCCTCTGTGTTTTTTCCTGATTTAACGTATATTCCGCTCTCCCCCGGTATTGAGCGCTGTATAACGGATAAACCATACACAGTACAGGCCAACACTTTGGACACACCTTCTCATTTCAATGCGTTTTCTTTATTTTCATGACTATTTACCTTGTAGATTGTCACTGAAGGCATCAAAACTATGACACCTGTGAAGTGAAAACCATTTCAGATGACTCCCTCTTGAAGCTCATCGGGAGAATGATAAGAGTGTGCAAAGCAGTGATCAGAGCAAAGGGTGGCCATTTTCAAGCAACTAGAATATAAAACATGTTTTCAGTTATTTCCCCTTTTTTTTTTTAAGTACATTACTCCACATGTGTTCATTTGTAGTTTAGATGCCTTCAGTGACAATCTACAATGTAAATAGTCATGAAAATAAAAAAAACGCATTGAAATGAGGTGTGTCCTAACTTTTGGCCTTTACTGTATATATATATATATATATATATATATATATATATATATATATATATATACACACATATATACTTACTATAATAAATATGTATACATATTATACATCCATATATATATATATATATAGATATATAGATAGATATCGGCGATGCCGATATTGATCCGATGTGAGCACGAATCATATATACTTGCATTGGTTTGTAGTGCGGAATGTAATAAAAGCCTTATCAAGTGAAATGACTCAAAAAGAGAACACTGAATGATAAAATTCTAACCGGTATCAGTAGGAGACCGGGCTTTCTGCTCCGCCGCTCCTAGTCTGTGAAACGCTCTCCCTGACCACCTGAGGGCACCACAGGCTGTGAATGCTTTTAAAAAAGGCTTAAAAACCCTTCTTTTTAAAAAATCATTTTTTTTACATAAATGGATACCAATAATTATAATAGATTTATCCAGGGCTTCACGGTGGAAGAGGGGTTAGTGCGTCTGCCTCCCAATACAAAGGTCCTGCAGTCCTGGGTTCAAACCCAGGCTCGGGATCTTTCTGTGTGGAGTTTGCATGTTCTCCCCGTGAATGCGTGGGTTCCCTCCAGGTACTCCGGCTTCCTCCCACTTCCAAAGACATGCACCTGGGGATAGGTTGATTGGCAACACTAAAATTGGCCCTAGTGTGTGAATGTGAGTGTGAATGTTGTCTGTCTATCACTGTTGGCCCTGCGATGAGGTGGCGACTTGTCCAGGGTGTACCCCGCCTTCCACCCGATTGTAGCTGAGATAGGCGCCAGCGCCCCCCGCGACCCCAAAAGGGAATAAGCGGTAGAAAATGGATGGATGGATATATATATATATACTAGGGGTGTGGGAAAAAATCGATTTGAATCGTTTATGTTGTGCCTCATTCTTGAGTGGCTCTCATGTGAGAGGGGGTAGGGGAGTGCAGTCTGACTGAAAATTATGGAAAGCGCCACCTTACTTTTATTTTAAAAAAATCGATTTTTTTTTTTTTTTTTTTAATCAATCCAACAAACCACTACACCAGGGGTCGGGAACCTTTTTGGCTGAGAGAGCCATGAAAGCCAAATATTTTAAAATGTATTTCCGTGAGAGCCGTACAATATTTTATAACACTAAATACAACTAAATGTGTGCATTTTTAAGTAAGACCAACATTTTTACAGTATAAGTCTCTTATTCTTTTTAATAACATTGTTATTCTGAAGTCAACCAATAATAAATAAAATACTTCTTACCATTAATGAACAGGTGCGGAAGAAAACGGATGGATGGATTAAGGTGCATGAGAATGTTTTATATTCTGGACGTTATTTTTAACACTGAATACCACCAGTATTATTCATTACTTATCGTGTTAAGCAATGTCAGCTAAGATTTATCTGAGAGCCAGATGCAGTCATCTAAAGAGCCACATCTGGCTCTAGAGCCATAGGTTCCCTACCCCTGCACTACACAGCAATACCATAACAATGCAATCCAATTCCAAAACCGAACCTGACCCAGCAACACAGAACTGCAATAAACAGAGCAATTGAGAGACAAACACGACACAGAACAAACCAAAAGTAGTGAAACAAAAATGAATATTATCAACAGTATCGATATTAGTTATGATTTCAACATAGCAGTGATTAAAAATCCCTCATTGACATTATCATTAGACTTTTATAAAAATTAAAAAAAAGTGTCACAGTGGCTTACACTTGCATCGCATCTCATAAGCTTGACAACACACTGTGTCCAATATTTTCACAAAGATAAAATAAGTCATATTTTTGGTTTGTTTAATAGTTAAAACAAATTTACATTATTGCAATCAGTTGATAAATCATTGTCCTTTACAATTATAAAAGCTTTTTTTTTTTTTTTTAATCTACTACTCTGCTTGCATGTCAGCAGACTGGGGTAGATCCTGCTGAAATCCTATGTATTGAATGAATACAGAATCCTTTTGAATCGGAAAAATATCGTTTCTGAATCAAGAATCGAATAAAAAAAATCGATATTTATTATCGAATCGTGACCCCAAGAATCGATATTGAATCGAATCATGGGACACCCAAAGATTCACATTTGAACACAAACAATGAATTCTCTGGTACCGTGAATTGGTGTGGTATCGATTGAAATGTGAAAGGTACCCATCCCTAGTCATGAATGGTGGTGGTATCGGCATGGTCCGCATGGGTGTGGTTTAATGAGGGTAGCATGAATTCCATGCTGCACTGGGACATTCTGAGGAAGAGAATGCATCTCTTCTCCTTGGAAACATGGCAGCTTTCAAACATGATACGGATCCCAAACACAACTATAAGATGACAAAGGAAGCTGTGGCCCAGAATGTTTCCACACCTCCACCCATAATGTTAAAAGTGTCCTATTGGATCAAAAATACGCCCAAAATTAAAAGTGATAAAATGACTGTGATGAGGTGGCGAATTGTCCAGGGTGTACACTGCCTTCCGCCTGATTGTAGCTGAGATAGGCACCAGCGACCCCCCAGGACCCCAAAGGGAATAAGCGGTAGGAAATGGATGGATGGAAAATGAAGTTGATTGGCAACACTAAATTGGTCTTAGTGTGTGAATGTGAGTATAAATGTTGTCCGATGAGGTGATGACTTGTCCAGGTTGTACACCGCCTTCCGCCCGAATGCAGTTGAGATAGGCTCCAGCACTCCCCTCGACCCCGAAAGGAACAAGCGGTAGAAAATGGATGATTAATGAAGTCAAAACATGACATAACTGTCTATATTAGCTATATTAGCCTACCATCAAAATGAATAGGCTGACAAAAATCTTTGTTGACAGAAATGTTATATTTATTCTGCCCGTTTTTACAACATAGGAAAACATTAGTAAAACGCAGGGTGAGATAACTCCTGTAAATGACTGCCTTAGAATGGCCAAAGGTAATAGATGTGCGTGTCCAAGTTAAAGGAAATGGCGGGCTGTCTTCTTCTAATGGATTTATTCCAATCTACGCAAGATGGGTTCGTTTCCTGTGGTCTGGAACAACATGGCACACAACCCACTAATAGAAATGCATAAAGGTAATATGTCATGAGAAAGGCAAATATAAATTAAATACACAGAGGACATAGGAAATTAAATGAGCTCAAATATATCTACAAGTGAGGCATAATGATGAACTATGTACATATATTCATCCATCCGTTTTCTACCCCTTGTCCCTTACAGCTAGCCGAAATAGCATGTTAGCATCAATTAACTTGCAGTCATGCACTGACCAAGTATGCCTGATTAGCATTCCACACAAGTCAACATCAACAAAGCTCACCTTTGTGCATTCACGCACAGCATAAAACATTTGGTGGACAAAATCAGACAAGGGAGTAGCATAAAACACTTTTTTCTCATGCATCGTTGAAGAAAGTTATACATGTAAACAAACTAAGGTGAGTTCAAGGACCGGCATAATTAGCAGGACAAAACGGCACTCGACAAATATTCATCAGAGAATCATGTTTATTACAAACAGTGGGATTTTGTCAGGTTCAAACACTGACGACATCTGTTAATCAGACACGACGCAAGGAATCCTGCAGAGACAGAGTTCAATTTAGCTCAAGAGGAGAACGCATGGAGCTGCACACTTGGTCACAGTCTCGCCCCTACGCTCTAAGGTTCAGCTCCCGAGTCCCTCTATTTATTCCACAGTCAACATCACTGAGGCCGCCTCTAAAAGAAGTGGTCACTTATATCATGCAAAGCAGGTCCAGTACCCTGTGATTTCGCCTTGTCTATGCTTCATCTGTGTGCCGTCGTTTTATCTGCGTTGAGGTCCTTGAAGTCCTCGGCTGTTAGCGGACTAAAACAAAGATAACATCTGCGGCTGAGGGCACCCCTCAGACAAGAAATTTTGTCCTTGCACAGATACAAAAGTCTAATTTGAGCACAATTGCTTGTAACTATAGCAACGGACTTTAAGCATACTAAAGTTGTGTGATAATATATATACATGATTATTCTAACAATTAAGGAGGTTTGTGTCATGTTGTCCTCCTACAGAAACATAATTAAAACAAAAATGTTTTTTCCCCCCCATCTTTATTTATTTTCGTACATTTTTGAAAAAGCTCAAGGGAGCCACTAGGACGGTGCTAAAGACTACAGCCGCAGGTTGCAGAATGCCGGTCCAGGCTCCATTAATGAGTGCAAATGTCATTGTAACCCAAGAAGATTAATAATGTTTGAGGAATGACTTTGGACATTTTAGATAAATGAAGTCTCGACTCACTCGTGTTAGTCAGCAGACTTGAAAGAGGGATTAAAGGTAGAAATAGTCCACGCGTGCAATGAGGATCCCTTTAGGGAACACCGGGGCTAAAGATTTGCCAAACGTGAGCTCCATTAGCTTACCTGGATTAAATTAGGGAGTCTTACCGAATCACGCCATGTGCATCTAAGATCTACTTTGTTCCAAATAATCATGTCTTTTACTTCCACAGAATATGTGACCGCGAGGTTCGGGAGCAAAGACCTGGACAGCTATGCCATCTTTTCCTTAGAAGACGATCCAGGTGACACTTTGACTGTATCCATGTTTATCCGGACCAGGCAAGCCAGTGGTCTACTCCTGATCTTGACCAACAGCACCAGTCAGTACCTCCGGCTGTGGCTGGAGCAAGGCAGGGTCAAAGTTCAAGTCAACAACTTTGAGACCCTGGTCGGCCAAAGCGTGGTCAGCGACGCCCATTTTCATCTGGTGACCGTGAAGCTGGATGGACTCCAGGCAACGTTGATCCAGTCTGCCCGGAGCCAGGGGACTGTACCCATAAGGCCCACCTGGTCCAGTCGCGGGGATCAGGTCTTCGTGGGTGGACTTGCAGACCCGAGGGCCTCTGCCACTTTTGGAGGATATTTCAAGGGCTGCGTTCAAGATCTTAGGATTAATAATAAACGCTTGCAGTTTTATTCCATAAAGACAACAGTGGAATCTCACAAATTGGAGCAGCTGATTAGTGTTGCACGAGGATGCAGTACTGACAACACCTGTGCAGTAAGTTACTTGGTGTGTGTATGTAGTGAGTCTTATTCTGCGTTGTGTAGTTTTTTAAGTAAGAGACACTCCACCATTCCGTCGTTTCATCATTTATTGGCCACCTTTGTTGGAAACATGAAACACATACACAGGTCTCTACTTTTCTGGCGGAGTGATACCTCATCAGCAAAAGTCCGATAGAAGATGAAGATAAACAACATTCATTATACATAAATAATAATTTAAATTACATTAACAAAAACGTTTTATCACAAAAAAAAATAATAATACACATATCCACATATCTGTTTTGGAAACACAAAACACATAAACAGGTCTCTACTTTTCTGGCGTAGTGATACCTCATCAGCAAAAGTCCGATAGAAGATGAAGATAAACAACATTCATTCATACAAAAATAATAATTTAAATTACAATAACAAAAACGTTTTATCACAAAAAAAAAATAATAATACACATATCCACATACCTTTGTTGGAAACATGAAACACATAAACAGGTCTTTACTTTTCTGGCGGAGTGATACCTCATCAGCAAAAGTCCGATAGAAGAGGAAGATAAACAACATTCATTCATACAAAAATAATAATTTAAATTACATTGACAAAAACGTTTTATCACAAAAAAAAAAAAAATAATAGTACACAAATCCACATATCTGTTTTGGAAACACATACACAGGTCTCTACTTTTCTGGCGGAGTGATACCTCATCAGCAAAAGTCCGATAGAAGAGGAAGTAAACAACATTCATTCATACAAAAATAATACTTTAAATTACATTAACAAAAACGTTTTATCACACAAAAAAAAAAAAAAAAAAATAGTACACAAATCCACATATCTGTTTTGGAAACACATACACAGGTCTCTACTTTTCTGGCGGAGTGATACCTCATCAGCAAAAGTCCGATAGAAGAGGAAGTAAACAACATTCATTCATACAAAAATAATACTTTAAATTACATTAACAAAAACGTTTTATCACACACACAAAAAAAAAATAATAGTACACAAATCCACATATCTGTTTTGGAAACACGAAACACATAAACAGGTCTCTACTTTTCTGGCGGAGTGATACGATAGAAGAGGAAGATAAACAACATTCATTCATACAAAAATAATACTTTAAATTACATTAACAAAAACGTTTTATCACACACACAAAAAAAAAATAATAGTACACAAATCCACATATCTGTTTTGGAAACACGAAACACATAAACAGGTCTCTACTTTTCTGGCGGAGTGATACGATAGAAGAGGAAGATAAACAACATTCATTCATACAAAAATAATAATTCAAATTACAATAACAAAAACGTTTTATCACAAAAAAATAATAATAATATACAAATCCACATATCTGCTTTGGAAACATGAAACACATACACAGGTCTCTACTTTTCTGGCGGAGTGATACCTCATCAGCAAAAGTCCGATAGAAGAGGAAGTAAACAACATTCATTCAGACAAAAATAATAATTTAAATTACAATAACAAAAACGTTTTATCACAAAAAAAAAAAAATAATAATCGTACACAAATCCACATATCTGTTTTGGAAACACGAAACACATAAACAGGTCTCTACTTTTCTGGTGGAGTGATACCTCATCAGCAAAAGTCCGATAGAAGAGGAAGATAAACAACATTCATTCATACAAAAATAATAATTTAAATTACAATAACAAAAACGTTTTATCACGAAAAAATAATATTAATACACAAATCCACATACCTTTGTTGGAAACATGAAACACATAAACAGGTCTCTACTTTTCTGGTGGAGTGATACCTCATCAGCAAAAGTCAGATAGAAGATGAAGATAAACAACATTCATTCATACAAAAATAATAATTTCAGTTACATTAACAAAAACGTTTTATCACAAAAAAAAAATAATAATAGTACAAAAATCCACATATCTGTTTTGGAAACACGAAACACATAAACAGGTCTCTACTTTTCTGGCAGAGTGATACCTCATCAGCAAAAGTCCGATAGAAGAGGAAGTAAACAACATTCATTCAGACAAAAATAATAATTTAAATTACAATAACAAAAACGTTTTATCACGAAAAAATAATAATACACAAATCCACATACCTGTGTTGGAAACATGAAACACATACACAGGTCTCTACTTTTCTGGCGGAGTGATACCTCATCAGCAAAAGTCCGATAGAAGATGAAGATAAACAACATTCATTCATACAAAAATAATAATTTCAGTTACATTAACAAAAACGTTTTATCACAAAAAAAAAATAATAATAGTACAAAAATCCACATATCTGTTTTGGAAACACGAAACACATAAACAGGTCTCTACTTTTCTGGCGGAGTGATACCTCATCAGCAAAAGTCCGATAGAAGAGGAAGATAAACAACATTCATTCAGACAAAAATAATAATTTAAATTACAATAACAAAAACGTTTTATCACAAAAAAAAAAAATAATCGTACACAAATCCACATGTCTGTTTTGGAAACACCAAACACAAACAAGTCTCTACTTTTCTGGCGGAGTAATAAATCATCAGCAAAAGTCCGATAGAAGAGGAAGATAAACAACATTCATTCATACAAAAATAATAATTTCAATTACATTACCAAAAACGTTTTACCACACAAAAATAATAATAGTACACAAATCCACATATCTGTTTTGGAAACACATAAACAGGTCTCTACTTTTCTGGCGGAGTGATACCTTATCAGCAAAAGTCCGATAGAAGATGAAGATAAACAGCATTCATTCATAAAAAATAATAATTTCAGTTACATTAACAAAAATGTTTTATCACAAAAAATAAAAATAATAATAGTACAAAAATCCACATATCTGTTTTGGAAACACGAAACACATAAACAGGTCTCTACTTTTCTGGCGGAGTGATACCTCATCAGCAAAAGTCCGATAGAAGAGGAAGCAAACAACATTCATTCAGACAAAAATAATAATTTAAATTACAATAACAAAAACGTTTTATCACAAAAAAAATAATAATAATCGTACACAAATCCACATGTCTGTTTTGGAAACACCAAACACATAAACAGGTCTCTACTTTTCTGGCGGAGTAATAAATCATCAGCAAAAGTCCGATAGAAGAGGAAGATAAACAACATTCATTCATACAAAAATAATAATTCAATTACATTACCAAAAACGTTTTATCACAAAAAAATAATAATAGTACACAAATCCACATATCTGTTTTGGAAACACGAAACACATAAACAGGTCTCTACTTTTCTGGCGGAGTGATACCTCATCAGCAAAAGTCCGATAGAAGATGAAGATAAACAACATTCATTCATACAAAAACAATAATTTCAATTACATTAACAAAAACGTTTTATCACAATAAAAAAAAAATAATAATAGTACACAAATCCACATATCTGTTTTGGAAACACGAAACACATAAACAGGTCTCTACTTTTCTGGCGGAGTGATACCTGCATAAATACCATGTGTAATTATGACCAAACATTTCAAACATTCGACGCTCTAATCCTTACTTAACAAAATTGTGCATTAAAAAATACTTAAAACAACACATCACTTATACCTACAACATTAATGTTTTACCTTTTAAAGTATTATGAAAGTTTAGAAATAATATTTACCCAAGAAACATAGAGCAATGAAGAACTATTACCTCATCAGCAAAAGTCCGATAGAAGAGGAAGTAAATATCCGAAAAAAGCGCACAGTATTTGATGTTCAAACTCAAACTTAATTTTTTTTTGCAAATAATAATTAACTTAGAATTTCATGGGTGCAGCACGTGCCAAAGTAGTTGGGAAAGGGCATGTTCACCACTGTGTTACATCACCTTTTCTTTTAACAACACTCAATAAATGTTTGGGAACTGAGGAAACTAATTGTTGAAGCTTCGAAAGTGTAATTCTTTCCCATTCTTGCTTTATGTAGACCTTCAGTCGTTCAACATTCCCCTCCGCTGTCCTATTTTGCGCTTCATAATGCGCCACACATTTTCGATGGGGGACATGTCTGGACTGCAGGCGGGCCAGGAAAGTACCAGCACTCTTTTACTACGAAGCCACGCTGTTGTAACACTTGGCTCGGCATTGTTTTGCTGAAATAAGCAGGGGCGTTCACGATAACGTTACTTGGATGACAACATATGTTGCTCCAAAACCTGTATAGAACTTTCAGCATTAATGGTGCCTTCACAGATGTGTAAGTTACCCATGCCTTGGGCACTAATACACCCCCATACCATCACAGATTCTGGCTTTTGAACTTTGCGCCTATGACAATCCGGATGGTTATTTTCCTCTTTGTTCCGGAGGACACCACGTCCACAGTTTCCAAATATAATTTGGAAACACTTTTCCACTTTGCATCAGTCCATCTTAGATGAGCTCGGGCCCAGCGAAGCCGGCGGCGTTCCTTGGTGTCGTTGATAAATGGCTTTCGCTTTGCATAGTAGAGTTTTAACTTGCACTTACAGATGTAGCGACCAACTGTAGTTACTGACAGTGGTTTTATGAAGTGTTCCTGAGCCCATGTGGTGATATCCTTTACACACGGATGTCCGTTTTTTGATGCAGTACCGCCTGAGGGTTCAAAAGTCCGTAATATCATCGCTTACGTGCAGTGATTTCTCCAGATTCTCTGAACCTTTTGATGATATTATGGACCGTAGATGGTAAAATCCCTAAATTCCTTGCAATAGGTCGTTGAGAAATGTTCTAAAACTGTTCGACAATTTGCTTACAAATTGGTGACCCTCGCCCCATCCTTGTTTGTGAATTAGTTAGCATTTCATGGAAGCTGCTTTTATACCCAATCATGGCACCCACCTGTTCCCAATTAGCATGCACACCTGTGGGATGGTCCAAATAAGTGTTTGATGAGCATTCCTCACCTTTATCAGTGTTTATTGCCACCTTTCCCAACTTCTTTGTCACGTTGCTGGCATCAAATTCTAAAGTTAATGATTATTTGAAAAAAAAAAAAAAAGTTTATCAGTTTGAACATCAAATATGTTGTCTTTGTAGCATATTCAACTGAATATGGGTTGAAAAGGATTTGCAAATCATTGTATTCTGTTTATATTTACATCTAACACAATTTCCCAACTCATATGGAAACGGGGTTTGTACATCCCTGCTAATTCCAATGTGCTATTGTGTCCTGGGTATGACGTTAAACTACATCCAGGCATGAGATGGGAGGTTGTGTGTGGGGTTAGTGAGTCCCAACTAACGTCTATAAAATGCACACAAAGAACCGTTTGCACCTTCTCGGTCAGCGCCATAAAGCTGAGCAGGTCCCTGGGTAAATGGGGTGCGGACAACCAACAGGACAGACTAAGTTCAACAGCCCAGTAAGGCAATTAGTCTAGGAGAAGGATCTCTGATATAAAATACCCCTTCCAAGCCAGCGTGGAAGGTGTAGGCTAATAACCAGCATGAAAGTACGCCAAATGGCAGAAACAAGCTGAGGCTTTCGTCCAGCAGTGGACTGACAACGGCTGATGATGATTTTGGATACCGCCGTTCTCGCAAGCTATTTGCTGATTTGCACCCGTCCTTTCTCCGTGCTTCAGGTGAAGCCCTGTCTCAACGGAGGCGTGTGCTACGCCATGTGGGATGACTTCATCTGTAACTGCCCCCCCAACACTGAGGGGCATCGCTGCGAGGCGGTGAAATGGTGCCAGCTGTCGCCTTGCCCCGACACCGCTGTGTGCCAGCAGCGCTCGCAGGGATTTGAGTGTGAGTATCCAAAAACTCGTCTGCTCACAACTACCGACCACGCGGTCTGATAGTTTATACATCAATGATGAAATATTATCATCGCAACACATGCCGATACGGCCTTTTTAGTTTATTAAATTGCAATTTTACATTTCCTGCGAAGTGTCGTGTTGAAAACGTCGCGGTATGATGACACGTGCGTTTGACGTCTCAAATTGTAGCGGACATTTTTTTCCCAGCCCGATCCAAGCTATAAGTCGTCTGCTTTAATCGCATAATTACACAGTATTCTGGACATCTGTGTTGCTGAATCTTTTGCAGTTTGTTCAATTAATAATGGAGACGTCAAAGAAGAAAGATGTAAGTGGGAAGCTTTTAGGCTTTAGCCACACAAACACAGCCAGTGTTTCCTTGTTTAAAATTCCCGAAGGTGAAACTTTACTATGGATCAGAGCGGTCAAGCGAACATGGATCCATTTGGGGCGGCATGGCGTAGTGGGTAGAGCGGCCGTGCCAGAAACCTGAGGGTTGCAGGTTCGCTTCGCACCTATTGACATCAAAGTCGCTGCCGTTGTGTCCTTGGGCAGGATACTTCACCCTTTGCCCCCGGTGCCGCTCACACTGGTGAATGAATGATTGGTGGTGGTCGGAGGGGCCGTAGGCGCAAACTGGCAGCCACGCTTCCGTCAGTCTACCCCAGGGCAGCTGTGGCTACTGATGTAGCTTACCACCACCAGGTGTGAATGAATGATGGGTTCCCACTTCTCTGTGAGCGCTTTGAGTATATAACAATAGAAAAGCGCGATATAAATCTAATACGTTATTATTATTATTATTATTATCCCGACCACGTCAACCGGCAGTTTTCGGTGATAAAATTGTGGTAATAAGTCGGCTCTTACCGGAGACATCAGTGGAACTTCCGTCCTGCTGCAGCAGCTGCGTGACTTCCCTCAGAGACACTGGCGGTCAACACACCCCTCCGACTTTCAGGTACTATTTAATCTCACTAAAACACCGGCAACACAATAGGCGGATAGGGGATTTTCCAGACTTATTGTAAGTGTTGCGACTAATAATTATTATAATTTGTTTTATTTCTCTAAAAACAGAATAAGTTTATAAAAGGGAATTTAAATCAAAATGCTTAAAAGTTCATAAGAAGGCTTTATTTAAGTTGCTATGGTTAAAAATGTAATTTCATGCCTTTTTGTTGGGTTTGTGGGCATGTGTTTGTTTTGAAGTGTCTCGATTGGTCTGTGAACGGATATAAGGAAACTGCTTCCGGGTATGAGTGAACATCTGGGATAAAAGAGCGACTGATGGTAACAAGGACTAAAACGTGTCACAAGGACTTTCAGCGTTTGGGCTATAAGAGCCAGAAGATCACTATTTCCTCCTAAAAGAAGCATGCAGGCCAACGAGGTATTTGTTTGTCATTTCTGTTTGCATTTTACTTCGGTAAAATGTCCGAGCCACATGCTCTGCATGTTAGTTTTACATTTGTAACGTGCTTTATTTTATTAACAGTTTTCACGGTGAATTGAAGGGAAAGGAAGCCTTCAATAAATCAGTCAAAGATCCCCATTGTGTCAGTGCTATTTGGAGGGAGTTACAATCATCCTAGTAAATGTGTCAAGTATCTGAATCGCTCCCACTGCACTCTAAATTTCCTCATCCACAAATCTTTCATCTTCGCTCAAATTAATGGGGAAATGGTCGCTTTCTCGGTCCGAATAGCTCTCGCTACTGGAGGCTATGATTGTAAACAATGTGAGGATGTGAGGGAGCCCTACAACCCGTGACGTCACGCGCACATCGTCTGCTACTTCCGGTAAAGGCAAGGCTTTTTTATTAGCGACCAAAAGTTGCGAACTTTATCGTGGATGTTCTCTACTAAATCCTTTCAGCAAAAATATGGCAAATTGCGAAATGATCAAGTATGACACATAGAATGGACCTGCTATCCCCGTTTAAATAAGAAAATCTCATTTCAGTAGGCCTTTAAAGGGGAACATTATCACAATTTCAAAAGGGTTAAAAACAATAAAAATCAGTTCCCAGTGGCTTGTTGTATTTTTTGAATTTTTTTTCAAAATTTTACCGGTCTCGGAATATCCCTAAAAAAAGCTTTAGAGTGCTTGATTTTCGCTATTTGCGATGCCACTATCCATTTCCCTGTGACATCATACAGGGCTGCCAATACAAACAACATGGCGGTTACCACAGCAAGATATAGCGACATTAGCTCGGATTCAGACTCGGATTTCAGCGGCTTAAGCGATTCAACAGATTACGCATGTATTGAAACAGATGGTTGGAGTATGAAAGTATTGAAGAAGAAACTGAAGCTATTGAGCGAATAGCTATTGACGCTATTCATAGCCATAGCATGGCCGAATAGCTGCGTTAGCATCGCCGGTAAAATTTGCGGATCAAACGATCAGGATTTTCGCATCTCGTGACACTGGAGCAACTTAAATCTGTCGATTGGTAAGTGTTTTTTTCGCATTAAATGTGGGTGGAAGGAAACGTAATATAGTTGCAAATGTATCTGCAGGTTATCCATACATCTCTGTGCCATGTCTGTTTTAGCACCGCTGGTAAATGGCATGTTAGCATTGATTAGCTGGCAGTCAACATCAACAAAACTCACCTTTGTGAATTCGTTGACTTTATAGTTGCAAATGCATCTGCAGGTTATCCATACATCTCTGTGCCATGTCTGCTTTAGCACCGCCGGTAAATAGCATGTTAGCGTCGATTAGCGTAGCATGTTAGCACCGATTAGCTGGCAGTCACGCCGCAACCAAATATGTCTGATTAGCACATAAGTCAACATCAACAAAACTCACCTTTGTGATTTTTGTTGACTTTATCGTTGCAAATGCATCTGCAGGTTATCCATACATCTCTGTGCCATGTCTGTCATCGCCGGTAAAATGTGGAGACACTTTGGCACATTCAATGGGGGTCTGGTGGCAGACACTTTCGCATCTTCGGTGCAACTTGAATCCCTCCCTGTTAGTGTTGTTACACCCTCCGACAACACACCGACGAGGCATGATGTCTCCAAAGTTCCAGAAAATAGTCGAAAAAACGGAAAATAACAGAGCTGAGACTCGGTGTTTATAATGTGTTGAAAATGAAAATGGCAGCTGTATTACCTCGGAGACGTCACGTATTGACGTCATCGCAAAAAGAGGAATAAACAGAAAGGCGTTTAATTCGCCAAAATTCAACCATTTAGAGTTTGGACATCGGTAAAAAAAATATATGGTCTTTTTTCTGCAACATCAAGGTATATATTGACGCTTACATAGGTCTGGTGATAATGTTCCCCTTTAAGCCACTGTCCATTTCCTTGTGACGTCACATACCGATTCCAATACAAACAATGGCGAATAGCACAGCAAGATGTAGCGACATTAGCTCGGATTCAGACTCGGATTTCAGCGGCTTAAGCGATTCAACAGATTACGCATGTATTGAAACGGATGGTTGGAGTATGGAGACAGATAGCGAAAACGAAATTGAAGAAGAAACTGAAGCTATTGAGCGAATAACTATTGAAGCTATTCGGCCATCTTTGCGTTAGCATCGCCGGTAAAATGTGCGGACCAAACGATCAGGACTTTAGCATTGACACTGGATCAACTTAAATCCGTCGATTGGTAAGTGTTTGTTTCGCATTAAATGTGGGTGGAAGGAAACGCTGGATGTAAATATAGTTTCATATGTACATACAGGTAGCCTAAATAGCATGTTAGCAACGATTAGCTGGCAGTCAATATTGTTGAAATTGGGAGAAATTCGGGAGAATGGTTTCCCCGGGAGATTTTCGGGAGGGGCATTGAAATTCGGGAGTCTCCAGGGAAAATTGGGAGGGTTGGCAAGTATGAGTATTAGCAGTGAATGCGGTGTTACAGAGAAACTGCCGCTCTATAACACCGGCGGGCCAGCTCTAATGTTAACTTGACATTGCCTCAAGGACCAAATGAAATTACAGGGAGGGCCAAATTTGGCCCGCGGGCCAGAGTTTGACACCGATTATATAGTGTACTTATTCCAGGTGTTTTCTGGCCAGATAAAATTATGTTGCGGGCCAGATCTGGCCCCCGAGCCTTGAGTTTGACACCTGTGCTTGAGGCGCTGATTAATTACAGAGTGGCTGAAGAGAGGAGGGAACAGAGTTGAGGTGGGGATCCTGCATAGGATTCTTTTAAAACGGGCTAATCCCCCGGTCAGGTTAAGTCTAAGACCACATGGCTTGTGGTGTTGAGTCCCGCCTGAGACGTCACATGTTCAGCAGGAGAAAAAGGGAGGGGCTACTTAGTAGTGGTGTCAAAAGACATATATATGTATTTTTTAAATGAATCACGATTCTTATTTGTAACGATTCTTAATCGATTTAAAAAATTTTTTTATATCTTTCCTTTCCTGCCACTCAGACAAATCATATCTGTTTCACATATTCATTTCATTTTAGAAAAGAAAAGTTTTAAGATACAAACCCCGTTTCCATATGAGTTGGGAAATAGTGTTAGATGTAAATATAAACGGAATACAATGATTTGCAAATCCTTTTCAACCCATATTCAGTTGAATGCACTGCAGAGACAACATATTTGATGTTCAAACTCATAAATAATTAACTTAGAATTTCATGGCTGCAACACGTGCCAAAGTAGTTGGGAAAGGGCATGTTCTTTTAACAACACTCAATAAACGTTTGGGAACTGAGGAAACTAATTGTTGAAGCTTTGAAAGTGGGATTCTTTCCCATTCTTACGACACCTTGCCTTGTCCCCGAAACCTCCACCAATGGTTTGGTATCGAGGAGACCTGTCCCCTCTGCAACACCATCAATGCAAACCTCCAGCACATGCTGTCAGGCTGCATGACAACGTTATCGCAAGGCCGCTATGGATGGCGACACGACCAAGTCTTGAGGAAGCTGGCAGAGGTGTCAGAGACCTGCAGAAAGGAGGCGAATAGCAGACCTTCCGTTCCAGCCAAACATCGGCTCCAGTTCGCAAGGGCTGGAGAGGGTGCCAAACCCCTCCACCAGAGATCTACAGCGAGACTTCTCTCACCAGGAAATGAGTGGAGCATGAGGGATGACCTGGGGAAGCAGCTCCAGTTCCCCAGGGAGATCGTCGAAACATCGCTACGGCCAGACCTGGTCTTCTGGTCAGAGGCTTGCAAGACGGTTCTTCTGGTCGAGCTCACTGTCCCATGGGAGGGAGGGATGGAGGCTGCTTATGAGCGGAAGCGAGCCAAGTACTCTGACCTGGCAGCAGAGTGCACGGAGGCTGGCTGGAAAGCCATCATCTGCCCTGTGGAAGTGGGGTGTAGGGGCTTCGTTGGTTCCTCAACTGCCCGCATTCTCCGAGACATTGGATGCACAGGAGCGGGGCATCGGAAAGCCATGAAAGAGCTGGCGGAGGAGGCTGACAAAGGCAGCTTCTGGTTGTGGCTAAGGAGGAACAATAAAAGGGCATCAGCAGGGGGTGGCAGAGAGACATCCCTGCCATCGCTCCGCCACCATGAGACGTTCTGGGGTTAAAGGAGCGAAACGTTAATGAATGGTGGTCCCCAGCTGATGACCCATTTATGCCCACTGTTCAGTGGGGTGTCACAGCACACCTGTCAAAGGCACTGGAGGAGGTGCGTCAGGCAGCAATGCCCAGCAGGAATTCCATCACCTGTATCTTCATATGTAGAGCTTCAGTCGTTCAACTGTCGTATTTTACGCTTCAGAATGCGCCACACATTTTCCATGGTAGACGGGTCTGGACTGCAGGCGGGCCAGGAAAGTACCTGCACTCTTTTTTTATGAAGCCACGCTGTTGTAACACGTGGCTTGGCATTGTTTTGCTGAAATAAGCAGGGGCGTCAATGGAAAAGACAGCGCTTAGATGGCAGCATATGTTGTTCCAAAACCTGTATGTACTTTTTAGCATTAACGGTGCCTTCACAGATGTGTAAGTTACCCATGCCTTGGGCACTAATGCACCCCCATACCATCACACATGCTGGCTTTTGAACTTTGCGTCGATAACAGTCTGGATGGTTCGCTTCCCCCTTGGTCCGGATGACACGATGTCAAATATTTCCAAATTTATTTGAAATGTGGAATCGTCAGACCACAGAACATTTTTTCACTTTGCATCAGTCAACCTTAGATGATCTCGGGCCCAGAGAAGCCGGCGGTGTTTCTGGATGTTGTTGATAAATGGCTTTCGCTTTGCATAGTAGAGCTTTAACGTATAGGATTAGACTGTACAACTCCTCTCTGGGGCAGGGGGCGGGGGGTACTAGGATGACAGGGGATGCAAAACAATAACAGTGCAATACTTTTTCATAACATGGTCACTGCTGCCTTCTTTGTCTTGTTATATTCTTATTTTACTGTTATATTTTTATTCCCATTGTTGCTTTTTATTTGTTATTCTTATTGTAATATTTCTCTATTTTGTTTCCATTTAAACCCCCATTATTGACTTTTTTTAAATTGATCTCAACTCTGTACACTGCTGCTGGAATTTTAATTTTCCTGAAGGAACATTCCTGAAGGAATCAATAAAGTACTATCGATCTATCTATCTATCCATCCATCCATCTATCTATCTTTAACTTGTACTTAGAGATGTAGCGACGAACTGTATTTAGTGACAGTTGTTTTCTGAAGTGTTCCTGAGCCCATGTGGTGATATCCTTTAGTAGATTGCACAGTACAGTACATATTCGGTACATTTGACCACTAAATGGTAACACCCGAATAAGTTTTTCAACTTGTTTAAGTCGGCGTCCACGTTATTCAATTAATTGCAATGAATTGATGGTAATAAAGATGAATAAAGGAATCTATTTTATCAATCAATCAATCAATCAATCAATCAATCAATCAATCTATACCAGTGGTGTCAAACAAATTTTAGATCGGGTGCCACATGGAGAAAAATTTACTCCCAAGTAGGCCGGACTGGTAAAATCACGGCACGATAACTTAAAAATAAAGACAACTTCAGATTGTTTTCTTTGTTTAAAAATAGGACAAGCACATTCTGAAAATGTACAAATCATAAAGTTGTTTTTTTTTACACTTACATGTTGTGGTTAATAGTATTCTATCTTTATTTGTCGTTATTTATACTTTCTGAATAATTTATGTGATAATGTTCATCAGTCAACTTATTGGTGTTTATTTTAAACCGTTCAAGATAAAAATTACAGGATGTTATTTATGTAGTTTGCTCATTTTCCTCAACTAGTGCACTAACATCATGTGGTTTATTTATATATATTTTTTTTACATATGTAGCATCATCTACAAAGATTTGCTATTGTGACATCTAGTGGACACACTTAGAATAGCATTTTCTTTCCTTCAAAAATTACGGCTTATTTTTATACTTAGCAAACTCATCCCGCGGGCCGGATAAAACCTGTTCGCGAGCCGGATCAGGGTGGCCTGTTCTAAAAATAGCTCAAATAGCAGCACTTACCAGTGAGCTGCCTCCATTTTGTTTAAATTTTATTTATTTACTAGCAAGCTGGTCTCGCTTTGGTCGACATTTTTGATTCTAAGAGAGACAAAACTCAAATAGAATTTGCAAATCCAAGAAAATATTTTAAAGACTTGGTCTTCACTTGTTTAAATAAATTCATTTTTTTTTTTTTACTTCGCTTCTTATAACTTTCAGAAAGACAATTTTAGAGAAAAATACAACTTTAAAAATGATTTTAGGATCTTCAAACACATATACCTTTTTACCTTTTAAATTCCTTCCCCTTCTTTCCTGACAATTTAAATCAATGTTCAAATATTTATATATTTTTGTAAACAATAATAAGTACATTTTAATTTAATTCTTCATTTTAGCTTCTTCAAACTTATTGTGATTAAAATTCACAACAATTATTCTGGCAAATCTAGAAAATCTGTAGAATCAAATGTAAATCTTTTGAATTTCTTTTAAAATTTTTGTTCTGGAAAATCTAGACGAAATAATGATTTGTCCTTGTTAAAAAATAGCTTGGTCCAATTTTATATATTATAACAAAGTGCAGATTGGATTTTTACCTATTTAAAACATGTAATCAAAATTCTAAAATTAGTCTTAATCAGGAAAAATTACTAATGATGTTCCATAAATTATTTTATTTTTTTCAAAAATATTCAAATTAGCTAGTTTTTCTCTTAATTTTTTCCAGTTGAATTTTGAATTTTAAAGAGTCGAAATTGAAGATAAACTATGTTTCAAAATTTAATTTTCCTTTATTTCGTGTTTTCTCCTCTTTTAAGCCGTTCAATTAAGTGTTTTTTTCATCATTTATTCTCTACAAAAAAACTTCCGTAAAAGGAAAAAAAAATGTAGGACGGAATGACAGACAGAAATACCCATTTTTTTTTATATATATATAGATTTATTTATTAAAGGTAAATTGAGCAATTTGACAATTTCTGGCAATTTATTTAAGTGTGTATCAAACTGGTAGCCCTTCGCATTAATCAGTACCCAAGAAGTAGCTCTTGGTTTCAAAAAGGTTGGTGACCCCTGCTCTATATAATAATTGTTCTTTCTAATATACAAACCCCAAAACCAGTGAAGTTGGCACATTGTGTAAATGGTAAATAAAAACAGAATACAATGATGTGCAAAATAATCATTTTCAACTTATATTCAATTGAATAGACTGCAAGATACTTAACGTTCGAACTGGAAAACTTAATCTTTTTTTTGCAATTAGTAGCTCATTTGGAATTTAAGCCTACAACATGTTTCAAAAAAGCTGGCACAAGTGGCAAAAAGACTGAGAAAGTTGAGGAGTGCTCATCAAACACTTATTTTGGAACATCCCACAGGTGAACAAGATAATTGGGAACAGGTGGGTGCCATGATTGGGTATAAAAGCAGCTTCCATGAAATGCTCAGTCATTCACAAACAAGGACGGGGCGAGGGTCACCACTTTGTGAACAAATGTGTGAGCAAATTGTCCAACAGTTTAAGAACATTTCTCAACCAGCTATTGTAAGGAATTTAGGAATTTCACCATGATAGGTCTGTAATATCATCAAAAGGTTCCGAGAATATGGAGAAATCACTGCACGTAAGCGGCAAGTCTGTGACTTTTGATCCCTAAGGTGGTACTGCATCAAAAACCGACATCAGTGTGTAAAGGATATCACTATACAGGCTCAGGAAAACTTCAGAAAACCACTGTCAGTAACTACAGTTTGTCGCTACATCTGCAAGTGTAAGTCAAAACTCTACTATGCAAAGCGAAAGCCATTTATCAACAACACCCAGAAACGCTGTCGGCTTCGCTGGGCCCGAGCTCATCTAAGATGGACCAGTGCAAAGTGTAAAAATACTCTGTGGTCTGACGAGTCCACATTGAAAATTGTCTTTGGAAACTGTGGACGTTGTGTCTTCTGGACCAAAGAGGAAAAGAACCCTCTGGTTTATTATAGGTGCAAAGTACAAAAGCCAGCATCTGTGATGGTATGGGGGTGTATTAGTGCCCAAGGCATGGGTAACTTAGACATCTGCGAAGGCACCATTAATGCTGAAAGGTACAAACAGGTTTTGGAGCCATACTTGCCAACCTTGAGACATCCGAATTCACGAGATGGGGGGCGTGGGGGGGGGTCGTGGTTGAGGTGGGGAGGGGGGTTGGTGGTAGCGCGGGGTGCATATTGTAGCGTCCTGGAAGAGTTAGTGCTGCAAGGGTCTCTGGGTATTTGTTCTGTCTTGTTTATGATGTGTTACGGTGCGGATATTCTCCCGAAATGTGTTTGTCATTCTTGTTTGTATGGGTTCACAGTGTGGGGCATATTTTGTAACAGTGTTAAAGTTGTTTATATGGCCACCCTTCAGTGTGACCTGTATGGCTGTTGACCAAGTATGAATTGTATTCACTTATTTGTGTGTGTAAAAGACGTATATATTATGTAACTGGGCCGGCACGCTGTTGTATCGAGGAAAAGCGGACGTGACGACAGGTTTTAGAGGACGCTAAAGGCAGTGCCTTTAAGGCACACCCCCAATATTGTGGAAATCGGGAGAATTATTGCCCCGGGAGATATCTGGGAGGGCACTGAATTTCGGGAGTCTCTCAGGAAAATCGGGAGGGTTGGCAAGTATGCTTGGAGCAACATATGTTGCCATCCAAGCGACGTTATTATGGACGCCCCTGCTTATTTCCGCAAGACAATGCCAAGCCCCCATTCTGCACATGTTAGAACAGTGTGGCTTCATAGTAAAATAGTACGGGTACTAGACTGGCCTGTATATAGTCCAGGACCTGTCTCCCATTGAAAATGTGTGGCGCAATATGAAGCGTCAAATACCACAACGGAGACCCCGGACTGTTGAACAACTTAAGCTGTACATTAAGCAAGAATAGGAAAGAATTCCACTTCATACAGTTTTCTCAGTTCCCAAACATTACTGAGTGTTGTTAAAAGGAAAGTCCATGTAATACAGTGGTAAAAACGCCCCTGTGCCAACTTTTTTGCAATGTGTTGCTGCCGTTAAATTCTAAGTTAATGATTATTTGCAATAAAAAAAATAAAAGTTTCTCAGTTCGAACGTGAATAAGGAGCTGAGCGGAAGGCAAAGCTCTCAATTTACCGGTGGATCTACGTTCCCATCCTCACCTATGGTCATGAGCTTTGGGTCATGACCGAAAGGATAAGATCACGGGTACAAGCTGGCCGAAAGAGTTTCCTCCGCCGGTGGCGGGGGCTCTCCCTTAGAGATAGGGTGAGAAGCTCTGTGATCCGGGAGGAACTCAAAGTAAAATTCTAAGTTGATGATTATTTGCAAAAAAATAAAAGTTTCTCAGTTCGAACTTTAAATATTTGGCTTTGCAGTCTATTCAGTTGAATATATAAATTGAAGAGGATTAGCAAATCATTGTATTCTGTATCGATCCATTGTGGTGAAGAAGGAGCTGAGCCGGAAGGCAAAGCTCTCAATTTACCGATCGATCTACGTTCCCATCCTCACCTATGGTCATGAGCTTTGGGTCATGGACCGAAAGGATAAGATCACGGGTACAAGCGGCCGAAATGAGTTTCCTCCGCCGTGTGGCGGGGGCTCTCCCTTAGAGATAGGGTGAGAAGCTCTGCCATCCGGGAGGAACTCAGAGTAAAGCCGCTGCTCCTTCACATGGAGAGGAGCGAGATGAGGTGGTTCGGCATCTGGTCAGGATGCCACCCGAACGCCTCCCTAGGATGTGTTTAGGGCACGGTCCAACCGGTAGGAGGCCACGGGGGAGACCAAGGACACGTTGGGGAAGACTATGTCTCCCGGCTGGCCTGGGAACGCCTCGGGATCCCCCGGGAAGAGCTAGACGAAGTGGCTGGGGAGAGGGAAGTCTGGGCTTCCCTGCTTATCCGACCTCGGATAAGCGGGAGATGATGGATGGATGGATGGATGGATTCTGTATTTATTTACCATTTACACAACGTGCCAACTTCACTGGTTTTGGGGTTTGTAAGATTTGATGTTTCTCCCTGCTCTTCTCCAGGTTTGTCCAATGTAACAATCCGAGCAGAAAGTGGAATATTGCACTACCGGAGCAGCGGGAGGGACAAACCGCACCATCGGTCTCGCCAGCGTCTCCCTCAGCTTCCGCACGAGACAGTCCAGAGGCACCATACTGCACGCACAAAGAGGCCCAGCCTTCCTCACGCTCTCTCTGCAGGAGTCGCACTTGGTGATGGAGCACCGGGACCAAGGTGCCCTAAGTTGACGGTGCGGGGCGCGGGTGCGGTCAGTGATGGAGAGTGGCACTCTGTGAAGCTCAGCAAGGGCCATCAAAACTCCAAGTGGATCATGGCGGTGGATAGAAGTCAGGAGGAAATATTAAGTACTGGAGACTTGAGTTTTCTCCAGGAGGGGGCAGACATCTTCCTGGGGGCACACAGCCTGGACTCCCCGGTGAATTTTCTCCGGGTGTTTAGGACCTGTGGAAATCGGAGGCCCTTCTTCTTCCTTTCCACTCTGACAGAGAGTTGAAGCTGCAGAGGCCTCAGGAAGAACAGTTCGCACAGTTGAATGTCCGCGCCGCCCCGCATTACGGCTGCCGGGGG
The DNA here is from genome assembly GCF_033978795.1 of Nerophis ophidion. NCBI lineage: Eukaryota > Metazoa > Chordata > Actinopteri > Syngnathiformes > Syngnathidae > Nerophis > Nerophis ophidion. Next base: position 23,084,464 of record NC_084638.1, on the reverse strand, counting down.
GCGGCGTGTGCGCACCGAACCCGTGCGACCACCAGGGGGCGTGTGAGGATCTGTTCGACCTGCATCGCTGCGAATGTGCTTCGGCGTGGACCGGGCCGCTGTGTCAGGAAGCCGGCGACACCTGTGTCTCCAACCCCTGTGTTTTTGGAAAGTGCAGCAACATTCCTGGGGGGGGGCTACGAGTGCGTGTGCGAGCACGGGTACGCGGGGGAAACGTGTGACGTGGAAGTGGATTTATGCGAGAACAGCAATTGTAGCAACGGTGCTACGTGTCTTAAAGGCTTTCAGGACTACTCATGCCTCTGCCCCCAGAACCTGACAGGCCAATATTGCAAGTAAGTTCTTCCACGTCTTTATTTGCATAATATAAAAACATTTGACAGTATACAGTTGTGATCAAAATTATTCAACCCCCACACAATTTTTGTGTTTTTAGCAAGTTGGACATTTATTCCGTATTATGTTTATAGTCACATCAAACAAAGATGCATTAAATAGACAAATGCAACTTGAATTACAACATTATATTTTGTAACATACCAAACAGTGTCATTTCTCTTATATCTCTTTGACAAAATTATTCAACCCCTTGAAGATCATAACTCTTATGAACAGAATTTGAATAAGGTCTTTTCAATCAGGTGTTGAAAACACCTGTAGATGTGATTAGAACCATAACGAGCAACAATTAAACGGATTGAAAAAGACTGTGACGCTCAGCTTCTTGTAGATGGTCAATGGTGTATTTGCAACATGGTGAAGTCCAGGGAGTGGTCAAAGAAGTCAAGAGTGGAGGTCATTTCTCTTCATAAGAAAGGATATGGTTATAAGAAAATAGCAAAGACATTACACATTCCAAGAGACACAGTTGGGAGCATAATTCGCAAGTTTAAAGCTAAAGGCACAGTGGAAACACTACCTGGGCGTGGTAGAAAGAGGATGCTGTGTGCAACTGCTGTCCGGTATTTGAAGCGTACAGTGGTGAAAAACCCCCGGGTAACAGCTGAGGAACTACAACAGGACATTGCAGACGGGGGAACGCAGGTTTTGTCCCAGACAATAAGGCGCGCACTACGAGATGAAGGCCTCCATGCCAGAACTCCCAGGCGCACCCCACTTCTGACTACCAGGCACAAGAAAAATAGACTCCAGTATGCCAAAAATCATCTGGACAAACCCCAAAGGTTTTGGGAAACTGTTCTATGGAGTGATGAGACAAAAGTGGAACTCTTTGGGCCTATGAATCAACGTTATGTCTGGAGGAGAAAAAAATGAAGCGTGCCTACTGTTAAGCATGGGCGGGGGGGGTCAATCATGTCCTGGGGCTGTTTCTCTGCCTCAGGTACCGGGAACCTCCAGCGCGTTCAAGGCATTATGAATTCTACTTCCTACCAGGATATATTAGCTGCAAATGTCATGAAGTCAGTGACGAAGCTGAGGCTTGGGAGACGTTGGACCTTCCAACAGGACAAGGATCCCAAACATACCTCCAAATCAACATCAGAGTGGTTGCAGAAGAAGGGCTGGAAGACTCTGGAGTGGCCTTCACAGTCGCCAGACCTAAATCCTATAGAAAAGCTGTGGTGGGAAATTGAAGAAGGCAGTTGCAGCACGCAAGCCCAAGAATATGAATGAACTGGAGGCCTTTGCCCAAGAAGAATGGGCTAAAATACCTGTAGATGGTTGCAAGAAGCTTGTGTCCGGTTATGTATCACCTTTGAAGGATGTCATTACTGCCAAAGGGTGTTCTACTAAGTACTAAAGATGCATGGAGCTAGGGGGTTGAATCATTTTGTCAATGAGATATTAAGAAAAATATCCTTTTTTGGTATTTTGTAAAATACAGTTTTACAATTTAAGTTGCATTTGTCTATTTGACACATATTTATTTGATATGACTATAAACAAAATACGGAATAAATGTCCAACTTGTTAAAACACCAAAATTGTGTGGGGGGGTTGAATAATTTTTATCACAACTGTATCATGCTGCTTCTTTAACATCATCTTGTGCACACTATGAGTAATTCAGGTTTAAAGGGGAACATTATCACAATTTCAGAAGGGTTAAAACCAATAAAAATCAGTTCCCAGTGGCTTATTTTATTTTCCGAAGTTTTTTTCTAAATTTTACCCGTCCCGGAATTTCCAGAAAAAAGGCTTTAAAGTGCCTGATTTTTGCTATCTGTAAATCCACCGTCCATTTTCCTGTGACGTCATTTCGTGATGCCAACAGTGCGGATACCACAGCAAGATATAGCGACATTAGCTCGGATTCAGACTCGGATTTCAGCGTCTTAAGCGATTCAACAAATTACGCATGTATTGAAACGGATGGTTGGAGTATGGAGGCAGATAGCAAAAACGAAAGCTATTGAGCGAATAGCTATTGACACTATTCGGCCATGTCTGCCTTAGCATCGCCGGGTTAAATGTGCAGACCAAACGTTCGGGACTTTCGCATCTTGTGACACTGGATCAACTTAAATCCGTCGATTGGTAAGAGTTTGTTTGGCATTAAATGTGGGTGGAGGGAAACGCTGGATGCAAATATAGCTACCAATGTACATACAGCTAGCTTTAAGAGCATATTAGCATCGATTAGCTGGCAGTCATGCCGCGACCAAATATGTCTGATTAGCACAACAGTCAATAACATCAACAAAACTCACCTTTGTGATTTCGTTGACTTCATTTTTTGCAAATAATAATTAACTTTGAATTTCATGACTGCAACACATGCCAAAGTAGTTGGGAAAGGGCATGTTCACCACTGTGTTACATAACATTTTCCTATAACAACACTCAAACGTTTGGGAACTGAGTAAACTAATTGTTGAAGCTTTGAAAGTGGAATTCTTTCCCATTCTTGCTTTATGTAGACCTTCAGTCGTTCAACAGTCCGGGGTCTCCGCTGTCGTATTTTACGCTTCATAATGCGCCACACATTTCCCAACTCATATGGAAACGGGGTTTGTAAATGCTGCTTCTTTAACATCATCTTGTGCACAGTATGAGTAATTCAGGTTTAATGATCATTAATTTTTTTAACATAAACCAAATTTCATTACAAAAGTAGTGAAAATTGGTACCATTGAGTATCGGTATCAACCCGCAGGGACCAGGAATTGGTACTGTATCGGTTCCAATGTACAAACCCCGTTTCCATATGAGTTGGGAAATTGTGTTAGATGTAAATATAAACGGAATACAATGATTTGCAAATCCTTTTCAACCCATATTCAGTTGAATGCACTACAAAGACAAGATATTTGATGTTCAAACTCATAAACTTGATTTTATTTTTGCAAATAATCATTAACTTAGAATTTCATGGCTGCAACACAAGTCAAAGTAGTTGGGAAAGGGCATGTTCACCAGAGAAAAAGAGAGAGAGAAGAGAGAGAAAGCGCAAGAAAGAAAGAGAGATAGAGGAGAGAGAAATAGATACAGAGAGAGAAAGAGAGAAGAGTGAGAGCAAGAGAAACAGAAGAGATAGAGATAGACAGTGTGTGAGAGAGAAAGAGAGATAGCGAGACAGAGAAAGAGCTAGAGGGAGAGAGCGAGAAAGAAAGAGAAAGGGATCGAGAGAGCGAAAGAGATAGAAAGTGAGAAAGAGAGAGACAGAAGAGAGAGACCTAAAGAGATAGAGGGAGAAAGAGAACGAGAAAATACAGAGAGAAGAGAGTGAGAGAAAGAGTCAGAAGAGAGAAAGAAATAGATGAAAGACAGAGACAGAAGAGATAGGGAGTGAGAGAGAAAGAAAGAGATAGAAAGAAAAAGACAGAGAGGAAGAAAGGGAGAGAGAGACAAAGAGAGGAGAGAAAGTGAGATAGAGAAAGAAAGGGATAGAGATCAAGAAAGAGAAAGAGAAGAAAAGAGATAAACAGCGAGAAAGACAGAAAGAAAGAGATAGAGTGGGAGAAAGAGAGAGCTAAAGAGATAGAGAGAGGGAGAAAGAGAGAATAGAGAGAGAGAAGAGAGAGAAAGAGAAATAGATGACAGAGAGAGAGCAAGAGAGAGACAGACAGAAGAGATAGAGTGAGAGAAAAAAAGAGAGAGAGAGACAAAAGAAAGAAAGGGAGAAAGGAAGACAGAAGAGTGACAGAGAAAGAGACAGAAGAGAGTGAGAGTGAAAGAGAGAGAGAGTTACTTTACATACAGTTGGCTTTCAGCCAAATTACTGTTTGGCCCGATGGTGTTCCAATCATAGCTTAGAACACCATTGCATTATAACATTGAACTCACGAACAATGGCAGTATAGCTTAGAACACCATTGCATTATAACATTGAACTCACGAACAATGGCAGTATAGCTTAGAACACCATTGCATTATAACCTTTAACTGATGAACATTGGCAGTATAGCTTAGAACACCATTGCATTATAGCCTTTAACTGATGAACATTGGCAGTATAGCTTAGAACACCATTGCATTATAGCCTTTAACTGATGAACATTGGCAGTATAGCTTAGAACACCATTGCATTATAGCCTTTATAACTGATGAACATTGGCAGTATAGCTTAGAACACCATTGCATTATAGCCTTTAACTGATGAACATTGGCAGTACAGCTTAGAACACCATTGCATTATAGCTTTTAACTGATGAACATTGGCAATATAGCTTAAAACACCGTTGCATTATAGCCTTTAACTGATGAACATTGGCAGTATAGCTTAAAACACCATTGCATTATAGCCTTTAACTGATGAACATTGGCAGTATAGCTGAGAACACCACTTCATTCTAGCCTTTAACTGATGAACTTTGGCAGCATACCATTGCACTCATGAAGAAATGTGTCTGTTTCAGTGTGAAAGTTCCAGAGATGCCGTGGTACATCCAAATGAACCCGTGAGTGTCTCTACATTACTAGTCTTCTGAACCATGTGCTATTTAAAACATGTTTTCTAAATTATCAATTTGATATCAACAACATTCCACAGTGTGTAGATCCATCTCCGTCACATCGACCAGGATCATTGAACGAGGGCTTGCAGATTAAAAAAACAATCTTAGTTCAATCTTGTGCACCCAAAACATGTATTCCTTATGTGATGATTCCTGATTCCCCCCCCCCCCCAAGTATTTTCTATTCTATTCTATTCAGTTTAAAGGTTATCCATCCATCGATTTTCTACCGCTTGTCCCTCTTAGCCAGCTGAAATATCACCGCAGAGAGTGTTTAATAAAATTGCATTGTGTTTTCAATTACATCGTTGGAAGAGAATATAATTACAAAGTTTCTTTAAAAACCAAGAGAATGTCATCATTGCCGAATGAAAAACAGTAAAAATATTGATTTGATGTAAGCGCGGCCCTTAACTATCAGATGGTTAAGAGCTTTGATAAGCGTAAATGAGTTAGACTGTTATTAAACAGCTGAAATTCAATGAAAAGTATCTTTGGCAGTTATATAACGTGGCAGATCCATCCATCCATCCATCCATCATCTTCCGCTTATCCGAGGTCGGGTCGCGGGGGCAACAGCCTAAGCAGGGAAACCCAGACTTCCCTCTCCCCAGCCACTTCGTCTAGCTCTTCCCGGGGGATCCCGAGGCGTTCCCAGGCCAGCCGGGAGACATAGTCTTCCCAACGTGTCCTGGGTCTTCCCCGTGGCCTCCTACCGGAGCAGCGGCTTTACTTTGAGTTCCTCCCGGATGGCAGAGCTTCTCACCCTATCTCTAAGGGAGAGCCCCGCCACACGGCGGAGGAAACTCATTTTGGCCGCTTGTACCCGTGATCTTATCCTTTCGGTCATGACCCAAAGCTCATGACCATAGGTGAGGATGGGAACGTAGATCGACCGGTAAATTGAGAGCTTTGCCTTCCGGCTCAGCTCCTTCTTCACCACAACGGATCGGTACAACGTCCGCATTACTGAAGACGCCGCACCGATCCGCCTGTCGATCTCACGATCCACTCTTCCCTCACTCGTGAACAAGACTCCAAGGTACTTGAACTCCTTCACTTGGGGCAGGGTCTCCTCCCCAACCCGGAGATGGCATTCCACCCTTTTCCGGGCGAGAACCATGGACTCGGACTTGGAGGTGCTGATTCTCATTCCGGTCGCTTCACACTCGGCTGCGAACCGATCCAGCGAGAGCTGAAGATCCCGGTCAGATGAAGCCATCAGGACCACATCATCTGCAAAAAGCAGAGACCTAATCCTGCGGTTGCCAAACCGGAACCCCTCAACGCCTTGACTGCGCCTAGAAATTCTGTCCATAAAAGTTATGAACAGAATCGGTGACAAAGGACAGCCTTGGCGGAGTCCAACCCTCACTGGAAATGTGTTCGACTTACTGCCGGCAATGCGGACCAAGCTCTGGCACTGATCGTACAGGGAGCGGACTGCCACAATAAGACAGAACGTGGCAGATATTTATAAAAAACATGTTCATACTTGCCAACCTTGCAACCTCAGAATTTGGGAGATGGGAGTGTATATGTGTGTGTATATAAAGTAAATAAAGTACTATCTAATCTATACAGTGGGGCAAAAAAGTATTTAGTCAGCCAGCGATTGTGCAAGTTCTCCCACTTAAAATGATGACAGAGGTCTGTAATTTTCATCATAGGTACACTTCCACTGTGAGAGACAGAATGTGAAAAAAAATCCAGGAATTCACATTGTAGGAATTTTTAAGAATTTATTTGTGAATTATGGTGGAAAATAAGTATTTGGTGAATAACAAAAATTCAACTCAATACTTTGTAATATAACCTTTGTTGGCAATAACAGAGGTCAAACGATCACTATAGGTCTTTACCAGGTTTGCATACACAGTAGCTGGTATTTTGGCCCATTCCTCTATGCAGATCTCCCCGAGAGCAGTGATGTTTTGGGGCTGTCGCCGAGCAACACAGACTTTCCACTCCCTCCACAGATTTTCTATGGGGTTGAGGTCTGGAGACTGGCTTGGCCACTACAGGACTTTCAAATGCTTCTTACGGAACCACTCCTTCGTTGCCCGGCGGTGTGTTTGGGATCATTGTCATGCTGGAAGACCCAGCCAAGTTTCATCTTCAAAACTCTCACTGATGGAAGGTTTTGGCTCAAAATCTCACGATACATGGCCCCATTCATTCTTTCCTTAACATGGATCAGTCGTCCTGTCCCCTTAGCAGAAAAACAGCGATGTTTCCACCCCCGTGCTTCACAGTAGGTATGGTGTTCTTGGGATGCAACTCAGTATTCTTCTTCCTCCAAACACGACAAGTTGAGTTTATACCAAAAAGTTCTATTTTGGTTTCATCTGACCACATCCTCTGCTGTATCATCCATGTCCTCTCTGGCAAACTTCAGACGGGCCTGGACATGCACTGGCTTAAGCAGGGGGACACGTCTGGCACTGCAGGATTTGATTCCCTGTCGGCGTAGTGTGTTACTGATGGTAACCTTTGTTACTTTGGTCCCAGTCCTCTGCAGGTCATTCACCAGGTCCCCCTGTGTGGTTCTGGGATTTTTTGCTCACCGTTCTCATGATCATTTTGACCCCACGGGATGAGATCTTGCGTGGAGCCCCAGATCAAGGGAGATTATCAGTGGCTGGAATAAACACACGCTGAGAAATAGCTCCGTGCCTGCCTGCTTTATGGGTTATAGATAAATCTATGGATAACGGAGATATATATAATCGTCTCCTTCTCAGGTGAGAGAGGACGCTAAAGGCAGTGCCTTTAAGGCACGCCCCCAATATTGTTGTCTGGGTAGAAATCGGATGAAATTCCGGAGAATGGTTGCCTCGGGAGATTTTCGGGAGGGGCACTGAAATTCGGGAGGGTTGGCAAGTATGCATGTTAACAAATTCCTGCCTGCTTTCTCTCATTCAAGCTCAGTAGGCACTGAAAAAAATATTTATGTCTACATCAAAACCATTGACATAATTTCTGGGTAATTGCAGCCTATTCAAGGCTGCAATTACCCAGAAATTATGTTAAACTTAAATATTGCACTCCGCATCCTTTTTTTTTTCTCTTTTTAAATATTGCATCATTAGCATTTTCCTACTATAAAAACAAACAAACAGTTATGTCAAGTGGCCATGAAACATAAAAAATAAGACATAATACACATTGTATATTTTATATTAGATAGAGCTAAGGTTTTTAAAAATATGTCAAGGGTTGAAAATAACAAGTATGTTAATTTATTGAGGACTTATGACACTTATAAGCGGGACCCTTTTGGATTCTAAGAGTTAAGGCCGGAATTTACTCCCGTAAATAAAAACATTTTTATAATAGGGGTTAGGCGTCTAGCCTCAGGAGGCCCTGCATTGGTCTGAATGAACTAAAAACTGTAAACAGGAAGTTGCATGAGATACACTATATTGCCAAAAGTATTTGGCCACCTGCCTTGACTCACATGTGAACTTAAAAGTGCCACCCCATTCCCAACCCATAGGGTTCAATATGATATCGGTCCACCTTTTGCAGCTATTACAGCTTCAACTCTTCTGGGAAGGCTGTCCACAAGGTTGCAGAGTGTCTTTATAGGAATTTTCCAGCATTCTTCCAAAAGCGCATTGGTGAGGTCACACACTGATGTCGGTGGAGAAGGCCTGGCTCTTAGTCGCCATTGTGATTAACCCCAAAGATGATCTATTGGGTTCAGGTCAGGACTCTGTGCAGGTCAGTCAAGTTCATCTACACCAGACTCTTGTCATCCATGTTTTTATGGACCTTACGTTGCGCACTGGTGCACAGCCATGTTGGAAGAGGAAGGGGGCCCGGTCCAAACTGTTCCCACAAGGTTGGGAACATGGAATGTTTTGGTATCCTGGAGCACTCAAAGTTCCTTTGACTGGAACTACCAAGCCCAACTCCACACCATAATTCCTCCTCCACCAAATTTCACACCCCGCACAATGCAGCCCGAAATGTAGCATTCTCTTCCCAACCTCCAAACCCAGACTCGTCCATCAGATTGCCAGATGGAAAAGCGTGATTCATCACTCCAGAGAATGCGTCTTCACTGCTTTAGAGTCCAGTGGTGACGTGTTTTATATACCACTGCATCCAACGCTTTGCATCGGACTTGGTGACGTATGGCTTAGATGCGGCTGCTCGGCCATGGAAACCCATTCCATGATGCTCTCTGCGTACTGTACGTGGGCTAATTGGAAGGTCGCATGAAGTTTGGAGCGCTGTAGCAACTCTCAGTGCAAAGACTTTCTGCACAATGCGCTTCAGCATCCGCTGACCCCTTTCTGTCAGTTTTACGTGGCCTACCACTGTGTGGCTGAGTTGCTGTTGTTCCCAAACTCTTCCATTTTCTTATAATAAAGCAGACAGTTGACTTTGGAAAATTTGTGGCACAGGTGGCATCCTATGACAGTTCCACGCTGGAAACCACTGAGCTCCTGAGAGCTGGCCCATTCTTTCACAAATGTTTGTGGAAACAGTCTCCAGGCCTAAGTGCTTGATTTTATACACCTGTGGTGATTAGGACACCTAATTCTCATCATTTGGATGGGTGGCCAAATACTTTTGGCAACATAGTGTATATTTATAATTTATATAAATAAATACGAAGGTGTCTATACTTTGACTGTGGTAACTAATAGAAAACAGTATCTTTTCTAGATGTTTTGGTATCTTTATTTTTTTTTTTTTAAATACTACCAACTAGGAATAAAGCACAATTTTTTTTTTTTTTTGGTATGTCAAGTCTTCCTCTGCTGCCCGTATCAAAATGTGTCGGCACAAGATGGAACTTCAGCTGCTTCAACGGAGGGAACTGTTCGGAACCGGACAATAAATGCCTCTGCTTGCCTGGTTTCACAGGACAATGGTAGGACTTTATTTTTCTCCATGCATCCTTTTATTTTAGCATATTTTGAATTGATGATTGGTTAATGTTAGTGTAGTGTAGTTTTTTACTTTACAAAATAAAAAATAAGAATATTTCTCAATTCAGGTGTTTTCTGTGTTTGAATCTAAAGTTTTCATATTTAATTTTATTTCATGACTGCTACAATACTGGACTTTGGACAGCTTTTAGGAAGGAACACAACCTTTTAGTGTGTCTGTAGCTTTAATGGGAAAAAAAAAAAAATGATTGGTTCCCTCCGGGTACTCCGGCTTCCTCCCACTTCCAAAGACATGCACCTGGGGATAGGTTGATTGGCAACACTAAATTGGCCCTAGTGTGTGAATGTTGTCTGTCTATCTGTGTTGGCCCTGTGATAAGGTGGCGACTTGTCCAGGGTGTGCCCGCCTTCCGCCCGAATGAAACTGAAATAAGGCTCCAGCACCCCCCGCTACCCCAAAAGAGACAAGCGGTAGAAATGGGTGGATAAATGTGAATACCCGACGCCATGTAAAGTCTAGCCCAGGTTACTTAAAGGGGAACATTATCACCAAACCTATGCAAGCGTCAATATATACCTTGATGCAGAAAAAAAAGACCATGTATTTTTTAACCGATTTCCGAACTCTAAATGGGGGAATTTTGGCAAATTAAACGCCTTTCTGTTTATCAGTCTTTTAGCGATTACGTCAGAACGTGATGTCACCGAGGTAACACACCCGCCATATTCATTTTCACATTACAAACACCGGGTCTCAGCTCTGTTATTTTCCGTTTTTTCGACTATTTTTTTGGAACCTTGGAGACATCATGCCTCGTCGGTGTGTTGTCGGAGGGTGTAACAACACTAACAGAGAGGGATTCAAGTTGCACCACTGGCAAGAAATCTGCCGCCAGACCCCCATTGAATGTACCAGAGTGTCTTCACATTTGACCGGCGATGCTAAGACAGACATGGCACAGAGATGTATGGATAACCTGCAGATGCATTTGCAACCATTAAGTCAACGAAATCACAAAGGTGAGTTTTGTTGATGTTGACTTATGTGCTAATCAGACATATTTGGTCACGGCATGACTGCCAGCTAATCGATGCTAACATGCTATGCTAATCGATGCTAACATGCTATTTACACTAGCTGTATGTACATTTGAAACTAGATACCCACATTTATTGCGAAACAAACACTTACCAATCGACGGATTTAAGTTGCTCCAGTGTCACAAGATGCGAAAGTCCTGATCGTTTGGTCCGCACATTTTACCGGCGATGCTAATAAGGCAGCCATGCTATGGGCCACTTCATTAGGTACACCCACGCTATGGCCGAATAGCGTAAATAGCTATTCGCTCAATAGCTTCAATTTCTTCTTCAATTTCGTTTTCGCTATCTGCCTCCATACTCCGACCATCTGTTTCAATACATGCGTAATCTGTTGAATCGCTTAAGCCGCTGAAATCCGAGTCTGAATCCGAGCTAATGTCGCTATATCTTGCTGTGGTAACCGCCATGTTGTTTGTATTGGCAGCCCTGTATGACGTCACAGGGAAATGGATAGTGGTTTCGAAGATAGCGAAAATACGGCACTTTAAAGCTTTATTTAGGGATATTCCGGGACCGGTAAAATTTTGAAAAAAACTTCAAAAAATACAACAAGCCACTGGGAACTGATTTTTATTGTTTTTAACCCTTTTGAAATTGTGATAATGTTCCCCTTTAAGCAGTGGTACAAACATTTATGTCATTTCAAAACAGAAAGTGCAAGATTGTCTGACACATTTTAAAACAAGCTCTAAGTGCACTTTTGTGCATGATGTCACTACAATAGTTTAAAACAAATAAAGTGCACTTTTGTGCTTGATGTCACACAAGATATTTCAATAACTCAAATAAAAATGAGCTGCATAATAGGAAATCAAGTAGTGTATGCCCTTCGCTATGTGGTAGGTTCCTGCGGATGTTATCTCCTTCTGTTGTTGACTATTTTGTTCATACGATGTTGATGTGGAGATGGTTGCGTGGACATTTTTTTGGTGTGGCACCGACCGATATGTTTACATGTGGAGTTTCAAGCACTCTACATTCTCTAGCGGGTGACTTTTCAAATGATGCTACATTAGCAGTGCTGCTACTTTTTGTAGCAACGCTTCTGCCGCATACTTGTTCAACATCTTCCCGATTGAAGCCCAACCCCGCACTGTTTTTCTCAAAGGGTTGCACAAACCACTAGGACATCCTCGGTAGGTCCACATAAGGGCAAGGAAAACTCCCACCCAGTGGGACGTCGGTGACAATGATGACTATGAGAACCTTGGCGAGGACCACATATGTGGGCAAACCCCCCCCCCCCCTCTAGGGGACCGAAAGCAATGGATGTCGACCGGGTCTAACATGATTTGATTGATTGATTGATACTTTTATTAGTAGATTGGACAGTTCAGTACATAATCCATACAATTGACCACTAAATGGTAACACCCCAATACGTTTTTCAACTTGTTTAGGTTGGGGTCCACGTTAATCAATTCATGGTACAAATATATACTATCAACATAATACAGTCATCACACAAGTTAATCATCATAGTATATACATTGAATTATTTACATTATTTACAATCCGGGGGGTGGGATGAGGAGCTTTGGTTGATATCAGTACTTCAGTCATCAACAATTGCATCAACAGAGAAATGTGGACATTGAAACAGTGTAGGTCTTATTTAGTAGGATATGTACAGCCAGCAGAGAACATAGTGAGTTCAGATAGCATAAGAACAAGTATATACATTAGAAGTACATTTGATTATTTACATTAGGTTGTTTATAATCCGGGGAGATGGGATGTGAATGGAGGAGGGTATTAGTAAAGTGTTGAAGTTGCCTGGAGGTGTTGTTTTAGAGCGGTTTTGAAGGAGGATAGAGATGCACATACTTTTATACCTGTTGGGAGTGCATTCCACATTGATGTGGCAAAGAAAGAGAATGAGTTAAGACCTTTTTTAGATCGGAATCTGGGTTTAACGTGGTTTGTGGAGCTCCCCCTGGTGTTGTGGTTATGGCGGTCGATTACGTTAAGGAAGTAGTTCGACATGTACTTCGGTATCAAGGAGGTGTAGCGGATTTTATAGACTAGGCTCAGTGCAAGTGATACTGTGAAAGTTCAATCCATAGTGGATGCAACACAGCCGCGAGAGTCCAGTCCAAAGCGGATCCAACACAGCAATATATATAAAATATAAAATGCGGAAAAAGTTTTTCCCGGATGTATCGCATAATTGGTACCACAATTAATAATAGTAATAATAATAATAATAATGGATTAGATTTATATCGCGCTTTTCTATTGTTAAGATACTCAAAGCGGTCACAAAGAAGTGGGAACCCATCATTCATTCACACCTGGTGGTGGTAAGCTACATCAGTAGCCACAGCTGCCCTGGGGTAGACTGACGGAAGCGTGGCTGCCAGTTTGCGCCTACGGCCCCTCCGACCACCACCAAATTCATTCATTCACCAGTGTGAGCGGCACCGAGAGCAAAGGGTGAAGTGTCCTGCCCAAGGACACAATGGCAGCGATTTGGATGTCAATAGGTGGGAAGCGAACCTACAACCCTCAGGTTTCTGGCACGGCCGCTCTACCCACTACGCCATGCCGCCCCAATTCTCAGTTTGGCCACTTTCCTGTATCATCCATCCATTTTCTACCGCTTATTCCCTTTGGGATCGTGGGGGGGGGCTGGTGCCTATCTCAGCTACAATCGGGCGGAAGGCAGAGTACACCCTGGACAAGTCGCCACCTCATCGCAGGGCCAACACAGATAGACGGACAACATTCACACACTAGGGACCATTTAGTGTTGCCAATCAACCGATCCCCAGGTGCATGTTTTTGGAGGTGGGAGGAAGCCGGAGTCATGGGGGGGGACATGCAAACTCCACACTGGAAGATCCTGAGCCTGGGATTGAACCCTGACTACTCAGGACCTACGTATTGTGAGGCAGACGCACCAACCCCTCTTCCACCGTCCTGTATCATTTCCAGCTAAAAACTTCAATTTGGCCAGTGCATTTTGAATAACAATGTTAGAGGGAAACTGTTATTTAATGCACCCTGTTCCCAAGTGTACCGTGATGTTCCGTGTGCTTTTCCTCGCCGCTGCAGGTGTGAAAAGGATGTGGACGAATGTGCCTCCGACCCCTGCATGAACGGAGGCTTCTGCATTAACTACGTCAACCGCTTTGAGTGCGTGTGCGACATAAATTACTCGGGTATACACTGCCAAATGGACGTCAGTGACTTTTACTTGTACATCTTTTTGGGCCTGTGGCAGAACCTGTTCCAACTGGTGTCCTACTTCGTCATACGCCTCAACGACGACCCGGAAATCGAGTGGGTGTTTCACGTTAATGAGTAGCTCCCGAGCTTGTTTGTGCACCAACACATGGGACCTTCCAACACTGCTATTCATGAGATTGTTTCATTTTCATCAATAGCCTTAGTGCAACAATTTGGTACTTTTATAAAACCACACTCCGAGCTAAACTCCCTCTAAATAACATTGCAATTTCAAACACCAATAAAGCAAGTATGCTTGGTAGAAAATTCCCAACAGTAAAAAGTAAGGCTCCACTCTTTCAAAAAGCGCTAACTTGGCTGTTTCAGGGACATGCAACCGATTAGCATTAGCCATTTTACAAGGCGATTTCAACACCGCAAACAACCTAACAGTCAAAATAGCTGATGTGTAATAGGCACCATACTTACAGTATAAACACTGACTGTAAGGCGCAACATAACACGTCCAAATTCAACACACAGCTACTTTCTAGTTGAACATACTCCATCCATCCATCCATTTTCTACCGCTTATTCCCTTTTGGGGTCGCGGGGGGCGCTGGCGCCTATCTCAGCTACAATCAGGCAGAAGGCGGGGTACACCCTGGACAAGTCGCCACCTCATCGCAGGGCCAACACACATAGACAGACAACAGTCACACTCACATTCACACACTAGGGCCAATTAGGACCATGAATTGATTAATGTGGACCCCGACTTAAACAAGTTGAAAAACGTATTCGGGTGTTATCATTTAGTGGTCAATTGTACGGAATATGTACTGAACTGTGCAATCTACTAATAAAAGTATCAATCAATCAATCAATTAAACATACTATTGATAGCATATCCAGTACTGCCATCTAATGTCTTGGAAGTGCAACTGCATTGCAAATCAGACTCAAATGGCAGGAAAAAACAACCCCAAGATATAACAATCATTATTACCTCATTTTTAAATGTTACATAAAAAACACAGTTGTATTATCAAACAATATTTAGTAGCACACAAAAAAGTATCGAAATTTGGTACCGTCAAGTACCGGTATTGTTTCCCAGGTAGCGGGAATTGTTATCATATTGGTAAACGGTACCCATCCCTACATGTGATTAGTATGCAAATGAGGGCGGTATAGCTCGGTTGGTAGAGCGGCCGTGCCAGCAACTTGAGGGTTGCAGGTTCGATCCCCGCTTCCGCCATCCTAGTCACTGCCGTTGTGTCCTTGGGCAAGACACTTTACCCACCTGCTCCCAGTGCCAACCACACTGGTTTAAATGTAACTTAGATATTGGGTTTCACTATGTAAAGCGCTATATAAATATAATTCACTTCACTTCACTTCAGTTAAATAGATATGTGTCAAATTTGTTTTTTTGAATAGATATGTATTTGTATGCAATTCAATTTTCACACTTAAGTATAGATAAATAAATAAATGGGTTGTACTTGTATAGCGCTTTTCTACCTTCAAGGTACTCAAAGCGCTTTGACACTACTTCCACATTTACCCATTCACACACTGATGGAGGGAGCTGCCATGCAAGGCGCCAACCAGCACCAATCAGGAGCAAGGGTGAAGTGTCTTGCTCAGGACACAACGGACGTGACGAGGTTGGTACTAGGTGGGATTTGAACCAGGGCCCCTCGGGTTGCGCACGGCCACTCTCCCACTGCGCCATTCATTCTGATTATGATACGGAAAACTTATTTATCTTGTGCCTTAGCTCCTTTTGGTAATTTAGATCACAACATATGTGAGACATTCCCACACAGATTTGATGATCTACCACTATAGGTTGGATAAAAGATGCTGGATTGCATTTATTGTATTAGACTTGAATGATGAAAAAAACACCATCAAATAAACCCCTATGGTTTTTTTATTATTACTTAAACTCTTCTGCAATTTCAAAATATTACAAAGAGAAACAATTCAATTTCGATATCTTCACAGACAAAACAAACCTTATATTGTGTCATCTGCTATTGGCAGGTAACTATTTTTTTAAACAAACTATGACAGCAATGTACAATATACAGTTATTTTAAACAATAAAAAATAATAATACTGCGGCTCATTTTAACCGGCAGTTGTGAGTTCATTAAGGCTTGTTTCTTGCACTCTTCCCTGTAACTCTGCAGTCAAGTCAAACAGGAAAAGGACACGTTCCCCAAAATAACATGTCAATCATTTATAGAGAATTAAAATACGGCAACTAAGTGGATTTATCATGATAAATGTATACTGTAACAAGCTACACACAGTTCACCTGCTACTGACCAGCGTAGAATGATGAATACCGCAATTTCCGGACTATAAGAGCCTACTTTTTTTCCTACACTTTGAATCCTGCGGCTTATAAAACGGTGCAGCTAATTTATGGATTTTGTTCACTGATCGCCATAATGCAAAGCTTTCCTAAAACACTTGCAAATACACTTAAATGGTGTGGTATTTTTTTGTATTAGTGGAGGGGTCGGGAACCTTTTTGGCTGAGAGAGCCATATAAGCCAAATATCTTTAAAAGTATTTCCATGAGAGCCATATAATTTTTTTTAAGACTGAATACAACTAAATGCGTGCATTTTTAAGTAAGACCAACATTTTTAGAGTATAATAAGTCTCTTCTTTTTAATAACATTGTTATTCTGAAGCTAACCAACAATAAATAAAAAACTGCTTACCATTAATGCGACTTCTTGAACAGGTGCGGTAGAAACCGGATGGGTGGATTAAAATGCATGAGAATGTTTTATATTTTGAACGTTATTTTTGACACTGTGATTACCAGCGGAATTATTCATTACTCACCGTAATAAGCAATGTCCACTAAGATTCATCTGAGAGCCAGATTCAGTCATCAAAAGAGCCACATCTGGCTCTCGAGCCATAGGTTTCCTACCCCTATGCTAGGGCATCATCTTTTGGATGAGTTCACTCATTGCAGGTGTAGTTGAGTGAATGCCTGAAATGTTTCCTGCTGTTTGAAGCTTTGAACCGGAAGTAAAAGTGGCATTCTGTCTTCTAATCGTCCACAGCGTTTCTACTCATATGGATTCCTCATTTATCACTCCAAGCAACGTTTGTAAGTTTTGCAATATAACAATTCATTCTTACTAAATCTGTGAGAGTGTTTTCATGCATTGTAATGCAATGAAGGTAGCGTTGTTAGCATTAGATGATATGCTAACACGTTTACGAGTGTCTGTGTTGGCATTATTACCTTGCAATGGCATTCTGTTTGTATTCTTCCAGTGTCACAAAATCCTCAATAAATTTACCAAGACGTCACTGTGGAGTTATTGAGTCTGTTTCGCTGATTGGAGAGCTAGTTTCCCGCAAGTCTGTTATGGTTGATCAGCCGTTTTACAGGCAATGTTTGGAAACAATTACGGTGTGTAAATAACTTATTTCACAATGTATATATCTTTGGTGTGGCTAATATATATGAAAAAAATGTTTTCCTACAATTCAGTAGCTTTTAGCTCTATAGTCCGGAAAACACGGTATCTAAAAATGAAAAGTATCATAAGCTTACATTGTGACAGATTACTAGCAATGGAGCTTACATTCACAGAGTTCTTTGTAGATCCGCTTGCGTATCTTTGGTATGTCTGTCTGCGAGAAATGGAGTGGCTGGCCCAAGGCGAGGCATCTGGAATACTGGGAGGGAGATCAAAGGGTAGTCATTAATTAGTGTCTAGGCTGACAGGTCAAATGTACTAAAAGCTGTTGAGGGATGCACGTACCTCCAAAACAAAAACACCGCAGTCATTTTCGTTGGTTTGCTTTGGGACATTCTGTCGAGATATTCAAATAATTAACTCAGTCATCAGTAAAACCTTCACTCCAAAATCTGAGAAGA
This sequence comes from Nerophis ophidion, assembly GCF_033978795.1. NCBI lineage: Eukaryota > Metazoa > Chordata > Actinopteri > Syngnathiformes > Syngnathidae > Nerophis > Nerophis ophidion. The sequence continues at coordinate 23,066,435 of NC_084638.1, read as the reverse complement.
ACCATACCTCATCTAAGGACACAGCCCAATCACTTACAAACGATGTCTGTTGTTTCACAGTTGCTTCGGTTATCAGGTACTTCAGGATATTCTGCAGTAGACAAAAGACATGTTGATACGTTCCCAGACAAAACTACTACATGGATGTGTCAAACTCAAGGCCTGGGGGGCCAGATCTGGCCCGCCACATCAGTTTATGTGCCTGCAAAAGCCTGGAAATAACGTGCATGAATAAAGTTATTTTTAACAAAACATATTCTTTCTTCCAATTTTGACAGAAAATTGTGTGTCTTTTAAACTTGAGAATGTGACAATGCAAAAAACATTGTATTAAAACGGGGGTGTCCAAAGTGCTGTCGGCAGCTCCAGTTGATGAACCGCAGCATATTTTAGGATAAAATAACAAAAACATTTAAAAAAGAAAAGAGCAAAAAATTGATCTAGTGACAAATAAGCTAACAATAATAACTCCAACTATTTTACATCAAGGGTCGCAAACTGAAGAGACAAAGTGTGTGGTGGCCATTTTGAAATCGATTTGTCAATATTTACAAAGATATAAACAGTAGGGGTGTAACGGTACGTGTATTTGTATTGAACCGTTTCGGTACGGGGGTTTTGGTTCGGTAGGAGGGTGTATCGAACGAGATTGTAAACTAAAGTCTTAACAAGCTGCTCTGCTTTCTGCCTCTGTCTGAGCAGTGAGCACCCAGCATTGTCCCGCCCACACAACCATCTGATTGGTTACATACAAAGCCAATCAGCAGTGCGTATTCAGAGCGATGTAACAGCCAATCAGCAATGCGTATTCAGAGCGATGTAACAGCCAATCAGCAGTGCGTATTCAGAAAGCATGGAGTCAGTGCTCCGGCGTCGAGATGAGCAGATATGTGTTAAGCAGGTGAGCAGCGGACATCGTACACTCCCCAAATTATACTAAACACTTCCCAGTCACAACTATTACAAACATCACTATGAGCCCGTTGACCTTCTAGAAACTTAAACTGCAGCTCAGCTTGCTCATAGTTCTGGGTTGAGGTGAAGGCTAATTAGGTTTTAGGGTTACGTTAGCTCATTTTGCTGTGTGTGTGTGCGTCTGTGTGCGTGTGCCTGTGTGTGTATAATAAAAGTCAACTACAGGCTTCGCAAATGCTGTAAAAAATTAAGCATGATGAGTTAACTTGAAACTGTTTAATGTTGCACTTTTTTGTCATTTTATTTCATCAAAGCAACAACTTGAGGCAGTTTAATGTGGATTTACGTGGGCAGAATTATTATAGTGTTCCCAATGTAAAAAGGAAAAAGCCATTGTTTACAAATTTGGTAAATAAATAACCCAAAAATGTATATTTTGTGGTTTTCTTACTGTACCGAAAATTAACCGAACCGTGACCTCTAAACCGAGGTACGTACCGAACCGAAATTTTTGTGTACCGTTACACCCCTAAAAAACAGACAGTTAGGGTCAGCTTTGTGTTAGAAGGGACAGAATGTGTTATTAGTATCAACAGGTCTGCTTTTTCTCATCACATTGCGGTTAGTGTCTGCCCTGAGATCAGTAGGCCGTGAGTTGAGTCAGCCAAAGTAGGGCTGAGCGATATATCGCGGGTTTGTCTGTGTGCGATGTAAAAAATGACTATATTGTGATATTCGAGTATACGTTCTCACGCAGTTACTTTTAGCTGCTGGCATTACATTGCAGGCTCTTCCCACTCTATTGTCTCTCCTTCTCACAGACAGCAAGCACACCTTCTTACATACGTCACATACGTGTACTCACTCGCGGAGCAGAGCGGTAGCAGCATGGGTAACGTTAGCTGTGGTGCTAGCGGTAATACGAGAGAAAGAAGGTGCGAATCTGGTAACAAATGAAGAAAGAATTAATTCCCAAGAAAAACAGCAGGGGGTCCATCGTCTGGCGGTGGTTTGGCTTCAAGTGGGAATGTCGAACACACAACCGTAAATTGTCAAGTGTGGGGCAAAAGTGTCGCTACAAAAAGTAGCATTACTGCTAATATGTAGCATCATTTGAAAAGATACCAGCTAAGGAATGAAGAGTGCTTACCCCGCATGTCAACATCTCCATTCGGTGCCACACGCCCCCACCATCAAAATGCAGAGGCAAACATTTCCGGATCAACACCGTATGAAAAAAATAGTCAACAACAAAAAGAGATAATGTCCGCAGTAACCTACCACATAGTGAAGGACGAACACTATTTGATGACCCATTACCTCCCTGCTTGACACTCAGCCTCAAGGGTTAGAATTGGGGGTTAAATCACCATTATTTCCGGGCAGGGCCACCGCAGCTGCTCACTGCTCCCCTCACCTCCCAGGGGGTGATCAAGGGTGATAGGTCAAATGCAGAGAATATTTCCACCACACCTAATGTGTGTGTGTGACAATCATCGGTACTTAAAGGCCTACAGAAATTAGATTTTCTTATTTAAACGGGGATAGCAGGTCCATTCTATGTGTCATACTTGATCATGTCGCGATATTGCCATATTTTTGATGAAAGGATTTAGTAGAGAACATCCACGAGTTCGCAACTTTCGGTGCTAAGAGAAAAGCCCTGCCTCTCCCGGAAGTCGCAGACGATGACGTCACAAGTGTGGGGGCTCCTCACATATTCACATTGATTTTAATGGTAGCCTCCAACAAAAAGTGCTATTCGGACCGAGAAAACGACAATTTCCCCATTAATTTGAGCGAGGATGAAAGATTTGTGTTTGAGGATATTGATAGCGACGGACTAGAAAAAAAAAAAAACGCAATTGCATTGGGACGGATTCCGATGTTTTTAGAGACGTTTACGAGGATTATTCTGGGAAATCCCTTATCTTTCTATTGTGTTGCTAGTGTTTTAGTGAGTTAAATAGTACCTGATAGTCAAAGGTGTACGTCCACGGGCGTCTTGATGCCAGTGTCTCAGGGGAGTCGACGGCAGCTTTATGGACGGCACAAGCTCAGCTTTTCTCCGGTAAGAAGAGACTTTTTACCACAATTTTCTCATTGAAACCTGCTGGTTGACATTCCGTCGTGATCCATGTTTGCTTGACCGCGCTCTGATCCATAGTAAAGTTTCACCTCCAGGAATTTTAAACAAGGAATCACCGTGTGTTTGTGTGGCTAAAGGCTAAAGCTTCCCAACTCCATCTTTCTCCTGCGACTTCTCCAATATTAATTGAACAAATTGCAAAAGATTCAGCAACACAGAGCTCCAAAATACTGTATAATTATGCCGTTAAAGCAGGCGACTTTTAGCTGTGTGTGTGCGTAGTGCTCATACTTCCTGAAACCCTTTGACGTCTTGCGTACACGTCATCATTACACAACGTTTTCAAGACGAAACTCCCGGGAAATTTTAAATTGTAATTTAGTCAACTAAAAAGGCCGTATTGGCATGTGTTGCAATGTTAATATTTCATCATTGATATATAAACTATCAGACTGCGTGGTGGGTAGTAGTGGCTTTCAGTAGGCCTTTAACTTAATTGTGGTTTTCTCCTTTATTTCTTTTTTTTTTTAATTTTAGAGTTTTTTTTATTGTGTACCTGTCACCTGTAATACAAAGCTGACACTAAGTTTTGTCTTGAAATTAACGAGTAATGTCTCTTTTAGCAATTATTTTTACGAAATAGAAAAACATCAAGACGGCCCTTTCATACTTATTACATTTTTAGTAAGAAAATTGGTGGAAAAGTTTGGACACCCCTACATTAACGTGAATTCCCAACATTTTTTTGAGAATAAAATGAGTGTTCCCAAAACTTATGATTTCAAAAGCAAGTATGAAATAATTCAATTGGTACGTAAAAGAGGAAAAATAATCAAATGCATAGGGAATTTTGTAATAATATCACAAGGAGATTATACTCTAAATATATCACTCTAACGAGCAACCATTGTGATATGGCCCTCAATGAAAACAGATTTGACGCTCTTGTACTACAAACCCCGTTTCCATACGAGTTGGTAAATTGCGTTAGATGTAAATATAAACAGAATTGAATGATTTGCAAATTATTTTCAACTCATATTCAGTTGAATGCCCTACAAAAACAAGATATTTGATGTTCAAACTCATAAACTTTATTTTCTTTTTGAAAATAATAATTAACTTACAATTTCATGGCTGCAACACGTGCCAAAGTAGTTGGGAAAGGGCATGTTCACCACTGTGTTACATCACCTTTTCTTTTAACAACACTCAATAAACGTTTGGGAACTGAGGAAACTTATTGTTGAAGCTTTGAAAGTGGAATTCTTTCCCATTCTTGTTTTATGTAGAGCTTTGGTCGTTCAACAGTCCGGGGTCTCCGCTGTCGTATTTTACAGTTCATAATGCGAAACCCATTTTCGATGAAAGACAGGTCTGGACTGCAGGCGGGCCAGGAAAGAACCTGCACTCTTTTTTTTACAAAGCCACGCTGTTGTAACACTTGTCAGTTGCTTGGATGACAACATATGTTGTTCCAAAACCTGTATGGACCTTTCAGCATTAATGGTGCCTTCACAGATGTGTAAGTTAACCATGTCTTGGGCACTAATACACACCCATACATCACAGATGCTGGCTTTTGAACTTTGCGTCTATAACAACCCGAATGGTTATTTTCCTCTATGTTCTGGTGTCCTCTTTTTCCAAGTATAATTTAAAATGTTGACTCGTCAGACCACAGAACACCTTTCCACTTTGCATCAGTCCATCTTAGATGAGCTCGGGCCCAGCCAAGCCGGCGGCGTTTCAGGATATTGTTGATAAATGGGTTTGGCTTTGCATAGTAGAGTTTTAACTTCCACTTACAGATGTAGCGACCAACTGTAGTTACTGACATTGGTTTTATGAAGTGTTCCTGAGCCCATGTGGTGATATCCTTTACACACTGATGTCGGTTTTTGATGCAGTACCGCCTGAGGGATCAAAAGTCCGTATTATCATCGCTTACGTGCAGTGATTTCTCCAGATTCTCTGAACTTTTTGATGATTTTACGGACCGTAGATGGTAAAATCCCTAAATTCCTTGCTATAGCTCGTTGAGAAATGTTGTTCTAAAACTGTTCGACAATTTGCTTACAAATTGGTGACCCTCGCCCCATCCTTGTTTGTGAATGACTTAGCATTTCATGGAAGCTGCTTTTATACCCAATCATGGCCCCCAACTGTTCCCAATTAGCCCGCACACCTGTGGGATGTTCCATATAAGTGTTTGATTAGCATTCCTCAACTTTATCAGTATTGCCACCTTTCCCAACTTCTTTGTCACGTGTTGCTGGCATCAAATTCTAAAGTTAATGATTAATTGCAAAAAAAATTCCGTTTATATTTATATCTAACACAATTTCCCAACTCATATGGAAACAGGGTTTGTAGATGGATGTGGAGGACTGCGATTTACCCGTGCAACTTTGCGCAGTGCATTCCCTTGAGAGTCGAAGAGACAGATTTTCCTTCTGGCGATGTCTGCGACAACCAGACACCAATGCACTTCCAGGTGGACGGGCACCAACAGCAGAGTCTTGGAGAACAAATCAACCTGCAGAAAGGAAACTCAATAAATGGATGCCTCCTGAGACTGAATGTTTCCATAAACTGTGTATATTGTACCTGCTTTGTCCATCTCCTCACGCCATCATAGCCTTTGGTCATGAGTTGTCGATGGAAGAAGCTGTTGATAAAATGGACCTAAGGGTAATGGAAAAACAATTGCGTTGGTTTAGTATAAATGTTTTTCATTTATGCTATTTTGTAATCATAATTATACGAGTTCATAATATACACAGTCCAGTCCAAAAAAAAAATGATCACACACTTTCTGATAAGGTCATTAAATTTGAAGTATGACATATTATTTACTGTGGCACTGTCAGCTTTGAGAATACACTAGCTCACAACTAATGATACTTTAGAGTAGAGTATGTACAGTTGTGATCAAAATTATTCAACCCCCACACAATTTTGGTGTTTTAGCAAGTTGGACATTTATTCCGTATTTTGTTTATAGTCATATCAAATAAAGATGCATTAAATAGACAAATGCAACTTCAATTACAACATTATGTTTTGTAACATACCAAACAGTGTAATTTCTCTTAATATCTCATTGACAAAATTATTCAACCCCTTGAAGATCATAACTCTTAAGAACAGAATTTGAATAAGGTCTTTTCAATCAGGTGTTGAAAACACCTGTAGATGTGATTAGAACTATAACAAGCAACAATTAAACTGATTGAAAAAGACTGTGACGCTCAGCTTCTTGTAGATGGTCAATGGTGTATTTGCAACATGGTGAAGTCCAAGGAGTGGTCAAAGAAGTCAAGAGAGGAGGTCATTTCTCTTCATAAGAAAGGATATGGATATAAGAAAATAGCAAAGACATTACACATTCCAAGAGACACAGTTGGGAGCATAATTCGTAAGTTTAAAGCTAAAGGCACAGTGGAAACACTACCTGGGCGTGGTAGAAAGAGGATGCTGTGTGCAACTGCTGTCTGGTATTTGAAGCGTACAGTGGTGAAAAACCCCCGGGTAACAGCTGAGGAACTAGAAAAGGACATTGCAGAGGGGGGAACGCAGGCTTCGAAGGCGCGCACTACAAGATGAAGGCCTCCATGCCAGAACTCTCAGGCGCACCCCACTTCTGACTACCAGGCTAAAGAAAAATAGACTCCAGTATGCCAAAAATCCTCTGGACAAACCCCAAAGGTTTTGGGAAACTGTTCTATGGAGTGATGAGACAAAAGTGGAACTCTTTGGGCCTATGAATCAACGTCATGTCTGGAGGAGAAAAAATGAAGCTTACAAAGAGAAGAACACCTTGCCTACTGTTAAGCATGGTGGAGGGTAAATCATGCTCCGGGGCTGTTTCTCTGCCTCAGGTACCGGGAATCTCCAGCGCGTTCAAGGCATTATGAATTCTATTTCCTAGCAGGATATATTAGCTGCAAATGTCATGAAGTCAGTGACGAAGCTGAGGCTTGGGAGACGTTGGACCTTCCAACAGGACAAGGATCCCAAACATACCTCCAAATCAACATCAGAGTGGTTGCAGAAGAAGGGCTGGAAGACTCTGGAGTGGCCTTCACAGTCGCCAGACCTAAATCCTATAGAAAAGCTGTGGTGGGAATTGAAGAAGGCAGTTGCAGCACGCAAGCCCAAGAACATGAATGAACTGGAGGCCTTTGCCCAAGAGGAATGGGCTAAAATACCTGTAGATGGTTGCAAGAAGCTTGTGTCCGCTTATGTATCACCTTTGAAGGATGTCATTACTGCCAAAGGCTGTTCTACTAAGTACTAAAGATGCATGTTACTAGGGGGTTGAATTATTTTGTCAATGAGATATTAAGAAAAATGTCCTTTTTTGGTATTTTGTAAAGTACAGTGTTACAATTGAAGTTGCATTTGTCTATTTGACACACCTTTATTTGATATGACTATAAACAAAATACGGATTAAATGTCCAACTTGCTAAAACACCGAAATTGTGTAGGAGTTGAATAATTTTGATCACAACTGTACAGCAATATATATTTACTATCCACCAACAATGAGTTAATACACAGACAGCTGTTATGATCTTAACAGCTGGCAACACAAGTGAGTAGCAAGATAATTCTCTTTCCTACAGTCCAGTACGGTGGTGATAGCGTCATTGTTTAGGGATCTTTATTCATATAGTACCACCACAGAAAACACTTAGCTCTCCAAATACCACCATAATGACCTCACATTAAAATACAGTAACAGAATAGACCAGGGGTAGGGAACCTATGGCTCTAGAGCCAGATGTGGCTCTTTTGATGACTGCATCTGGCTCTCGGATAAATCTGAGCTGACATTGCTTAACATGATAAGTAATTAATATTTCTGCTGGCAATCACAGTGTTAAAAATAACATTCAAATTATAAAACATTCTCATGCATTATAATCCAAACCTCCGTTTTCTATCGCACCTGTTCAAGAAGTTGCGTTAATGGTAAGAAGTTTTTTATTTATTATTGGTTAACTTTTAGAATAACGATGTTATTAAAAAGAATAAGATACTTATTATACTCTTAAAATTTTGGTCTTACATAAAAATGCACGCATTTAATTGTATTCAGTGTTAAAAAATATTACATGGCTCTCATGGAAATACATTTTGAAATATTTGGCTTTCATGGCTCTCTCAGCCAAAAAGCTTCCCGACCGCTGGAGTAGACTCAAGTATTCATTAAAAACAAGGCAGAGGTTTCATTTAACAAGTATATTTGGTAACACTTTAGTATGGGGAACATATAAGTAACAAAGACTTCATTTAGAGTTATTTAGACACTAGGGGAACATATTCTGAGTAACAAAGACTCAATTTACAGTTATTTGGTTAGAGGGTTATGGTTATAATAAGGCCGTGCACTATAAGGGATTAATACATACTTAATATTGACTAATTAAGAGCCAATATGTTACTAATTTGCATGTAATAAGCAACCAATTAATGGTGAATATGTTCCCCATACTAAAGTTTTACCGTATATTTAATAATTTTGGCCATTGTAACAATACACACAGTTTGAACAGTAACACTGTGATTAAATATAGGAAAATAAAAGTATTAGGGCGTGCTATGAAGCCATTGGCTTTATCGCCTTCTACAACATGTACGATCTGCTTGTCAGTCCAGCAACATGTTGTGTGTGGCTTCTGCAGCAACACGCACACGACTGCAAGGCATACTGGGTGACACAGAGTACACTAATGGTTGTGATATAAACAATTTTAACACTCTTAGTAATAGGCGGCACGCTTTGAAGCCACACCAATTAAGAACGACAAACACATTTCGGGAGAACATCACACTAACACAACATAAACGCAACACAACAAATACCCATAATCCTTTGTATTCATGACACATCCTGACAATTTTACACCCCCACCCGTGCGTCGGTAAGGTGGGCGTGGTTAGGGGCCTGTGGGTGTAAAATATATTCAGGGAGTGTCATGGATGCAAAGGATTCTGGGTATTTGTTGTGTTGCGTTTATGTTGTGTTACTGTGAGGAGAGGATGTTCTCCTGAAATGTGTTTGTCGTCCTTGTTCGGTGTGGCTTCACGGTGTGGCTTCACGGCGTGGCGCATATTAGTAAGAGTGTTAAAATTGTTTAAATCACAACCATTAGTGTAGTCTGTATCACCTAGTATGCCTTTCAATCTTGTACGTGTGATTGCGGAAGCTGCATACAACATGTTGCTGGACTAACAATCGGTTTCTACATGTTGTTGAAGGTGTCAAAGGTAATGGCTTCACAGCACGCCCCTTATTCTTGTCATCAGGATGAACACTATTGGATATTCGTGACAACGTTAGCGGCTTCCATTGTCTTCTTTACTCTGTGAAACAGGTTTAAATAACTCTTTGAGTGGTAAAGGTGGCCGACCTCTGATATATTTCAACGGGCGGGTGGCGGGCGGTTGCGGTTCTGATAAAATATTGGGTCGGGTGGACGGCGGGTGGATGACGACTTTAATGATGCGGTTGCGGATGATATAATTGCCTATCCGCGCATCTCTAATATATATATATATATATATTTATATACACGTACACACACACACACACACATATATATACCCTATTTTCCGCACTATAAGGCGCACCTAAAAACCTCCAATTTTCTCAAAAGCTGACAGTGTGCCTTATAATCCATTGCGCCTTATATATGGACCAATATTGAGCCACAACAGGTCTCGCAACTATGGTAAGCAGCCACCGACTTCATTTTATTTTACCCCGTAGAAGAAAAAGCGCGCAGTGCATGCTGGGATATATGACTGCGCAAGGCGTGCCGTTACATTTTCATTTGTGTGTTTATGTAATTACCCCAAAATGGCTCCAATTAAGAGACCCGCTTATAACGCAGAGTTTAAACTCCAGGCGATCAGTCACGCAGTAGAACACGGGAATAGAGCAGCAGCGAGTGGATTTAACATTAACGAATCAATGGTGCGGAAGTGGAGGAAGCAACAAGATGAACTGCGTCAAGTAAAGAAAACTAAACAGTTTCCGAGGGAACAAAGCGAGATGGCTACAGTTGGAAGACAAACTCGAACAGTGGGTTGTTATTGCTTTGCACTATTTGGAGTGTTACTATATTGTGATTGCATTAACGTTTGATTTACTGTAACAGTATCAGACTGTTTTTAACGTGTTTATTGAATCGAGGAAAAGTTCCCCTCCACTATGTGATATAAATGTTGCACTACATGTTATACCTTGCAGTTGTTAAAAGATAAACGAAATACCACGTCACTGACTTTACCTCGGGGAAAATAATAAAACAGCTGTTTATTCATTTTGGGAGTGAACAGAGTTGTCAGAATGCTGGTTTGTAATTTATTAAGAAAGTTTGACTGACCTATCTGACTGTTTTGTTGACATTCCCTTTAGCGCAGCTCCATCTAATGCAGACCTGGGCATTTTGCGGCCCTTTGTGCGTCCCTGTCCAGCCTGCGTGAGGCCAATCATAAATTACAGAATACATTTTAAAAAGTATCGATGTCGAGTAGGGGTGTAACGGTACGTGTATTTGTATCGAACCGTTTCGGTACGGGGGTTTCGGTTCGGCACGCGGGCGTACCGAACAAGTTTGGAAGCAGAAGTCTTCACAAGCTGCTCTGCTTTCTGCCTCTGTCTCTGCCTCATTGTCCCGCCCACACAACCATCTGATTGGTTACATACAAAGCCAATCAGCAGTGCGTATTCAGAGCGATGTAACAGCCAATCAGCAGTGCGTATTCAGACTTCAGAACGATGTAGTCAATGCTTTAGCTTCGAGCAGATATTCGTCTAGCAGGGGAGGAGCGGACTCTACCCAAATTATACTAAACAGTTTCCAGTCACAACTATTCCAAACATCACTATGAGCCCGTTGACCTTCTAGAAACTTAAACTGCAGCTCAGCTCGCTCACAGTATAGGCTTGAGATGAAGGCTAATTAGATTTTAGCGTAACGTTAGCTCATTTTTCTGTGTGTGTGTGTGTGTGTGTGTGTGTCAGTGTGTGTGTGCGTGCGTGCGTGTTTTAGGGGCAGCAAAGCCCTGTCTGTCTGTTATTTCATTGAACTCCATTGTGTTTAGGGATGAATAGTCTCTCCTATTGCAACTGAACTATTTTTCAGCTATAGTTACATGAATCATTAGTAATGTAGCAGCCTAGTTTTGAATAGCAGGGTCCCTGCTATCACATGTTGATAAAAATACAACATTTAAATAATAAAAGTCAACTGCAGGCTTCCCAAATGCTGTAATAAATTAAGCATGAGTTGACAAACAGTTTCAATGGAAACTGTTTAATGTTAAACTTTTTATATGTAGAAGAAAGGTTTTTTCATTTGATTTAATCAAAGCAACAACTTGAGGCAGTTTAATGTGGATTAACGTGGGCAGAATTATTATAGTGTTTCCAACATGTGTGTAAGAGGGAAACATCAAACATCAAAGAAGACAAAAGGACATTAAAGACATTAAAGCAGCGGATACAACCAGCCACTTCTACATACAGCTATGAATAAAAATGAAAAGAAACATATCCACTGTGGTGGCCGATATATATATATATATATATTAGTTTTTTAATGAGTTTCACCACATTTTGGAAAACCCACTTTAGTAATGTGGGTTCCATCCCATATCACAATTTTTAAGTGCAGAATTTTAACGAATCATCAAATATGGCTTCCACATGCATTTTTGCCGGTTGTAGCAATACAACTAAAGAAGAGGTCAGCCTGCATAGATTTACAAATGATGGCAATATGAGGAAAGTATGGACCTCTCTAGTCAAAAGTGCTTTGCGTAAAATGGGATAGAAGAAGCGAGAAGGAAGTACTTTGCAGCAAATGTTTTAATGATTTTGACTCCGAAGAAAGGTTATGGTCAAAGTTTGAAAGGAAAAATGTAAAAGACTCAAGCTAAAATCAGGAGCACCCTCACGGGGAGAATGATGGAGTCGGAACCTTGAGTAAAATGGAGAAGGTAGAGCAGACCGGCGTTCAAAAAGATGAAAAAAAAGGTCAACCACTAGCATTCTACTTTGTGTCCTCTTTTACTGATGTTTTTCTCCAGATGCTTAAAGAAATGCTGAAAGAGTATGAGAAAACACAGGCTATGTTGTCTATGGAAGAGGAGGTGAAAGAGCAGGCAGGTCCTTTAAAGTACCAATAGAGTGGAAAAAAGAGTTGCCATTATAATGAAGGTCTTATCTTCCAACAATTTTTTACCGTGTGTATATATATAAAATCTTATTTATGACACCAAAAGACTACCGAAGTTTACGAATAGTATAAATCTCCAGCCATTTTAAGAGTTACTGAGCAAGCAAGTCACGTGATCCGTGAATTAGAGTTAGGAACCAAGGATCCCGTCCCCGTCAACTACAATGCTAAACAGGCAGACTTTGTGAAAGCCAACAAAGATTATTTTGGGAAAAATTATGATCCAGAACCTTCTATTTATGAGCCATAACAAAAGGAGGATGAGCAAAAAGTTGTAGAAGCCGTGTGCTAAACAGATGTAGTTTCATTGTGACAATATAGCATCAGCAGCAATTTTTGGTGCTAAACAGAGATGTCCGATAATATCGGGCTGCCGATAATTACCTGCCGATAAATGCTTTAAAATGTAATATCGGAAATGATCGGTATCTGTTTCAAAAAGTAAAATTTATAACTTTTTAAAATGCCGCTGTGTACACGGACATAGTAGGAGAAGTACAGAGTGCCAATAAACCTTAAAGGCACTGCCTTTGCGTGCCGGCCCAATCACATAATACCTACGGCTTTTCACACACACAAGTGAATGCAATACTTGGTCAACAGCCATACAAGTCACACTGAGGGTGGCCGTATAAATAACTTTAACACTGTTACAAATATGCGCCACAGTGTGAACCCACACCAAACAAGAATGACAAACACATTTCGGGAGAACATCCGCACTGTAACACAACATAAACACAACAGAACAAATACACAGAACCCCTTGCAGCACTCACTCCTCCAGGACGCTACAATATACACACTCTGCTATCCCCTGCCACCACCTCAACCCCGCCCACATTAACCTTCATATGCTCTCTCAGGGAGAGCATGTCCCAAATTCCAAGCTGCGTTTTGAGGCATGTTAAAAAAAGCACTTTGTGACTTCAATAATAAATATGGCAGTGCCATGTTGGCATTTTTTTCCATAACTTGAGTTGATTTATTTTGGAAAACCTTGTTGCATTGTTTAAAGCATCCAGCGGGGCATCACAACAAAATTAGGCATAATAATGTGTTAATTCCACGACTGTATATTTCGGTATCGGTTGATATCGGAATCGGTAATTAAGAGCTGGACAATATCAACATACAAACTAACCATAATAAAACAAACAGTGAACAACGTCCACTCTCGCTGGGATGCTGACCGACGGGACGCTCACATAATTCCGTTTTGATGAAGATTCAATTGCAATACTCACGAAAAGTTAAAGGGGAACATTATCACCAGACCTATGTAAGCGTCAATATATACCTTGATGTTGCAGAAAAAAGACCATGTAATTTTTTAACCGATTTCCGAACTCTAAATGGGTGAATTTTGGCGAATTAAACGCTTTTCTGTTTATCGCTCTGGTGGCGATGACGTCTGAACGTGACGTCTCCGAGGTAATACAGCCGCCATTTTCATTTTCAACACTTTGCAAACATTGGGCCTCAGCTCTGTTATTTTCCGTTTTTTCGAAAAAATTTTGGAACCTTGGAGACATCATACCTCGTCGGTGTGTTGTCGGAGGGTGTAACAACACTAACAGGGAGGGATTCAAGTTGCACCACTGGCAAGAAGATGTGAAAGTGTCTGCCACCAGACCCCCATTGAATGTACTGGAGTGTCTCCACATTTTACCGGCGATGCTAAGACAGACATGGCACAGAGCTGTATGGATAACCTGCAGATGCATTTGCAACGATAAAGTCAACGAAATCACAAAGGTGAGTTTTGTTGATGTTGACTTATGTGCTAATCAGACATATTTGGTTGCAGCGTGACTGCCAGCTAATCGGTGCTAACATGCTACGCTAACATGCTATTTACCGGCAGTGCTAAAGCAGACATGGCACAGAGCTGTATGGATAACCTGCAGATGCATTTGCAACGATAAAGTCAACGAAATCACAAAGGTGAGTTTTGTTGATATTGACTGCCAGCTAATCGATGCTAACATGCTATGCTAATCAATGCTAACATGCTATTTACCCGCAATGCTAAAGCAGACATGGCACAGAGATGTATGGATAACCTGCAGATGCATTTGCAACTATATCACGTTTCCTTCCACCCACTTTTAAAGTGAAAAAAACACTTACCAATCGACGGATTTAAGTTGCTCCAGTGTCAAGAGATGCGAAAGTCCTGATCGTTTGGTCCGCACATTTTACTGGCGATGCTAATGCAGCTATTCGGCCATGCTATGGCTATGAATAGCGTCAATAGCTATTCGCTCAATAGCTTCAGTTTCTTCTTCAATACTTTCATACTCCAACCATTCGTTTCAATACATGCGTAATCGGTTCAATCGCTTAAGCCGGTGAAATCCGAGTCTGAATCTGAGCTAATGTCGCTATATCTTGCTGTGGTATCCGCCATTGTTGTTTGTATTGGCAGCACTGTATGACGTCACGGGGAAATGGATAGTCGCATCGCAAATAGCAAAAATCAAGCACTTTAAAGCTTTTCTTAGGGATATTCCGGGACAGGTAAAAATGTGAAAACAACTTTAAAAAATACAACAAGCCACTGGGAACTGATTTTTATTGTTTTCAACCCTTTTGAAATTGTGATAATGTTCCCCTTTAAAAAAAAAAGTTGATATAGCTGTGTCTATTTTGCCATCTAAGGGGACATCAAAGTCAACCAGCCTCTTGGTCCACGGCCACAATTGAACACTACCAGGTGAGCGATGCATGAATTATAATCTAGAATTTACTTTGAGAAACTTTGAAACAAAGCAGAAGCAGCCGCCGTCTCAGTGTCAATATTAGCAGCGTAAGAGAGCATTAGCTCAATGCTATCAATGCACCGTGGAAATAGCTTGTCTGCGTTAGCACAATATTTGGATGTTTTTAGAGGGTATATAGGACGCAATAGAGGAAGAAGTTGGAATGACAAACAACACGTCTTTTTCCAGTATGACTGATCTGATAATGTGGTCCAGAAGCGTTACTCCAGTGATGTAAGATCTTCGGAAATTGCCAAAGATATTTGGAGCAGAATATTTAAAATGGTCGACTGAATTTTAGAAGATGTTTGGAGCGGAATATTTAAAAATAGTCGACTGAATATGTGGCATTTGATGATGTTAAAAGGGTATTTTCGCATACTTTGCGGATTATAAATATAATTCGATATGGTTTAATGAATACAAAGAAACACTAAGCATAAACAATGAACTTGTTTTTCCACTCTAGTGGTACTTTAAGAAGCTATAACAACAAATTGGTTGCTAAATCGTGAAGTGGACTTATTTTACGGAGATACTGTACACAAAGACATACAGTACATTTTTTATTACCTTGTGTTGAGAAGCTTCCATAATGAGTTCCCCATACATGTTCATGACCTGGAGCAGAAAAGAAAAAGATAACGCCATCTGGCATCGCTCTACACAACAACGCAAATAAGATGCAGAGTGTGTGTCCAACCTGGTCGTTGAGCCAATTTTCATGCGCTAGTGTGGACAAATCTTCCAATGTCAGACTGTGTTTCTTAAAGACCACTCGGAAGGAAGATGCAGGTTTCCACAGCACTGCAGCCAATCTGCGTTTAATAACCTCCAAGATGAAAGTTTTCCTGCAAAAGTACACAAAACAATCACATGCAAAAATCTGTAGGCATAATAATCTCCTTTTGCATACATTGGGAAATAGTTAAATACTGCATCATAGGTTGTCTTGGCCAATTTTGACACTAGTTTGTCAGAAATATGGCGTGAAGATTAGGGATGTATTGATCAACATATTTGACTTTCGATCGCGACCCGACTTTTCGGGGTCATTGAGCGATTCGATTTCGAGACTTAGACAAACTTTAAAGATCCACAAGGGAAATTGTTCCACACAGTAGCTCAGTTACAAAGGATGGAAAGGATAATGCACACAAAGGCACAAAAAGAGGGCAAAAACAAAAGGTATAAAGTACACTAAAAATTTACCTTAGCAGCAATATAAAATATAACATGGATAATATTTACATATTATATTAAAAATATATAACATATATTGATATACTATATTACATACTATATACCAGGGGTCACCAACCTTTTTTAAACCAAGAGATACTTCTAGGGTACTGATTAATGTGAAGGGCTACCAGTTTGATACACACTTAAATAAACTGCCAGAAATAGCCAATTTGCTCAATTTACCTTTAATAAATAAATTATATATATAAAAAAAATTGGTATTTTTGTCTGTCATTCCGTCATACATTTTTTTCCTTTAACGGAAGGTTTTTTTTGTAGAGAATAAAGGATGAAAAAAAAACCACTAAATTGATCGGTTTAAAAGAAGAGAAAACAGGAAAGAAACATAGTTTATCTTCAATTTCGACTCTTTAAAATTCAAAATTCAACCAAAAAATGAAGAGAAAAAATAGCTAATTTGAATCTTTTTGAAAAAATAAAAAAAATTATTTATGGAACATCATTAGTAAATTTCCTGATTAAGATTCATTTTAGAATTTGGATGAAATGTTTTAAATAGGTTGAAAATCCAATGTGCATTTTTTTTTAGAATATATAACAAATTGGACCAAGCTATATTTCTAACAAAGACAAATAATTATTTCTTCTAGATTTTCCAAAACAAAAATTTCAAAAGAAATTCCATCCATCCATCTTCTTCCGCTTATCCGAGGTCGGGTCGCGGGGGCAGCAGCCTATGCAGGGAAGCCCAGACTTCCCTTTCCCCAGCCACTTCGTCCAGCTCTTCCCGGGGGATCCCGAGGCGTTCCCAGGCCAGCCGGGAGACATAGTCTTCCCAACGTGTCCTGGGTCTTCCCCGTGGCCTCCTACCGGTTGGACGTGCCCTAAACACTTCCCTAGGGAGGCGTTCGGGTGGCATCCTGACCAGATGCCCGAACCACCTCATCTGGCTCCTCTCGTTGTGAAGGAGCAGCGGCTTTACTTTGAGTTCCTCCCGGATGGCAGAGCTTCTCACCCTATCTCTAATGGAGAGCCCCGCCACACGGCGGAGGAAACTCATTTTGGCCGCTTGTACCCGTGATCTTATCCTTTCGGTCATGACCCAAAGCTCATGACCATAGGTGAGGATGGGAACGTAGATCGACCGGTAAATTGAGAGCTTTGCCTTCCGGCTCAGCTCCTTCTTCACCACAACGGATCGATACAACGTCCGCATTACTGAAGACGCCGCACCGATCAGCCTGTCGATCTCACGATCCACTCTTCCCTCACTCGTGAACAAGACTACTAGGTACTTGAACTCCTCCACTTGGGGCAGGGTCTCCTCCCCAACCCGGAGATGGCATTCCACCCTTTTCCGGGCGAAGAAAGAAATTCAAAAGACTTCAAAATAAGATTTAAATTTGATTCTAGAAATGTTCTAGATTTGCCAGAATATATTTTTTTAATTTTAATCATAATAAGTTTGAAGAAATATTTCACAAATATTCTTCGTCGAAAAAACAGAAGCTAAAATGAAGAATTGAATTAAAATGTATTTATTATTCTTTACATCCATCCATCCATCCATTTTCTACCGCTTATTCCCTTTCGGGGTTGCGGGGGGCGCTGGCGCCTATCTCAGCTACAATCGGGCGGAAGGCGGGGTACACCCTGGACAAGTCGCCATCTCATCGCAGGGCCAACACAGATAGACAGACAACATTCACACACTAGGGCCCATTTAGTGTTGCCAATCAACCTATCAATAAAAAAAAATTACTTGAACATTGATTTAAATTGTCAGGAAAGAAGAGGAAGGAATTTAAAAGGTAAAAAGGTAAATGTGTTTAAAAATCCTAAAATCATTTTTAAGGTTGTATTTTTTCCTCTAAAATTGTCTTTCTGAAAGTTATAAGAAGCAAAGTAAACAAATAAATGAATTTATTTAAACAAGTGAAGACTAAGTCTTTAAAATATTTTCTTGGATTTTCAAATTCCATTCGAGTTTTGTCTCTCTTAATGCGTTAATCTCTATGCTGCGTTTATAATGTGCCACAGAGCCAATGCTCTCCAGAAATGTGCTTGGTGTGGGTTCACAGATTTTAGTAAAAGTTTTAAAGTTGTTTATATCACAACCATCAGTGTAAAAGATATGGCTGTTGACAAAGTATGCATTGCAATCTCGTATAAGAAGCAGCGAAATGCATGCGTCCGACCGGCACGCACAGCATGGTGTAAAAGTGGGCGCGATGACATGCTATAGAGCAGTGGTCCCCAACCACCGGGCCGCGGACGCAGAATAATTTTTTATAATTTTTTTTTTATCTCACTCAATTTTTCACTGCATGCCATTGGTAAGCGCAGGTGTGAGAAGAGGTTTTAAATTAATTAGCGCCCCGGCGGCCATTCAAGGAAATACGGTAATTTAGTGCATGATGTCACACAATATATTTCAATAACTGTCAAATAAATATTATCTGCATGATTTAAATCAAATTTTGTATGTCCTTCGCTATGTGGTAGGTTCCTGCGGATGTTATCTCCTTCCGTTGTTGACTATTTTTTGTTAAAAATGTGTCTGGGGGCCGGCATATCTATTTTTATGAACACTAATACAAAACCTCACAATAATGTCTGATTGAATGCTAAAAACGTTATGACAATCCCCCTGAAAAAACATAATGGAATTTAAAATTTTTCTACGAAAGATAAAACACTGAATATTGACAAAATATGAACGTCACACCCCCTTTTGATCAACACAGTTTACAATCAAGTGAAACGCAACAAAAAATGTAACAGTGAAATATGAACGCGAAGGGTACAAAAAAAAACCACATACAATCTGATACATTTGATATATGATATTGATAGGGGACGGCGTGGGAGAGTGGCCGTGCGCAACCCAAGGGTCCCTTGGTTCAAATCCCACCTAGTACCAACCTCGTCACGTCCGTTGTGTCCTGAGCAAAACACTTCACCCTTGCTCCTGATGGGTGCTGGTTGGCGCCTTGCATGGCAGCTCCCTCCATCAGTGTGTGTGAATGTGTGTGTGAATGGGTAAATGTGGAAGTAGTGTCAAAGCGCTTTGAGTACCTTGAAGGTAGAAAAGCGCTATACAAGTACAACCCATGTATTTATTTATTATTTAATTGCAGGCCCAAACGCATTGTGAGGGTCTGCTGGGAACGTCTGGCAGAGGCTCCTGTCAGAGAGAGTTTCAATTCACACCTCCGGGAGAACTTTGAACATGTCACGAGGGAGGTGCGGGACATTGAGTCCGAGTGGACCATGTTCCGAACCTCTATTGTCGAGGCGGCTGATTGGAGCTGTGGCCGCAAGGTTGTTGGTGCCTGTCGTGGCGGTAATCCCAGAACCCGTTGGTGGACACCAGCAGTGAGGGATGCCGTCAAGCTGAAGAAGGGGTCCTATCGGGTTCTTTTGGCTCATAGGACTCCGGAGGCAGTGGACGGGTACCGACGGGCCAAGCGGTGTGCAGCTTTAGCGGTCGCGGAGGCAAAAACTCGGACATGGTAAGAGTTCGGGGAAGCCATGGAAAACGACTTCCGGACGGCTTCGAAGCGATTCTGGACCACCATACGCCGCCTCAGGAAGGGGAAGCAGTGCACTATCAACACCGTGTATGGTGGGGATGGTGTTCTGCTGACTTCGACTGTGGATGTTGAGGGAATACTTCGAAGACCTCCTCAATCCCACCAACACGTCTTCCTTTGAGGAAGCGGTGCCTGGGGAAGCTGCAGTGGACTCTCCTATTTCTGGGGCTGAGGTCGTTGAGGTAGTTAAAAAGCTCCTCGGCGGCAAGGCCCCGGGGGTGGATGAGATCCGCCCGGAGTTCCTTAAGGCTCTGGATGCTGTGGGGCTGTCTTGTTTGACAAGACTCTGCAGCATCGCGTGGACATCGGGGGCGGTACCTCTGGATTGGCAGACCGGGGTGGTGGTCCCTCTCTTTAAGAAGGGGGACCGGAGGGTGTGTTCCAACTATCGTGGGATCACACTCCTCAGCCTTCCCGGTAAGGTTTATTCAGGTGTACTGGAGAGGAGGCTTCGCCGGATAGTCGAACCTCGGATTCAGGAGGAACAGTGTGGTTTTCGTCCTGGTCGTGGAACTGTGGACCAGCTCTATACTCTCGGCAGGGTTCTTGAGGGTGCATGGGAGTTTGCCCAACCAGTCTACATGTGCTTTGTGGACTTGGAGAAGGCATTCGACCGTGTCCCTCGGGGAGTCCTGTGGGGAGTGCTCAGAGAGTATGGGGTACCGGACTGTCTTATTGTGGCAGTCCGCTCCCTGTACGATCAGTATCAGAGCTTGGTCCGCATTGCCGGCAGTAAGTCGGACACGTTTCCAGTGAGGGTTGGACTCCGCCAAGGCTGTCCTTTGTCACCGATTCTGTTCATAACTTTTATGGACAGAATTTCTAGGCGCAGCCAAGGCGTTGAGGGGATCCGGTTTGGTGGCCACGGGATTAGGTCTCTGCTTTTTGCAGATGATGTAGTCCTGATGGCTTCATCTGACCGGGATCTTCAGCTCTCACTGGATCGGTTCGCAGCCGAGTGTGAAGCGACCGGAATGAGAATCAGCACCTCCAAGTCCGAGTCCATGGTTCTCGCCCGGAAAAGGGTGGAGTGCCATCTCCGGGTTGGGGAGGAGACCCTGCCCCAAGTGGAGGAGTTCAAGTACCTAGGAGTCTTGTTCACGAGTGGGGGAAGAGTGGATCGTGAGATCGACAGGCGGATCGGTGCGGCGTCTACAGTAATGCGGACGTTGTATCGATCCGTTGTGGTGAAGAAGGAGCTGAGCCGGAAGGCAAAGCTCTCAATTTACCGGTCGATCTACGTTCCCATCCTCACCTATGGTCATGAGCTTTGGGTCATGACCGAAAGGATAAGATCACGGGTACAAGCGGCCGAAATGAGTTTCCTCCGCCGTGTGGCGGGGCTCTCCCTTAGAGATAGGGTGAGAAGCTCTGCCATCCGGGAGGAACTCAAAGTAAAGCCGCTGCTCCTTCACATCGAGAGGAGCCAGATGAGGTGGTTCGGGCATCTGGTCAGGATGCCACCCGAACGCCTCCCTAGGGAGGTGTTTAGGGCACGTCCAGCTGGTAGGAGGCCACGGGGAAGACCCAGGACACGTTGGGAAGACTATGTCTCCCGGCTGGCCTGGGAACGCCTCGGGATCCCCCGGGAAGAGCTAGACGAAGTGACTGGAGATAGGGAAGTCTGGGCTTCCCTGCTTAGGCTGCTGCCCCCGCGACCCGACCTCGGATAAGCGGAAGATGATGGATGGATGGATGGATAATTGTAGTTTCCCTCTCTGCATTGAAGTTTAAAATGAGCATATATTAATGCAGTATGAACAATAATGTTTTAATGTAGACACATATCATCATACTGCTGTGATTATATGCATCAGGTGTTAATTCAAGGCTAAGGCAAAATATCGAGATATATATCGTGACATGGCTTAAAAATATTGAGATGATAATAAAAGGCCATATCGCCCAGCCCTGATAATTATTGACCCAAAGGTTTAACACTGACACAGAACACTGAGGCTTCCCAGAATAGATGAGTTAATGTGGACACATGATATACAAAATATATAAACATATTTAAAGGCCTACTGAAATGAGATTTTCTTATTCAAACGGGGATAGCAGGTCCATTCTATGTGTCATACTTGATCATTTCGCGATATTGCCATATTTTTGCTGAAAGGATTTAGTAGAGAACATCCATGATAAAGTTCGCAACTGTCGGTGCTAAGAGAAAAGCCCTGCCTCTACCGGAAGTTGCAGACCATGACGTCGCAAGTGTGGGGGCTCCTCACATATTCACATTGATTTTAATGGGAGCCTCCAACAAAAAGTGCTATTCGGACCGAGAAAACGACAATTTCCCAATTAATTTGAGCGAGGGTGAAAGATTTGTGTTTCAGGATATTGATAGGGACAGACTAGGAAAAAAACAAACAAACAAAAAAAACGCGATTGCATTGAGACGGATTCCGATGTTTTTAAACACATTTACTAGGTTAATTCTGGGAAATCCCTTATCTTTCTACTGTGTTGCTAGTGTTTTAGTGAGTTTAATAACACCCGATACTTGGAGGGGTGTGTCCACCGGTGTCTTGACGCGCGGTGTCTCAGGGGAGTCGACGGCAGCTTCACGGACGACCCAAGCTCAGCTTTTCTCCGGTAAGAAGCGACTTTTTAACCACAATTTTTTCACCGAAACCAGCTGGTTGACATTTGGTCTGGAATCATGTTCGCTTGACCGCGTTCGGATCAATAGTAAATTTTCACATCCGGGAATTTTAAACAAGGAATCACCGTGTGTTTGTGTGGCTACTAAAGGCTAAAGCGTCCCAACTCCTTTTTTCTACTGTGACTTCTCCAATATTAATTTAACAAATTGCAAAAGATTCAGCAACACAGATGTCCAAAATACCGTGTAATTATGCCGTTAAAACAGACGACTTTTAGCTGTGTGTGTGCGTAGCGCTCATACTTTCTAAAAACGCATGACGTCTGCGTACACGTCATCATTACACAACGTTTCCAAGACAAAACTCCCAGGAAATTTAAAATTGTAATTTAGTAAACTAAAAAAGCCGTATTGGCATGTGTTGCAATGTTAATATTTCATCATTGATGTATAAACTATCAGACTGCGTGGTGGGTAGTGGTGGTTTTCAGTAGGCCTTTAAGAGTAAATTAAGTTCCCCTTTTGCTACACGATCTGAATGAAAGGCTAAAACCAAGAAAAGGCATTGTTCTGTCAGTCTGACTTGCAGAACTAAAGAACACACGTCGACTTCCAAAGTCGAATTTGTCACATGAGCTTTCGGACATTTACCCATCAGTGAAATCTGTGTGAAAGAGTCTCTTCAGGTGATTCAACACGTCATCCTCTTGAAGTGGGATGAAGGTTCCATACATTCTGAAAAAGTCCCCAAGATAATCTAAGAGAGATGATAAACACTATTAGACAAAATATCGACATATAAAACAGGAGGAATAAAGTAAACAATTACATACCATGGATACTGTTTGCCAGTACTGTGAGGCCACCATTTGTTTGAGGGTGTATTGTGTTCTTGCTAGAGATCTTATGATCTGCATTTAGGTGTGGATCCAGAAGGGAAGCAGTGCATTCTCCCATTTGGTCGTCTGCCACAGTCTTTTGAGCGCTAAAAATGTTGTTTTTTTCTTTACCCGATGAATCTAACCGAGTTAGTAACCATTCTCTGGTATCTGCAAATGCATTCATCTCTACAGCAGGTTGAGTTCCATGTGAAGATGAAGTATTGTTGCATTGATTTTCCTCCACAGAATTGGATGAGCATGTTTGCGACATTTTACATGTTTTTACCTCAGAAGTCCGCTTTTTAAGCGCGTCTTCTGAACTTTCACTACCGCGTTGAAGATTGGATTCCACCGTGGTTTTCACTTGAGAACATTCTAGAATTGGGGAGGGACACAAGTTAAGATGCTCGTCGTTTTTCTGTGATTTTCTGTCCGGGTTGAGGCAGGTCAGACCGTTGCGCCTCTCCCGTATTAATCTGTTGCCTCTAAAAAAGGTAAAACAGCATTTCCGTTGTCGCTTCCTCCACATCCACATCTGTAATTTACAATACAGAGGTCTCTTTGTCCGCCGGGAGAGACGCGAAACTCCCTTGACTGAAGACATGGAGGCTTGCGTGCAGTTGGCGTACTTCACTTTGTTTCCGTGCTTTCCCGTCCAGTACATCTGCTAGTTTTGAGACCATGCAGGGTCACACGAGGGCATCAAGTTATATATTGATCAACGTCAGTCTGGATTTGTTTGGGTCTTTTTCCTGAGACAATGCTGGTTTAGGGCCATGGTCCAGTTTGTGTTTCTACCTCAGGTCTTTATTCTCAAGGTAAAAAGGAAATATCAGAGCTCCTTGTGCTCATCTTTCTGACCTTGAGACTTTCCAAAGCCGACTCAGGGCCATTTTGGACACCTGCTTCAAAAGAGAAAAACGGTTATTATTAACAAGGCTTCTACTACACGTGCTCATCTCATTATTAAATGTTTTGCACAGTCGAAACGATTAGCAAATATTGTCTGGGGTTTTTGCATGTACATTTAGAACAGGGGTGTCCAAACTTTTTCCACTGAGGACTGCACACGGAAAAATTAAAGCATGCGGGGACAATTTTGATATTTTTCATTTTCAAACCATAAACTATATAATGATTTTTCTTTTTAACCTTTAGGGCTCCTGGGGCCCATTAAGGGTCTCAGTCATTAAAATGCAAATAAGTATTATTTAACACTTTCCAAAAATCTCTATATCAACTTCAGGTTACTGTAAAGTAAAAAAAAAAAAAAATGTTTTTAAAAGGTTTTATGCCTTTTCTGTCAAAGAAAACTTTGTTTTTTTTTTTTAGTAAAACTGAAATATGCAGTATTTCCCCCACCGCCCAAAACATTCAGAAAGCAATGTTTGATGTGTATTAATTGGAGCCCTGAAAAGATCAATAATGCATGACACCATTGATTTTGTTTTCATTATTATTTTTGATTAATTACAGTGAAAAAATAAATAAAATCCCACTACATTTATGAGTGGGGGAACAAGTGACATTGAAATGCATGACACCATTGATTTTTTTTTCATTATTATTTTTGATTAATCACTGTGAAAAGATAAATAAAATCCCACTACATTTATGAGTAGGGGACCAAGAGGTCCCCCACTCATAAAGTGCTACATTTTTATTATTTGTTTTACTTTAAACACTTAAGATACGAGATCAACTTCAGATATATCTGTCAGTTTTACGTTTTAACTATTATTTTGTTTGTTTTATGCTCTTTGTCAAAGAAAACATTGATATTTTTATATGGCAACCACACAATATATTAAGTTAAAGTACCATTATGCAATATTGTTTCCACATAAAACATTTTAATGTGAAATATTTGAAGTAATTGGAGCCTTGAATAGGTCAATAACTCATAACATGCATTTTTTTGTCTTTTTTTTTTGGAGCAATGGCTGGCAAAAAAAAAAAAAGGAAAATAAAGATAGACAAAAGAAGAAAAAAAACACTGGAAAATTAGACTATAATTCCACATTAAACATGCATTGAAATGAAAAGATGTATCTATAATATAACATGGATTTACACATTTCAAAAGCCATATTGAATATTTAATGAATAAATTATCTAAATATGTTGGTCTCCTCCCAAAATGTATGTGCTTTCTGCCTATAAACGCTCTCCTAATTCTGTATCGGACTCTATTTGAACCACATATAAACTATTACAATGTCGTATGGTGTAACAGGTTTTCCAGTTATCTTAAAAAACTGGACATTCTTCAGAATAAAGTTATACTTGTTATATCATGGGCAAACTTTAATGCTCTGCCAAATCCTCTTTTTTATGTGTATAATCTTCTGAGGTTTACGAAGTGCAACAGATTCCACAGGGCTTGTATTGTGTATAACATAGTATATGGGTTAAATTCTAGACTCTGACAGCTAGGGGTGTAACGGTAAACAAAAATTTCGGTTCGGTACGTACCTCGGTTTAGAGGTCACGGTTCGGTTCATTTTCGGTACAGTAAGAAAACAACAAAATATACATTTTTTTGGTTATTTATTTACCAAATTTGTAAACAATGGCTTTATCCTTTTAACATTGGGAACATTATAATAATTCTACCCACGTTAATCCACATTAAACTGCCTCAAGTTGTTGCCTTGATTAAATAAAATGAAAAAACATTTCTTCTACATATAAAAAATTTAGCATTAAACAGTTTCCATTGAAACTGTTTAATGTCAACTCATCATGCGTAATTTATTACAGCATTTGGGAAGCCTGTAGTTGACCTTTATTATGTAAATGTTGTATTTTTATCAACATGTGATAGCAGGGACCCTGCTATTCAAAACTAGGCTCCAACATTACTAATGATTCAAGTAACTATATCTGAAAAAAATAGTACAATTGCAATAGGAGACTATTCATCCCTGAACACAATGGAGTTCAATGAAATAACAGACGGACAGGGCTTTGCTGCCCCTAAAACACGCACATGCACGCACACACACACAGAAAAATGATTTAACGTTACGCTAAAAGCTATTTAGACTTCATCCCAAGCCTATACTGTGAGCGAGCTGAGCTGCAGTTTAAGTTTCTAGAAGGTCAATGATGTTTGTAATAGTTGTGACTGGGAAGTGTTTAGTATAATTTGGGTAGAGTCCGCTCCTCCCCTGCTAGACGAATATCTGCTCGGCGCTAAAGCATTGACTACATCGCTCTCAAGTCTGAATACGCACTGCTGATTGGCTGTTACATCGCTCTGAATACGCACTGCTGATTGGCTTTGTATGTAACCAATCAGATGGTTGTGTGGGTGGGACAATGAGGCAGAGACAGAGGCAGAAAGCAGAGCAGCTTGTGAAGACTTCTGCTTCCGAACTTGTTCGGTAAGCCCGCGTGCCGAACCGAACCCCCCGTACCGAAACGGTTCGATACAAATACACGTACCGTTACACCACTACTGCCAGCTCATTCCAGTGACCACTACTCCTCATCGACATAACACGAGAAGTAAACCTTTATTAAGAGGAAAAAATCGTCACCTAAATTGTACAATCTTTAGTATAGCCTGTAAAGGCCTGATGATCTGGAATGAGATTGATAGCGCTATAAAAAAATCTAATTCTTTAAACATTTTTAAAAAGCGTTTTAAGCTAAATTTAATACGAGGTTATGCTTAGTACTTTTAAGACACCCCTTATGGTTGAGGAATTCACATTAGTCGTATAATTTTGGTCTTGACCTCTGTATGTATGATGAGATTATCGCAGATCTTTACGATGCAACCTTTTGATCACATTTTTAATAATAGGATATTGACACTGATTTGGTGGATTCAAAGATTCCTTTTTTATTTATGAATGAAATTGTAAATGGGTATTTGGTGGGTAGATTTTGAAATGTATTGTATTGTATTTTGTCTATTAAATAATGATGTATATTTTAACTGTGGGTCCCTGTCTATATAAGCTGCGTGCTTCTAGAGATGCCCCCTTTTTGCAGAATGGACCCTGATATTAACAAAAGAAACAATAATGAAATACAAAACTTTGTCTGTAAAAATTTTATAAATTATAGGTCTATTATAGAAGCATTTAAGTGCCATATTAAAACGCATTTGTATACTCTGGCCTTTATATACATAGGGTTGGGTATCGTTTGAATTCAAACGATTCCGATTGTTTCGATTCCGATTCCTGACGATTCTCGATTCCGATTCTTTCTTAAAAAAAAAAAAAAGGCAGGGTCAAAACAAAGTTTAGGATATTTTAAATGAGCTAGCTAACCTACAGTCTTTCTGATTGAAATAGTCTGACATTCTCCATCAATTTTAATTCTATTAACTTTTTATGAACTTTACTATAAATTCCTCACAGGGCTGTTTTCAACTAGAATATAAATATCAAATATATGAACTTGAATATAAATAATAAATAAACTTTTGAACGATTCCGGGAGAATCGGAAAGTTAGTCCCGGTTCCAATCGATACTCGATACCCAACCCTATTTATAGACCCCCCTTTTAGACCAGTTGATCTGCCCCCTCTCCTCTAAAGGAGAGGGGGCCAGATTAGGTGACCAAAGATAGATGTCTAAAGTCGGAACCGAGATGGACCACTCAGCTGTGCATCAGTTGGGGACGTCTCTGCACTGCTGACCCGTCTCCACTCAAAATTATCTCCTACTGGCCCCACTATGGACTGGACTCTCACTCTATTAACTACATCCACTCGACGTCCATTGCACTGGTCGCCCAGTGGGGAGTGGGTACCCACATCTGCGGTCCCCTCCAAGGTTTCACATTGAGCTTGGTTACGAGCACATTTCCAAACGTTTATGGTCCCCTGCTGTTCAGTTTTCTCCAGGGGTAAAAAGGTTTGCAATGCACATGTAAACGCGTGAAATCAACCGTTCCGGGACCCGACCTATGTGCGGATGAACCGTTTTGGACTGTTGGGGGCACGCCTGTGCACAACCGTTTAATCACACATGTATACACCCGAGACCTATTTACTCTGACGTCAGACGGAACGTCATCACGTTTGCGGTGTTACGTCGAGTGACACTTCAAAAGCAAAGCGGGAGAGCCATGAGAACGAGGAAGAAGGATAAATACAAACAAACAGCATGGCGAGCAAAAGTAAGCAAGGAGACTACGGTCTGCCTTAGAATTTTGAAGCAAGTCAACATTATGGCACGTGTAAATGGAAGAAAGCACAGGAACGGGTGACATTTTTTAAAAAAGTGTGTGAAGACTTGCATGATGCTGGCTATGTTCGGACAACCGAGCAGGTTAAGTATCGTTGGAAGACGCTCAAGACGGCATACGACAGGGCTAAAAAACAGAACACCACCAGTGGCTGGAATCCTGCGGGTTTTGTCCATTACGACCTAATGGATGAATTATAGAGGAATAGACTGTTAGTGACCCCTACTTCACATGTAAACGACATACGCCACTTTACATGTGAAGTAGGGGTCACTGTTTACATGCGAGAACGACAACGCTAGTTCTCGCAGGGCATCTAAACACATACTTGCCAACCTTGAAACCTCCGAATTCACGGGAGATGGGGGTGGGGGTGTTGAGATGGGGGGTGTATATATTTTTAAGTATTTCTTTATGTATATATATATGTGGAGAAACACCGCCGACGGGCCGACAACGGGCAGAAAGCAGCAGCGCGGGCCCACCTGGAGGCTGGGAGGCGGGGCATGCGGCGGCAAGAGGCGGCGTGATGCACGCGGAGCGACGCTGCAGCGGCAATCTCATGCAGGTGCGTATACGACACACCGGCTCACGATCTGTCTATCTGCTGGCAGAATATAAAAAGGGCGAGGGAGGAGCGACCAGGGGAGCAGCACGGAGAAGAAACATCGGCCAGCAGACCAGAAGCACGACGAACAAAACCACTAGAGCGATGACGCACCCCCGCAGCGGACGCAAGCCCCGGACGCCGAAAGGCGTGCAGCGGCAGCAGACAAGCCAAAGAAGCGCACTGAAAAGTGACTCGACAAAAGGCCCGAGTGACAACAGAAATGTTGAAACAATAAATCAATGCTGCTATGATGCATCATGTGTCAAGTGTCCCCGCAACCCACACGAGGACGGCAGGAAGTCCGTTACAATATATATATATATATATATATATATATATATATCCATCCATCCATCTTCTTCCGCTTATCCGAGGTCGGGTCGCGGGGGCAGCAACCCAAGCAGGAAAGCCCAGGAATCCCTCTCCCCAGCCACTTCGTCTAGCTCTTCCCGGGGGATCCCGAGGCGTTCCCAGGCCAGCCGGGAGACATAGTCTTCCCAATGTGTCCTGGGTCTTCCTCGTGGCCTCCTACAGGTTGGACGTGCCCTAAACACCTCCCTCGAGAGGCGTTTGGGTGGCATCCTGACCAGATGCCCGAACCACCTCATCTGGCTCCTCTCGATGTGGAGGAGCAGCGGCTTTACTTTGAGTTCCTCCCGGATGGCAGAGCTTCTCACCCTATCTCTAAGGGAGAGCCCCGCCACACTGCGGAGGAAACTCATTTCGGCCGCTTGTACCCGTGATCTTATCCTTTCGGTCATGACCCAAAGCTCATGACCATAGGTGAGGATGGGAACGTATATCGACCGGTAAATTGAGAGCTTTGCCTTCCGGCTCAGCTCCTTCTTCACCACAACGGATCGGTACAACGTCCGCATTACTGAAGACGCCGCACCGATCCGCCTGTCGATCTCACGATCCACTCTTCCCCCACTCGTGAACAAGACTCCTAAGTATTTGAACTCCTCCACTTGGGGCAGGGTCTCCTCCCCAACCCGGAGATGGCACTCCACCCTTTTCCGGGCGAGAACCATGGACTCGGATTTGGAGGTGCTGATTCTCATTCCGGTCGCTTCACACTCGGCTGCGAATATATATATATATATATATATATATATATATATATATATATATATATATATATATATATTTATTTATATATATATATATATATATATATATAAATAAATAATCTGTTCATGAATGAGTATATCCGTTTGGCCACCGTGTTCAATGGAGAAGTCTGATATACAAAATTTGCAGGCAGCATATCCCTCCCCCTTCGAGTTGTCCTGGATTCAATTATTTTTTTTTCCCCAAAACATTTTGGAACTTGCAAGCGTACTTCTTCTTCTTAGTCGTCGTCGCTGTTTCTCCTTCGTTCTTCTGATTTGTTTCTATTATGTTTATGGACATTACTACTTGCCGTAGTTTTGAAGCAATGCATGATGGGAATCCAGATGTCGTGTGTCAGTGTATTAACGTGTCGGCTGGAATAAACACACGCTGAGAAATAGCTCCGTGCCTGCCTACTTTATGGGTTATAAATAAACCTATGGATAACTGAGACATATATAATAGTCTCCTTTTCAGGTTAGAGAGGACAATAAAGGCAGCGCCTTTAAGGCACGCTCCCAATATTGTTGTCCGGATGGAAATCGGGAGAAATTCAGGAGATTTGTTGCCCCGGGAGATTTTTGGGAGGGGCACTGAAATTCGGGTGTCTCCTGGGAAAATCTGGAGGGTTGGCAAGTATGCGTAAACACTGTGAACCTAGTATGTGTAAACACTGTGAACCTAACAATTGGAAAACTGACCTCCGAGAAATGCCCATATAACCGCAGTCAATGCAACCCATTGAGTTGAGTTTTTCCTTGCCCTGGTGTGGGATCCGAGACGAGGATGTCGTTGTGGCTTGTGCAGCTCTTTGAGACACTCGTGAGTTCGGGCTATATAAATTAACTTTGATTTATTGATTGATTGATTGAGGGCTTCACGGTGGTAGAGGGGTTAGTGCGTCTGCCTCACAATACGAAGGTCCTGAGTAGTCAGGGTTCAATCCCGGGCTCGAGATCTTTCTGTGTGGAGTTGGCATGTTCTCCCCGTGACTGCGTGGGTTCCCTCCGGGTACTCCGGCTTCCTTCCACTTCCAAAGACATGCACCTGGGGATAGGTTGATTGGCAACACTAAATTGGCCCTAGTGTGTGAATGTGAGTGTGAATGTTGTCTGTCAATTTGTGTTGGCCCTGCGATGAGGTGGCGACTTGTCCAAGGTGTAGCCCGCCTTCCGCCCGATTGTAGCTGAGATAGGCACCAGCGACCCCAAAGGGGATAAGCGGTAGGAAATGGATGGATGGATGGATAACAGACATATATAATAGTCTCCTTTTCAGGTCAGAGTGGACGCTAAAGGTTGTTGAACGGGTGAAAATTGGGAGAAATTCGGGAGAATGGTTGCCGCTGGAGATTTTTTGGAGGGGCACTGAAATTCGGGTGTCTCCCGCGAAAATCGGGGAGGGTTGGCAAGTATGTGTAAACACCGTAAAACCTAACTATTGGAAAACTGACCCCTGAAGGAAAACTGAAAAGTAGGGGACCAAAAACGTTTAGAAATGCCCATGTAACCGCAGTCAACGCAGCCCATTGGGTTGAGTTTTTCCTTGCCCTGGTGTGGGATCTGAGCCTTGTGCAGCCCTTTGAGACACTCATGAGTTTGGGCTATATAAATGAACTTTGATTTATTGATTGATTGATCCATACTAGCATGGAAGTCATCACATGACGATCATAATGTGATGACAACATTAACGAAACGCCCTGCGTGTCCAGGGTGTACACCGCCTTCCGGCCGATTGTAACTGAGATAGGCGCCAGCGCTCCCCACCACACCAAAAATGAATAAGCGGTAGGTAATGGATGGATGGATGGTACATTAACGAAGCACGTTTTAGATAGAGTCGTGTTTTTAACGTGACGCAAACACAAAATGTTTAATTCTTTTCTCGTTTTATTAACACATAGTTACAGTAATGCACATTTAAAACTCGCAATGGGGTTGAACATTTAATTCAGTTACAAAAAGGTTAGCTACAGACATGCGCCACAACAAGGAGCCAAACTTACCGCTGCTTGACTTGATAAACCGCCGTAGTTCAGATATCGTCCACTTTACGCCACATCTACGAGAAGCAAAAAGCACGATATTGTTACATTCCAAAGCCGTTGTTGCTCTTTTTCACGCGTATATTATTTGTTTGGCGTCATTCACTACACACGCCATTAAATGCACGCTGCCACTGGATGTCGCATGTTGATTACGTCATCCGAGCGTAGCAAAGAAAGTGCTGGATTCTCTAAAAATTAAATGTAAAAATTAAATAATAAAAAACAAACAGCAATACATAGATAAATATATATGATTAAAAAGTTTGGCGAATCAGTATGTGGGCTAAGCAAATAACTCAAACTACGAATATGAGCCAATTTTAGAAACCAAAAGGTTTACAAAGTACAAAAATATTGAACTTTATCGATAAATGAGACATACTCTATCATCATTTGTATGGTGTCCGATAAAGCACCTAATCCTTCTTATTATATGTATTTGTTTTCGCGATGTTGACAGCAAAATCTTTTTCAAAACGTTCATATTTACTATTTACACAAAAACATTATATCATCATATATTCAAAATACGTATTTGTTAAAAAATAAATAAATAAATAAATATCTACTTGTCACATTGACTTATGATTTTGAATCTGTATGCAATATTAACACTGATGCCTAGAGGGCGCTAACTTTCCAATGTATTTTGCACCGTATCTGCCGTCTTCTGGGTTATCTTGCGTAATGACGTCATTACGTACGTAACACACGAACGCGCATTAGGTTTAGTTGTTGGTAGCTAATACCAGGGGAGCCGAAAAGGGAGAAGGATTCTAGGGGCCCATGATGGAGGGGGGCCCAGAGAGGCCCCTAATGATGATGAAATTACGTGTTGGGGGCCCTGTAAAGATTATTTTCATGGGGCCCAAAATCCCTAGCGGCGCCCCTGGCTAATACTATTGGTTTTATATTCATAAATGTAAGGTTCTCAATACACAACCTATTTTTTGTGGCTTAAAAAAAAAAAAGAGTTAGAACGTTACTTTAAAGGCCTACTGAAATGAGATTTTCTTATTTAAATGGGGATAGCAGGTCCATTCTATGTGTCATACTTCATCATTTCGCGATATTGCCATATTTTTGCTGAAAGGATTTAGTAGAGAACATCCACGATAAAGTTTGCAACTTTTGGTCGCTAATAAAAAAGCCTTGCCTGTACCGGAAGTAGCAGACGTTGTGCGCGTGACGTCACGGGTTGTAGGGCTCCTCACATCCTCACATTGTTTATAATCATAGCCAACAGCAGCAGGAGCAATTCGGACCGAGAAAGTGACAATTTCCCCGTTAATTTGGGCGAGGATGAAAGATTCGTGGATGAGGAAAGTTAGAGTGAAGCACTAAAAAAAAAAAAAAAAAAAAAAAAAAAGCCGACGGCAGTGTGAGCGATTCAGATGTTATTAGACACATTTAATAGGATAATTCTGGAAAATCCCTTATCTGCCTATTGTGTTAATAGTGTTTTAGTGAGATTGTAAAGTCATACCTGAAAGTCGGAGGGCTGCGGTGAACGCCAGTGTCTCTGAGAGAAGCCAATGAAGGAGCCAAGATCACAGCTGCCTTTTTGACAGCTGCAAGAGTAGGTCGCATAATCCGCTAAAGTCTCCGGTAAGGGCCGACTTAATATCACAATTAGTTGACATGTAGTAGAGTAACATGTTCGCTTGACCGCTCTGTGTTAAAGCTTCACAACGAACAAAGAAACACCGGCTGTGTTTCGGTTGCTAAAGACCGCTGCAATCCACCGCTTTCCACCAATTAATAATAGTCTCCATTATTAATTGAACAAATTGCAAAAGATTCAGCAACACAGATGTCCAAAATACTGTGTAATTATGCGATGAAAAGAGATGACCTTTAGCCGTAAGTGGTGCTGGGCTTAATCTAACCAATAACGTCACAAGCACGCGTCAACATAAGCGCCATTATTCCGCAGCGTTTTCAGCAGGATACCTCGCGGGAAATTTAAAATTGCTAACTGGTAAACTAAACCGGCCGTATTGGCATGTGTTGCAATGTTAATATTTCATCATTGATATATAAACTATCAGACTGAGTGGTCGGTAGTAGTGGGTTTCAGTAGGCCTTTAAAACGCTATCTACCTCGAGCAACCAAAAAGCTGTGAAAATTATAATGCTATGCTCAAAATTCAAACTATTTACAGAACCTGTGTGAGCCTATAACTATAAACATATATATATATATATATATATATATATATATATATATATATATATATATATATATATATACATACACACAACACAAATGATTTGCATATCTTTTTCAAGTTATATTCAATTTAATAGACTGCAAAGACAAGCTACTGATAACACATGGCTTGGCATTGTCTTGCTAAAATAAGAAGGGGCGTCCATGATAACGTTGCTTGGATGGCAACATATGTTGCTCCAAAACCTGTATGTACCTTTCAGCATTAATGGGGCCTTCACAGATGTGTAAGTTACCCATGCCTTGGGCACTAATACACCCCCATACCATCACAGATGCTGGCTTTTCAACTTTGCGCCTATAACAGTCAAGATGGTTCTTTTTCTCTTTGTTCCGGAGGACACGACGTCCACGGTTTCCAAAAACAATTTGAAATGTGGACTCATCAGACCACAGAACACTTTTCCGCTTTGCATCAGTACATCATGGATGAGCTCGGGCCCAGCGAAGTCGGCTGCGATTCTGGGTGTTGTTGATAAATGGTTTTTGCTTTGCATAGTGGAGTTTTAACTTGCACTTACAGATGTAGCGACCAACTGTAGTTACTAACAGTGGCTTTCCGAGGTTTTCTTGATCCCATGTGGTGATATCCTTTCCACACTGATGTTGGTTTTTGATGCAGTACCGCCCGAGGGATCGAAGATCCTTAATATCATCGCTTATGTGCAGTGATTTCGCCAGATTCTCTGAACCTTTTGATGATATCGCGGACGGTAGATGGTGAAATCCTTAAATTCCTTGCAATAGCTCGTTGAGAAATGTTGTCCTTAAACCGTTTGACGATTTTCTTACGCATTTGTTCACAAAGTGGTGACCCTCGCCCGCATCCTTGTTTGTGAATGACTGAGCATTTCATGGAAGCTGCTTTTATACCCAATCATGGCACCCACCTGTTCCCAATGAGCCTGTTCACCTGTGGGATGTTCCAAATAAGTGTTTGATGAGCATTCCTCAACTTTTTCAGTCTTTTTTGCCACTTGTGCCAGCTTTTTTGAAACAGGTTGCAGGCGTCAAATTAAAAATGAGCTAATATTTGCAAAATATAACAAAGTGTTCCAGTTCGAATGTTAAGTATCTCCTCTCTGCAGTTTATTTAATTGAATATAGGTTGAAAAGGATTTGCAAATCATTGCATTGTGTTTTTATTCACAATTTGTTTTTATTTACAATTTACATGACGTACCAACTTCACTATGGATGTCTCGTGTTTTCACATGTATATTAAATGCCTTTTTTTTTTAAATAAAAATTTGATATTTTCAAAAGTTTCCTGTAATAAATTGTGGTCAGGGTCAACACCATTTGGATGACCTGGAAATCATCTCTCTGATGTTATTTGCTTTAGTAGTGAACACACAGGAGTGGAATGTAAAGAAACAAAGTCCAAGTCTTAGTTCGGACAAACAACAGATTACTGTAAACTGTTAAGGAGTCTGAAATGGGCCTTAAAAGCATAAAAACACACCATAAAAATGGCAAGGATTTCACAGCATTTGACAGTATTTTTTCACAATAAAATTATGTAAGCACAATTTACCATAACTCAAATTTACTGCTGTACACCAGAGCTTCCTAACCTTTTTGACTTGAGGGCCCAGCTTTTCCACTACAGAGGGTCTTGGGGCCCACTCACATTGCAACACTGAATTTTACTTTTGATTTTAGCAATATCCAATAATTATATCTAACCTACACTGTAAAAAATGACCGCACATACAACGGTAAGCAATTGTTAAACAGCAACATCGTACAATCAAAAATATTTTTTTTGCAGTAGTAAATGGAGCGGAAACCAAGAAACTACCTAAATGGCTGTTTATAATACAAATAATACACATGACCTTACTGTGAAAATATTGAAAAATTGTTTAATGTATTTACAAATACTGTAATGTCACAAGCATGCACATACTCTAAAACAGGGGTCACCAACATTTTTGAAACCAAGAGCTATTTCTTGGGTACTGATTAATGCGAAGGGCTACCAGTTTGATACACACTTAAATAAATAGCCAGAATTTGCTCAATTTACCTTTAATAAATACATCTATATAAATTTAAAAAAAGGTATTTCCGTCTGTCATTCCTTCGTACATTTTTTTTCTTTAAGGGAAGGTTTTTTGTTGGGAATAAATGATAAAAAAAAAACACTTAATTGAACGGTTTAAAAGAGGAGAAAACACACAAAAAAATGAAAATTAAATTTTGAAACATAGTTTATCTTCAATTTCGACTCTTTAAAACAGGGGTAGGGAATCTATGGCTCTAGAGCCAGATGTGGCTCTTTTGATGACTGCATCTGGCTCTCTGATAAATCTGAACTGATAAGTAATGAATAATTCCACTTGTAATCACAGTGTTAAAAATAATGTTCAAAATATAAAACATTCTCATGCATTTTTAATCTATCCGTTTTCTACCTCACCTGTTCAAAAAGTTGCGTTAATGGTAAGAAGTTATTTATTTATTATTGGTTAGTGTGGGGCTTGCCCTCCTGGGGGTTCTTCAGACCACCAAGCACCGACATGAGAGCCTGTTTCAGGGTTACAATATTGTTTTATTTCTCAATAAGTCTCTCAATTGCTTTCCAGCAATAGTATTTCCAGCCCCAACCAGTCTCTCCTCCTGGCTGCTGCTTATAACAGAGCGATAACAGGGCCCAGGTGGGCCATCCACGCGCCTATCGCTGCAGGTCCGCAGGCCACGCCCCCTCCACAGTTAGCTTCAATGTTATTACAAAGAATAAGAGACCTATTATACTCTAGAATGGGTTGTACTTGTATAGCGCTTTTCTACCTTCAAGGTACTCAAAGCGCTTTGACACTACTTCCACATTCACCCATTCACACACACATTCCCACACTGATGGAGGGAGCTGCCATGCAAGGCGCTAACCAGCACCCATCAGGAGCAAGGGTGAAGTGTCTTGCTCAGGACACAACGGACGTGACGAGGTTGGTACTAGGTGGGAATTGAACCAGGGACCCTCGGGTTGCGCACGGCCACTCTTTCACTGCGCCACGCCGTCCCTAGAAATATTGGACTTACTTAAAAATGCACGTGTTTAGTTCTATTCGGTGTTAAAAAAATATTATATGGCTCTTACGGAAATATATTTTAAAATATTTGGCTTTTTGGCTCTTTCAGCCAAAAAGGTTCCCGACCCCTGCTTTAAAAATTCAAAATTCAACCGAAAAAAATGAAGAAAAAAAATAGTTAATTTGAATCTTTTTGAAAAAATAAAAAAAAGAATTTATGGAACATCATTAGTAATTTTTCCTGATTAAGATTAATTTTATAATTTTGGTGTCATGTTTTAAATAGGTTAAAATCCACTTTGCACTTTGTTAGAATATATAACAAATTGGACCAAGCTATATTTCTAACAAAGACAAATCATTATTTCTTCTAGATTTTCCAAGACAAAAATTTTAAAACAAATTCAAAAGACTTTGAAATAAGATTAAAATTTGATTCTACAGATTTTCTAGATTTGCCAGAATAATTTTTTTGAATTTTAACCATAGTAAGTTTGAAGAAATATTTCACAAATATTCTTCGTCGAAAAAACAGACGCTACAATGAATAATTAAATTAAAATATATGTATTATTCTTTACAATAAAAAAAAAATACTTGAACATAGATTTAAATCAGGGGTGCCCATTACGTCGATCGCGAGCTACCAGTCGACCGCGGGGGGGGGGTGTCAGTCGATCTCCAGCCAGGCTTTTAAAAAAAATAGACCTAAAAATTAGTGATCATCAATCTTCACCAAGACGTCACTTAAATGACATTCACGGTACCGGAGGGTCTTGTGAGATGACACTGGCTGCTGCAAGATCATTATTATGAAAATATGACCGAGAGGAAGGCGAGAAACACTTTTTATTTCAACAGACTCTCGCGCCGTACCTTCCGTCAAAACTCTAAAGGCCGACTGCACATTTCCTATCTTCACAATAAAAGCCCTGCTTCATGCTGCCTGCGCTAACTAAATACAGAGTCTCGGAAAACTGGCGTGCACAAGCGATCCCTCAGAAAGCTGGCGTGCACATCACTTGTGCACGCCAGCTTTCCGAGACTCTTATTTTGTTAGCGCAGGCAGCATGAAGCAGGGCTTTTATTGTGAAGATAGGAAATGTGCAGTCGGCCTTTTAGAGTTTTGACGGAAGGGACGGCGCGAAAGTCTGTTGAAATAAAAAGTGTTTCTCGCCTTCCTCTCTGTCATTTTTTCATAATAATGAACTGGCAGCAGCCAGCGTCA
Source organism: Nerophis ophidion (assembly GCF_033978795.1). Classification (NCBI taxonomy): domain Eukaryota; kingdom Metazoa; phylum Chordata; class Actinopteri; order Syngnathiformes; family Syngnathidae; genus Nerophis; species Nerophis ophidion. The sequence goes on along the minus strand of NC_084638.1, from coordinate 23,027,625 downwards.
TCTCACAAGACCCTCGGGTGCCGTGAATGTCAATCAAGCAAGCTACGGAATTTGCCGCCAATGTTTTTCATGTAAAGTGTATGTGAGCTGGATGAATTAGATGCCAAAAACCAACCACTTTTATGTGGTATTGTACAGAAAGGACAACTTTTTTTCTCCTCCATTTGAAAATGTGGGCGTTATCATCATTACTGTCTGATTCCAATCCATGCAAGTCATCAGAATCAGGTAATACACCAACTTATATTCTTGTCTTTGTGAAAGAAAGACATCTATATGTGTTACACATGCTTGTATTATCATTAAACACATTTAACTTGTTTACAAAAATGTCTCTTTCATAAATAAATAAATATAAATGATATATATAAATGAGGTAGATTTCCTCGAGTTGGTCAATTGAAAAGTAGCTCGCCTGCAGAAAAAGTGTGGGCACCCCTGATTTAAATTGTCATGAAAGAAGAGGAAGGAATTTAAAAGGTAAAAAGGTATATGTGTTCAAAAATCCTGAAATCATTTTCAAGGTTGTATTTTTTCTCTAAAATTGTCTTTCTGAAAGTTATAAGAAGCAAAGTAAAAAAAAAAAAAAAGAATTTGTTCAAACAAGTGAAGACCAAGTCTTTAAAATATATTCTTGGATTTTCAAATTCTGTTCGAGTTTTGTCTCTCTTAGAATTAAAAATGTTGAGCAAAGCGAGACCAGCTCGCTAGTAAATAAATAAAATGTAAAAAATAGAGGCAGCACACTGGTAAGTGCTGCTATTTGAGCTATTTTTAGAACAGGCCAGCGGGCGACTCACCTGGTCCTTATGGGCTAAAATGTACGGTATTAGTAGTATTTCTAAATTAAAGATTTTGCATACTGTACATTTAAATTTAAAGCATTCCTTAGTTGTTTTTAGGGGTTTGTGTTAAAGCATCATCCTATTTGGTATTTTGATGGCAAGTGGTTTCAGACATTGAGGGGTTATGGCAGGGGTAGGGAACCAATAGCTCTCGAGCCAGATGCGGCTCTTATGATGACTGTATCTGAGCTCTCAGATAAATCTAAGGCAACATTGCTTAACACGATAAGTAATGAACAATTCCGCTGGTAATCAAAATACAAAAAAATTTTATCATGCATTTGAATTAATCCATTCAAGAAGTCGCATTAATGGTCCATCCATCCATCCATTTCCTACCGCTTGTCCCGTTGGTGGACGCAAGGCGGGGGGTTACTGGAGCCTATCTTAGCTGCATTCGGACGGAAGGCGGGATACACCCTGGACAAGTCACCACCTCATCACAGGGCCATCACAGACAGACAGACAACATTCACACACTAAAGAAGTGTTTTATTTATTATTGGTTAGCTTCAGAATAGCAATGTTATTAAAAAAAAAAAAACATGAGACCTAAATTACTCTAAAAATGTTTGTCTTGCTTAAAAATGCACACATTTAGTTGTATTCAGTGGTAAAGAAATATTGTATGGCTCCATTTTAAAATATTTGGCTTTCATGGCTCTCTCAGCCAAAAAGGTTCCGTACCCCTGGGTTATGTATATGTGCTCCATTGTAAACTTCTCGGAAATGGTCTATCGGAACTGGTTGCAAGCAGCTAATTACCAGACGTGGAGCATGTAAGTTTCAATTTTTATAGTTCACTTTAAGGAACATATTGGGGAAGGTCATGTTGTGAGATGTCCGGTGAAAGGTTGTACGAATACTTTCAAAAATAAAAACTTAATGTCTCAAAAACACAGGCATTTTGCAGATACTAGTATTGGTGACAAGGCAGCACGGTGGACCAGTGGTGAGCGCCCATGCCTTACAGTGAAAAGGTTGTTGTTTCGATTCTCGGGCTAGGTTATTTCTGTGTGGAGTTTGCATGTTCTCCCTGTGACTGAGTGGGGTCCGTCCGGGTACTCCGCCATCCTTCCACCTCCAAAGACATGCACCTGGGGATAGGCTGATGGCAAAATTGGCCTTAATATGCTTTACGGTGATTTCCTGGCAACCACAGCTGCCAACATTTTACCGTAAATTATATATATATTTTTTGTAAACAGGTTAATCAATCAATCAATCAATGTTTATTTATATAGCCCCAAATCACAAATGTCTCAAAGGACTGCACAAATCATTACGACTACAACATCCTCGAAAGAACCCACAAAAGGGCAAGGAAAACTCACACCCAGTGGGCAGGGAGAATTCACATCCAGTGGGACGCCAGTGACAATGCTGACTATGAGAAACCTTGGAGAGGACCTCAGATGTGGGCAACCCCCCCCCCTCTAGGGGACCGAAAGCAATGGATGTCGAGCGGGTCTAACATGATACTGTGAAAGTTCAATCCATAGTGGCTAAAACACAGCCGCGAGAGTTCAGTTCAAGCGGATCCAAGACAGCAGCGAGAGTCCCGTCCACAGGAAACCATCTCAAGCGGATCAGCAGCGTAGAGATGTCCCCAACCGATACAGGCGAGCGGTCCATCCTGGGTCCCGACGAGCGGTCCATCATGGGTCTCGACTCTGGACAGCCAGTACTTCATCCATGGTCATCGGACCGGACCCCCTCCACAAGGGAGGGGGGGACATAGGAGAAAGAAAAGAAGCGGCAGATCAACTGGTCTAAAAAGGAGGTCTATTTAAAGGCTAGAGTATACAGATGAGTTTTAAGGTGAGACTTAAATGCTTCTACTGAGGTAGCATCTCAAACTGTTACCGGGAGGGCATTCCAGAGTACTGGAGCCCGAACGGAAAACGCTCTATAGCCCGCAGACTTTTTTTGGGCTCTAGGAATCACTAATAAGCCGGAGTCTTTTGAACGCAGATTTCTTGCCGGGACATATGGTACAATACAATCGGCAAGATAGGCTGGAGCTAGACCGTGTAGTATTTTATACGTAAGTAGTAAAACCTTAAAGTCACATCTTAAGTGCACAGGAAGCCAGTGCAGGTGAGCCAGTACAGGCGTAATGTGATCAAACTTTCTTGTTCTTGTCAATAGTCTAGCAGCCGCATTTTGTACCAACTGTAATCTTTTAATGCTAGACATGGGGAGACCCAAAAATAATACGTTACAGTAATCGAGACGAGACGTAACAAACGCATGGATAATGATCTCGGCGTCTTTAGTGGACAAAATGGAGCGAATTTTAGCGATATTACGGAGATGAAAGAAGGCCGTTTTAGTAACGCTTTTAATGTGTGACTCAAAGGAGAGAGTTGGGTCGAAGATAATACCCAGATTTTTTACAGAGTCACCTTGTTTTATTATTTGGTTGTCAAATGTTAGAGTTGTATTATTAAATAGAGGTCGGTGTCTAGCAGGACCGATAATCAGCATTTCCGTTTTTTTGGCATTAAGTTGCAAAAAGTTAGCGGACATCCATTGTTTAATTTCATTAAGACACGCTTCCAACTGACTACAGTCCGGCGTGTTGGTCAGCTTTAGGGGCATGTAGAGTTGGGTGTCATCAGCATAACAGTGAAAGCTAATACCGTATTTGCGTATGACGTCACCCAGCGGCAGCATGTAGATGCTGAAGAGTACAGGGCCAAGGACCGAACCCTGGGGAACTCCACACGTTACCTTAACATAGTCCGAGGTCACATTGTTATGGGAGACGCACTGCATCCTATCAGTAAGATAAGAGTTAAACCATGACAGGGCTAAGTCTGACATACCAATTCGTGTTTTGATACGCTCCAATAAAATATTATGATCGACGGTATCGAAAGCAGCGCTAAGATCGAGGAGCAGCAACATAGATGACGCATTAGAGTCCATCGTTAGCAATAGATCATTAGTCAATTTTGCGAGGGCTGTCTCAGTCGAGTGATTTGCCCTGAAACCGGATTGAAAGGTTTCACATAGATTGTTAAACGGTAAGTGTTCATTTAGCTGCTCTGCAACAATTTTTTCGAGGATTTTCAAAATAAAGGGAAGGTGAGACACCGGTCGGTAGTTTACCATGAGGTCAGGATCGAGGTTAGGTCTTTTAAGGAGAGGATGAATAACCGCTTTTTTGAATGCTAGGGGAACAGTGCCCGAGGAAAGTGATAAGTTTATAATATTTACCACTGATGGACCTAACAATACAAAAAGCTCCTTGATAAGTTTCCCAGGAAGTGGGTCAAGTAAACATGTTGTTTGTTTTATTCCATTTACACATTGTAACAATCCTTCTAATGTTATTTCATCAAAACGAGAGAAACTATTTTGGATATTTGCAGTATCCGCCGTATATACAGTCGTATCTGTGTTACTATAACCCCGTTGTAGCTGGGACGCATTGTCTTTAATCTCCTTTCTAATAAGTTCAATTTTCTTATTAAAGAACTTCATAAAGTCATCTGCCGAATGGGTGGAGCTACTGGAAGGAGTCCCTTGTTGGGTTAGCGATGCTACTGTACTAAACAAATATTTTGGACCGTTTTTATTAATGCGGATGAGATTTGAGTAATAATTAGTTTTAGCTAAGGTAAGCATGCGTTTATAAGTTATTAAACTATCACTCCATGCTTGATGGTGCACCTCAAGTTTAGTCGTGCGCCATTTGCGTTCCAGCTTTCTACGTAATCATTTCTGAGCTCTAGTTTCTTCAGTAAACCATGGCGTACGCCTTTTTGGAGCCTTTTTTAACTTCAGCGGTGCTATACTATCAATGGTTTCGCGCAGGGCGTTGTTAAAGTTGTTAGTGAGGTTATCAATAGAGCCCACATACTTTGGGAACGGTGCCATTACCGAGGGCAGTAGGTCCGCAAGAGTCGTCGTTGTGGCAGCATTAATGTTGCGGCTGCTATAGCAGTTATTAGTATTATTAGCTTGCCGAACATGAGTCTGAACTTCGAATTTTATAAGGTAATGATCGGACATTTTTTTAGTATACGGGAGTATCATAACTTTGGAAACGGTGATACCTCTGACAAGCACTAGGTCTATCGTATTACCGCTGCGATGCGTCGGTTCATTTATTATTTGTGTAAGACCACAGCTATCAATTATAGTCTGGAGCGCCACGCACGGTGGGTCCAATGGGGTATTCATATGGATATTAAAGTCCCCCATTATAATTATATTATCGGCGTGCGTCACTAGATCAGCAACAAACTCTGAGAATTCACTAATAAAGTCCGAATAGGGCCCTGGGGGGTGGTAGATAACGGCCAGGCACAGAGGCAGAGGTGTGGCAGACTTCATAGAAAGCACCTCAAACGATTTATATTTATTATTTAAGTTAGGACTAAAGTTAAAGTTTTCGTTGTATATTAGTGCGACACCCCCTCCCCTTTTGAGGTGACGGGCAATATGCGCATTCGTATAGTTAGGAGGGGATGCCTCATTTATCGCAAAAAAGTCGTCTGGTTTAAGCCTGGTTTCGCTAAGACCGATGACGTTAAGGTTGTTGTCTCTAATGACCTCATTGACTAATAACGTTTTGGGAGACAAAGATCTGATGTTTAGAAAGCCCATATTATAGGTAGTGGGCTGTTTTAAGGAGTTGTTGATAAAATTATCCATAGTAGCAATATTAATAATGTTGCGTTTATTATGCGCAGTGTACTTAAAATAATTACGACCATATCTAGGAATTGATATGACGGGAATTTTAAGATTGTCTACTTGGCGCTGCGATAAACTGAACGCATCACAATTTGCCGCCTCAGTAGAACGCATGTCTAACTCTGACGTAGTCATAAACACAGTAGAAAGAACATTTTGTGAGTTGTGTATTATTCTACGAAAATTGCTATGTGTACAGGGATCATCCAGCCTGGCGCTGGCTAGTTCTAGCTTAACTGACTCCATACCCAGGCTAGCAGGCTCTGTAATTGCCTGTGACCGGGCTTGCTCTAGTGCAGTTAGTCAAATGTGGCTCAATGCGAAGTCTATGTTGCGAGACAAGAGGATAGCGCCTTCCTGGTTAGGGTGAAGGCCGTCTCTCCTCAGCAAGCCAGGTTTGCCCCAGAAAGAGGGCCAATTATCAATAAACGTAAATCCCTGTTGTCTGCAGAAGCTATCCAGCCACTTGTTAAGAGAGACTAATCTGCTATATCTCTCATCATTGCCTCTCCCAGGCAGGGGGCCAGAGACAATTACTCGATGCCTGGACATCTTTCTGGCGAGATTACAAGCCCTGGCTATGTTTCTCTTTGTAATCTCTGATTGTCTCATCCTAACGTCATTGGAGCCAACGTGTATTACTATATTCGCATAACTAGTGGTGCGGTTAGCCTGCCGTACGTGTTTACTAGACCTGTTGCGAGTTAGCTCCCTAAGATTACTTAACTGTTATGCGTACAGGAGGAAGGAGACAGCACAGACAGGAGGGACGTTGTAATAGCTCTATTCATTTATATATACGCATATATATATAAACAATACATATAAATAAAAAATAATAATATAAAGAAACAAAGGAAATAGAGTATGACGAATCCAAAAGTGTATAGTGTGATTATTAATTAACAGTCGTGTGTTACCAGTAGTGTTGAACGAGAGTCCAATAGGGGCAAGGCAGGCTCGTGAGTACAGGCAGGAAGTCGGGGCAATAGCAAGGCTACATTCTGGACCCGGATAGCCGGTTGTGCCGGCTTAAGAAGGCAGGTCTGTCTCATCATCAGCCTCAGCTGTGTTGATTTCCGGCAATTGCTTGCAGCTGCTTGCTGCAACCGGACTGGCATGCTCCTGGAAGTGCGTCCAGCGCAGCTCACACATGAATTCGCACTGACGGGCCCAGCGAAGTCGGCTGCGATTCTGGGTGTTGTTGATAAATGGTTTTTGCTTTGCATAGTGGAGTTTAGAGATTGATGTCGGTTTTTGATACAGGGATCGAAGGTCACGGTCATTCAATGTTGGTTTCCAGCCATGCCGCTCACGTGGAGTGATTTCTCCAGATTCTCTGAACCTTTTGATGATATTATGATGGACTGTAGATGTTGACATCCCTAAATTTCTTGCAATTGCACTTTGAGAAACGTTGTTCTTAAACTGTTTGACTCTTTGCTCACGCAGTCGTAGACAAAGGGGTGTACCTCGCCCCATCCTTTCTTGTGAAAGACTGAGCATTTTTTGGGAAGCTGTTTTTATACCCAATCATGGCACCAACCTGTTCCCAATTAGCCTGCACACCTGTGGGATGTTCCAAATAAGTGTTTGATGAGCATTCCTCAACTTTATTAGTAGTTATTACCACCTTTCCAACTTCTTTGTCCCATTTTGCTATCATCAAATTCAAAAGTTAATTATAAAAAAATATTTTGGGTTTTGTACAACAATGTCACTATAGTTCAGTTCATGGGTAAGCAACCTGTGGCTCTCGAACTGCATGGGGCTCTTCAGTGCCGCTCCAGTGGCTCCTTGGAGTATTTTTTTAAAAAGGATTGAAAATGGAAAAAGATGGGTGGGAAAATATTATTTTTATTTGAGTATGTTTTTTGTCTGAGGACAAACATGAAACAAACCTTCCCAATTGTTAGAAAGCCCACTGTTTAATATGTTTGTGTGTATGCTTCACTGATGAGTGTTATATGGTGAACATCGTTTTGTCCTACTAATTTCCATAGCGTGGACTGTGACACAACAGTTGGTTTACATGTCAAATCTTCCACTTCTTCTTTGTCTCATTTTGTCCACCAAATGCCACGATAGTTGGAACACACCCTCCGATTCCCCTTCTTAAAGAGAGGAACCACCAATCAAGAAGTACCACCCCCCATGTCCATGCAATGCCGCAGAGTCTTGTCAACCAAGATAGCCCCACAGCATCCAGAGCTCATGCCACCGAGGAGCTTTTTAACTACCTCAGCAACCTTAACCCCAGAAATAGGAGAGCCCACCACAGATTCCCCAGAAACTTCTTCATCATAGGACGACTTGTTGGTGGGATTGAGGAGCTCTTCGAAGTATTCCCTCGACCGATCCACAACATCCGCAGTCGAGGTCAGCAGAACACCGTCCTCACCATACACGGTGTTGACAGTGCACTGCTTCCCCTTCCTGAGGCGGCGGATGGTGGTCCAGAATGGCATTAAAGTCGTTCGGAAGTCGTTTTCCATGGCTTCCCCGAACTCCTCCCATGTCCGAGTTTTTGCCTCCTCGACCGCTGAAGCCGCATAGTCGGTACCTGTCCGCTGCCTCCGTAGTCCTATGAGCCAAAAGAACTTGATAGGACTCTTTCTTCAGCTTGACGGCATACCTCACCGCTGGTGTCCACCAAGGGGTTCTAGGATTACTGCCACGACAGGCACCAACTACCTTGCGGCCACAGCTCCAATCAGCCGCCTCGACAATAGAGGTGCGGAACATGGTCCACTCGGACTCAATGTCCAGCGCCTCCCTCGTGACATGTTCAAAGTTCTTCCGGAGGTGGGAATTGAAACTCTCTCTGACAGGAGACTCTGCCAGACGTTCCCAGCAAACCCTCACAATGCGTTTGGGCCTCCCAGGTCTGTCCGGCATCCTCCCCCACCATCGCAGCCAACTCACTACCAGGTGGTGATCGGTAGAAAGTTCCGCCCCTCTCTTCACCCGAGTGTCCAAAACATAAGGCCGCAAATCCGATGACACAACTACAAAGTCGATCATGGAACTGTGGCCTAGGGTGTCCTGGTGCCAAGTGCACATATGGACACCCTTATGTTTGAACATGGTGTTTGTTATGGACAAACTGTGACGAGCACAAAAGTCCAATAACAAAACACCACTCGGGTTCAGATCCAGGCGGCCATTCTTCCCAATCACGCCTCTCCAGGTTTCACTGTCGTTGCCAACGTGAGCGTTGAAGTCCCCCAGTAGGACAAGGGAATCACCCAGGGGAGCACTCTCCAGTACTCCCTCGAGTGAATCCAAAAAGGGTGGGTACTCTGAACTGCCGTTTGGTGCGTAAGCACAAACAACAGTCAGGACCCGTCCCCCCACCCGAAGGTGGAGGGAGGCTACCCTCTCGTCCACTGGGTTGAAGTCCAACATGAAGGCTTTGAGCCGGGGGGCAACAAAAATTGCCACCCCAGCCCGTCGCCTCTCACTGCCGGCAACACCAGAGTGGAAGAGAGTCCAGCCCCTCTCTTGGGAACAGCTGGGTGCCATGATTGGGTATAAAAATAGCTTCCATGATATGCTAAGTAATTCACAAACAAGGATGGGGTGAGGGTCACCACTTTGTAAGCAAATTGTCGAACAGTTTTAGAACAACATTTCTCAACGAGCTATTGCAGGGAATTTAGGGATTTTACCATCTACGGTCCGTGAAATCATCAAAACGTTCAGAGAATCTGGAGAAATCACTGCACGTAAGCGATGATTGTACGGACTTTTGATCCATCAGGCGGTACTGCATCAAAAACCGACATCAGTGTGTAAATGATATCACCACATGGGCTCAGGAACACTTCATAAAACCACAGTTGGTCGCTACATCTGTACTATGCAAAGCCAAACCCATTTATCAACAATATCCTGAAACGCTGGGCCCGAGCTCACCTAAGATGGACTGATGCAAAGTGGAAAGGTGTTCTGTGGTCTGACGAGTCAACATTTCACATTATACTTGGAAAAAGAGGACATGGTGTCCTCCAGAACAAAGAGGAAAATACCCATTCGGGTTGTTATAGGCGCAAAGTTCAAAAGCCAGCATCTGTGATGGTATGGGGGTGTATTAGCGCCCAAGGCATGGGTAACTTACACATCTGTGAAGGCACCATTAATGCTGAAAGGTCCATACAGGTTTTGGAGCAACATATGTTGTCATCCAAGCAACGTTATCATGGACGCCCCTGCTTATTTCAGCAAGACAAGTGTTACAACAGCTTGGCTTCGTGAAAAAAGAGTGCGGATACTTTCCTGACCCGTCTGCAGTCCATACCTGTCTCCCATCGAAAATGTGTGGCACATTATGAAGCGTAAAATAGGACAGCGGAGATCCTGGACTGTTGAACGACTGAAGCTCTACATAAAACAAGAATAAGAAATAATTCTACTTTCAAAGCTTCAACAATTAGTTTCCTCAGTTCCCAAACGTTTATTGAGTGTTGTTAAAAGAAAAGGTGATGTAACACAGTGGTGAACATGCCCTTTCCCAACTACTTTGGCACGTGTTGCAACCATGAAATTCTAAGTTAGTTATTATTTGCAAAAAAAAAAAAAAAAAAGTTTATGAGTTTGAACATCAAATATCTTGTATTTGTAGTGCATTTAATTGAATATGGGTTGAAAAGGATTGGCAAATCATGGTATTCCGTTTATATTTACATCTAACACAATTTCCCAACTCATATGGAAACGGGGCTTGTATTAAACAAGACAAGAAGCAAAGATTTAAACAGAGACAGAAAAACGTGTTGAGACACTGTACAACAGTACAGTGTCTCAACACGCTCTGGCGAACGATTGTACGCCGCCTCTTTTATTTGGACTTTCACTGATTTCATGGAAACAGCGGTTTCTAAGGGACATGGGTCATAAACAGCCGTTGCCTTTGGTTAAAGAACAGTTCAAAGAAAAGCCCGTAAAGAGTTCACAGAAAAGGTCATAAAACAGTTCAAAGAAGAGGCGCCTGGAACTTGGGCATATCCTGCTTTCTCTCCGCTTTATAGTTCTTGGGTCAAAACAATATCTTTCTGTTGATTACAATACATGAAATAAACAGAACACCCTCATGTTGCATCCCATCCTACACAGTGGAGTTTTACAAGCCTTCTGCTTGGTTGGATTAAAGACAGCTGTTAACGTTTTGTGATAACTTAGATACAATTATTCTGACAAGAATGCATTAAAATGTGCGTGCTTGTCTGAAATTGGGATTGTGAATGAGAATCAACATTTTTTTTCAAAGTGCAGTTCCCCTTTAATATGCAATGTAGCATTGATGTCAGTTTTTGGATGTGCTTTATAGGCGAATTAGATGATTCCCATGACTTGTGTTGTTAGCTGCCTCATACTAGCTGTTTTTTTAATATTTAGAATGCACAGAAACGGGAAAGACATGTATTGTGATTAGAAAAAAATCCTTAAAAAGTGCAGTTCCCGTTTAAAGGCAGAATTCTTGATCTAATCCTGTATTGCATGTGCATACAGGTTTAGTACACCTTGTATTTTGTCAGTTTTAGACTTACACAAATAGAGTTGGCCTGGAAATAAATAAACGTCCCGGTCCCTCAACTCATGCCACCTCTCCGCAAACATCCTTTTTGTTGAGCAATCACTGATAGCAGTGGGGCCCAGCTTGCTGCGCATGTGACCCTTGTTAATTATACTCCTCTTCCATTCACAAGTGCCAAATTAACATTTGGTTTGGATTATTAGCTTTGACTTTTGGGTACGTTAATTCATAAAATGTATTATCTGTATAAATCTGTATTCAAAGTTTTTTAAGGAATCCTATGACTTATTGGTCATCTGTCCAGAATGTGACCTCTCTCTTTGTGTTGGCTGGGATTTGTTAGCTCAAGACACCCCACTCTTGATTGAAATTTGTTATAAATATAATTTTATTAATTTATTTGGAACACATATAGTATTATGACAAGAAAAATAAATAACAAGAAGCATAGTGTGTAGCTGAAAAGGAGCATAGGGAAGCAACATCTTATAATGTCTTGCCCCATCAATCAAATATGATAAGAACAATATAATTATTCATCATCGATAAATAATCATATCATATTATTAAACATTTTGCATCTTTGGTTTTGTAGTTATGTTTAACTACATGGGTATCACTTTTTTTTCGCATTATCCTAGGATTCTGAGAAAATTAGTGTCATATTGCGTAAAAAAAACTTACAAAAGATCATTATTTTTATTAACACTCACACATATACATTAGTCCAGGCAATATTATACATTTTGCATGTTTGTTTTAGGAGTTATGTCATATTGAGTGTGACAAGTATACCGTCATATTGAGAAAAAACAAATTTTTGTATTTGCAAACTTTAGAAAAACACTTGATTGTAGTAAAAATCATATTGATACATTATTACAGGCCTTATTAGACATTTTGCATGTTTGGTTTAGGAGTTATGTTTGGATAACTGTCATATTGAGTGTGACAAGTATACCGTCACATTGAGTAAAACCAAATTTTTGTATTTGCAAACCTTACAAAAACACCGGATTCTAGTAAAACTCACATATATACATTATTAGAGGCATTTTTAGACATATTGCATGTTTAGTTTTGGAGTTATGCTCATATAACTTTTATATTTAGTATGCCAGTTATACTGTCCTATTGAGTAAAAAACTAATTTGTGTCTTTGCAAACCTTACAAAATATATTTTTCTAGTAAAACCCACAAAGTTGCATTGGTCCAGGCATTATTAGACATTTTGCATGTTTGGTTTTGGGGTTATGTTTAAATAACTGTCACATTGAGTGTGACAATTATACGGTCACATTGAGTAAAACCTAATTTTTGTATTTGCAAACCTTACAAAAACACCTGGTTCTCGTAAAACTCACATAGATACATTATTAGATGCATTTTTAGAAATATTGCATGTTTGGTTTTAGAGTTATGTTTATATAACGTTCCTATTTAGTACAACAGTTATACTGTCGTATTGAGTAGAAAGACTGATTTGTGTCCCTGCAAACCTTACAAAAGATAATTTTTCTAGTAAAACTCACAAAGTTCCATTGGTCCAGGCATTATTAGACATTTTGCATGTTTGGTTTTGGACTTATGTTTGAATAACTGTCATATTGAGTGTGATAGTTATACTGTCATATTGAGTAAAACCAAATTTTTGTATTTGCAAACCTTACAAAAACACTCGATTGTAGTAAAAATTACATTGATACATTATTACAGGCATTATTAGACATTTTGCATGTTTGGTTTAGGAGTTATGTTTGGATAACTGTCATATTGAGTGTGACAAGTATACCCTCACATTGAGTAAAACCAAATTTTCGAATTTGCAAACCTTACAAAAACACCGGATTCTAGTAGAACTCACATATATACATTATTAGAGGCATTTTTAGACATATTGCATGTTTAGTTTTGGAGTTATGTTTATATAACTTTCCTATTTAGTATAACAGTTATACTGTCGTATTAAGTAGAAAAACTGATTTGTGTTTCTGCAAACCTTACAAAAGATAATTTTTCTAGTAAAACTCACAAATTTCCATTGGTCCAGGCATTATTAGACATTTTGCATGTTTGGTTTTGGAGTTATGTTTGAATAACTTCCATTTTGAGTGAGACAATTATACGGTCACATTGAGTAAAACCTCATTTTTGTTTTTGCAAACCTTACAAAAACACCCGATTCTTGTAAAACTCACATAGATACATTATTAGAGGCATTTTTAGACACATTGCATGTTTGGTTTTAGAGTTATGTTTATATAACTCTCCTATTTAGTATAACAGTTATACTGTCGTATTGAGTAGAAAAACTGATTTGTGTCCCTGCAAACCTTACAAAAGATATTTTTTCTGGTAAAACTCACAAAGTTCCATTGTTCCAGGCATTATTAGACATTTTGCATGTTTGGTTTTGGACTTATGTTGGAATAACTGTCATATTGAGTGTGATAGTTATACTGTCATATTAAAAAAAAAAACTTTTTGTATTTGCAAACATTACAAAAACACTTGATTGTAGTAAAAATCACATTGATACATTATTACAGGCATTATTAGACATTTTGCATGTTTGGTTTAGGAGTTATGTTTGGAAAACTGCATCCCAAGAACACCACACCTACTGTGAAGCATGGGGGTGGAAACATCATGCTTTGGGGCTGTTTTTCTGCTAAGGGGACAGGACGATTGATCCGTGTTAAGGAAAGAATGAATGGGGCCATGTATCGTGAGATTTTGAGCATAAACCTCCTTCTATCAGTGAGAGCTTTGAATGGTTGACCACTTATTTTCCACCAAAATTTACAAATAAATTCTTTAAAATGTGAATTCATGGATTTTTTTTCCACATTCTGTCTCTCACAGTTAAAGTGTACCTATGATGAAAATTACAGACCTGTCATCATTTTAGGGGGGGGGGGGCACCTTGCACACTGCAAAAAGTCAGTGTTCAAAAACAAGAAAAAAAAATACAAAAATGAGGGGTATTTTACTTGAACTAAGCAAAATTATCTGCCAATAGAACAAGAAAATTTGGCTTGTCAAGACTTTCCAAAACAAGTAAAATTAGCTAACTTCAATGAACCCAAAAATACCTCAAAATAAGTATATTCTCACTAATAACAGGTGTACTACTACAGTATACGAGTACAAATTTTCTATTGTTTCATTAAAATAAAAACGGTAAAGTCTATTTGGCTGTCATCTGTTTTAATATGAGAAACAATTGTGTCAAAGTCATTATTTTGTTTTACATTCTTGAAATAAGAAATTCTTACTTTAAAAAGTAGTTTTATACTTGTAAATGTTGATGACACAGCTTTGCAACATTTGATATTCTCGTTTCAAGCATGTTTTACTCAATATAGGTAATCAAATCTCAGCTAAAAGCTGTAGTATCTTACTGAGATCATTCAGGACCTAAACACTTAAAACAAGTAAAACACTTTAACATAAAATCTTATGTATGGCCGCGCAAGTCCCAGGATGCCCTAAATGTTCATAATACACCCAGCCGAGTCCCATAGGGAGAGGGGATGAAAGTTGGAAAAGTCAGCAAAAGTCCCAAAAATGTTCAAAATACCTACACAGGTTCGAGTCCCACAAGTTCCGCCGCCGGCCGGGATGTCCAAAATGTCCAAAACGCGCCCAGCAAAGTCCCACGGGAAGGTGGGGAGGAAAGTGAGAAAAGTCGGGGAAATGTTCAAAAGTCCCACCCGGGTTTCGAGTGTGCACTCAAACTCAAACTCGAACCCGGTTGGGACTCGAACCTGGGTAGGTATTTAGAAAATTTTGGGGGACTTTTGCCGACTCTTCTCATTTTTCCCCCCTACTTCCCGTGGGACTTTGCTGGGTGCGTTTTGGACATTTTTTGTATCCCAGGACTTGTGTGGCCGGCGGCGGGACTCGTGGGACTGGAACCCCGGGGAGGTATTTAGGACACAATTGGGACTTTTGAACATTTTGGCCGCCTTTTACCCCTCTTCTTCCCCGCCTTCCTGTGCACCATTGCTGGGTGTGTTTTGGACACTTGGACAAAAATAGTTTCAAGCATATTTTACTCAAAATAGGTCATAAAATGCCGGAAACAAGCTGTAGTATCTTACTGAGATCATTTAGGAGCAAAACCCTTAAAACAAGTAAAAGACTCTAACATAAAATCTGCTTAGTGAGAAGAATGATCTTACCAGACAGAAAATAAGCAAATATCACCCTTATTTGAGATATTTCATCTTACTTAGATTTCAGTTTTTGCAGTGCACAAACGGTGGCTGACTAAATACTTTTTTGCCCCACTGTATATGAGATGCACTCAGTTTATTGCTTATTTATTGCCATGTATTTAATCCGTATTAAATACTATCAATTACAATAATACAACCATTAATTAAAATACAATTATGACAATTAAAGCTGCAAGCAGCGTTGGTCGGGTCCGCCTTTGGCTGCTGCCCCCGAGACCCACGGCCAGATAAGTGGTAGAAGACGCCTTGGTGCCACTATTTAATGCATTGTGAAAGTAATGCAGTTGTTGTATTTAAGTGAAAATATCAAATTTCCTGTAGATTTTTGCTAAAGTATGTTAATGATTAAAATGTAGGTCTAAATGAGACCTACATAATGGTTTTTGTTTCATGTCTCTCTGACATTCCTACCGGAAGTTACAAGCAGTTTTGTCTGTGTTTTCTTCCTAGGAGCAGTTTGTCTGTGTTGTATTCCTAGGGGGCGCTAGAGCACAATTTTTTAGTTTTGGGGTTTGGCTTTTTTATTAACTCGCAATTGTTGCAAGTCCTGATGTGTGTGCCAAGTTTGGTGAGTTTTGAAGCATTTTAAAGGGGTCAAATTACAGCTGAAAGACGCAAAAATGAAATTTTTTAGGAAAATTTGCGCGGGTGTTCTTTAAAAGGTGTGTAAAATCATAACCGGAACAGTAATCAAAACTCTGTTTGATAGTTTTAATCAGAAGGGTTCTAACTCTCTCCTGTGCGAGTTTGAAGCCGAAACGACAAACGCACTCGGAGGAGTTTACGTTTGAAAAAGGTGACGGGTTTTTACAAAACTTTTATTTTGAAGGGGTAATTGCCAACTTCCTGTTGATTTTTGCCGAAGGATGTCAATTATCTAAATGTAGGTCTAAATGAGACCTACATAGAAGTTTTTGTTTCATGTCTTTCCGGCATTCCTACTGGAAGTTACAAGCAATTTTGTTTGTGTTTTCTTCCTAGGAGCAGTTTTTGCTGTGTTTTATTCAAAAATTGCACTAGAGTGCAATTTTGAGTATTGGGATTTGTTTTTTTTTTCATTAAATCGCAATTTTCGCCAGTCCTGAGGTGTGTGCCAAGTTTGGTGAGTTTTGAAGCATTTTAAGGGGGTCAAATTACAGCTGAAAGAGGCAAAAATAGCATTTTTTGCGAAAATGTTGCTTTGAATGGGTTTTTGCAAATTTTCTGTTGATTTTTGCCCTAGAAGATAAAATTATGAATTGTAGGTCTAAGTCAGTTCTACATAGAAGTTTTTGTTTCATGTCTCTACGACATTGCTAACGAAAGTTACAAGCAGTCTGTTTTTTTGGGGGGTTTTTTTAGGGGGCGCTAGCGCGCAATTTTCATTTTTGGGGTTTGGTTGCTTACTGAGTTGGGAAGGTTTGCCACACTGACATGTGTGTCAAATTTGGGGAGTTTTGAAGCATGTTTAGGGGGTCAAATTACAGCGCATAGGTGCGGAATGATAAAGAATAATTAAAGCTGCAAGCAGCGTTGGTCGGGTCCACCTTTGGCTGCTGCCCCCGTGACCCAAAGTCGTGGGCACGCTAGTGCTTCCTGCTTTTAAGCAGCCATCTACTAAATGTCCCAATACTTTTGTCCAGGAGTAGTCCTAAGTGTCCCAATACTTTTGTCTAGTGTACCTACATTTTCTGCATTGTGTGGGCACGTTAGTGCTTCCTGCTTTTAAGCAGCCATCTTGAGACAACAGCAGCGCAGCAGCATCAGCGCAGCAGCATCAGCGCAGTGGTTCTTTGAAGGGTCATACAATCAAAACCGGAGCAGTAATCAAAACTTTGTTGGAAAGTTTTAACCAGAAGGGTTCAATCTCTCTCCTGTGCGAGTTTGAAGCCGAAACAACAAACGCACTCGGAGGAGTTTACGTTTGAAAAAGGTGACGGATTTTTACAAAACTTTTATTTTGAAGGGGTAATTGCCAACTTCCTGTTGATTTTTGCCGAAGGATGTCAATTATCTAAATGTAGGTCTAAGTGAGACCTACATAGAAGTTTTTGTTTCATGTCTTTCCAGCATTCCTACTGGAAGTTACAAGCAATTTTGTTTGTGTTTTCTTCCAAGGAGCAGTTTTTGCTGTGTTTTATTCAAAAATTGCACTAGAGTGCAATTTTGAGTATTGGGATTTTTTTTTTTTTTCATTAGATCGCAATTTTCACCAGTCCTGATGTGTGTGCCAAGTTTGGTGAGTTTTGAAGCATTTTAAGGGGGTCAAATTACAGCTGAAAGAGGCAAAAATAGCATTTTTTGCGAAAATTTTGCTTTGAATGGGTTTTTGCAAATTTTCTGTAGATTTTTGCCCTAGAAGATAAAATTATGAATTGTAGGTCTAAGTCAGTTCTACATAGAAGTTTTTGTTTCATGTCTCTACGACATTGCTAACGGAAGTTACAAGCAGTCTGTTTTTTGGGGTTTTTTTTTTAGGGGGCGCTAGCGCGCAATTTTCATTTTTGGGGTTTGGTTGCTTAATGAGTTGGGAAGGTTTGCCACACCGACATGCGTGTCAAATTTGGGGAGTTTTGAAGCATGTTTAGGGGGTCAAATTACAGCGAATGATAAAGGACAATGGGCCTGGCGGACCCTAATAAAACCTTACAGTTTCAATAGGGTCCTTGGCCCATTGCAAAGGACTCCTGCGGAGTCCTTTTGCAATGGGCCTGGCGGACCCTAAAAAACACAGAGATCAACTCAGCTTTTGCACACACGCAAGTCCAATATTGCAATATGTTCATCAGACTTTAGTCAGCAAGTGTTTGTTTTAGCAGCAATCCTGAAACCACCCACATGTGACGTGAAAAGGAAGGACTATGGTATGTACTAAAGTACTATAAATACACGGAAGCCCACATGAAGTATCCCTCTCTTCCTCGTCATCCCGTCTAATTTTCTAGCTCCGACGTAGACGTCACGGAAAGACATGAAACCGTTAAGTCTCACGGTAGTTGTGGTACTACTTGCGCTGGGGTACGCTCAGGTCAACGTTCTGGAGCCCGAGTGCGACTCACCCGAGGCCGAAGAGGCTGCGCTGGCGGCTCAAGACTATCTCAACGCCCAGCATTCTCACGGCTACAAATATGCACTGAACAGGATTGAGGACATCAAGATTCTTACTAACGTGAGTCAAAAATAACGCACGTTTTCCACTCATTTCTTATTGGGTTTTTTTTACCGTCCCAGACTGAAGGAGACAACACATATGTGGTGGAATTGGACTTGCTGGAGACGGACTGTCACGTGTTGGATCCCACGCCGGTTGCGAACTGCACGGTTCGACCCAAAGTTTTGACGGTAGGACCGCATTAATGCATGTACCGGGTCTTTTGAACTTTGTCGAATTCTCAAGAACTTTGGTCTCCACTCAGGCCGTGGAAGGAGACTGTGATGTGGCGCTGAAAAGAGTTGGAGGAAAATTGACCGTCAAAGCTTTCAAGTGTAAGACAGAAGGTAAAAAAATCACATTTGGATAACGATATACTGCTTGAAGCAGTGTTGGCGCTAGGAATTTTCAAATTGGGGTCCCACCGTAAATTTTTGGGGTGCCACTTTTTTGTGAAAACAAATGATAAAAAAGTATGCGTTATCCTGTTATATCTCACATTCTATATTGGAAAAAGGTTGTCATAAACGTTACTTAAAGGGGAACATTATCACAATTTCAAAAGGGTTAAAAACAACAAAAATCAGTTCCCAGTGGCTTGTTGTATTTTTTTAAATTTTTTTCAAAATTTTACCGGTCTCGGAATATCCCTAAAAAAAGCTTTAAAGTGCTTGATTTTCGCTATTTGCGATGCCGCTATCCATTTCCCTGTGACGTCACACAGTGCTGCCAATGTAAACAAACAATGGGAATACCACAGCAAGATGTAGTGACATTAGCTCGGATTCAAACTCGGATTTCAGCGACTTAAGCGATTCAACAGATTACGCATGTATTGAAACAGATTGTTGGAGTATGAAAGTATTGAAGAAGAAACTGAAGCTATTGAGCGAATAGCTATTGACGCTATTCATAGCCATAGCATGGCCGAATAGCTGCGTTAGCATCGCCGGTAAAATGTGCGGACCGAACGATCAGGACTTTCGCATCTTTTGACACTGGAGCAACTTAAATCCGTCGATTGGTAAGTGTTATATCCGCATTAAATGTGGGTGGAAGGAAACGTAATATAGTTGCAAATGCATCTACAGGTTATCCATACATCTCTGTGCCATAACTGCTTTAGCACCGCCGGTAAATAGCATGTTAGCATCGATTAGCGCAGCATGTTAGCATCGATTAGCTGGCAGTCAACATCAACAAAATTCACCTTTGTGATTTCGTTGGCTATCGTTGCAAATGCATCTGCAGGTTATCCATACATCTCTGTGCCATGTCTGCCTTAGCATCGCCGGTCAAATGTGGAGACACTCCGGCACATTCAATGGGGGTCTGGCGGGAGACACTTTGGCATCTTCGGGCCAGTGGTGCAACTTGAATCCCTCCCTGTTAGTGTTGTTACACCCTCCGACAACACACCGACGAGGCATGATGTCTCCAAGGTTCCAAAAAATAGTCGAAAAAACGGAAAATAACAGAGCTGAGACCCGGTGTTTGTAATGTGAAAATGAAAATGGTGGGTGTGTTACCTCGGCGACGTCACATTCTGACGTTATCGCCTCCAGCGCGATAAACAGAAAGGCTTTTAATTCGCCAAAATTCACCCATTTAGAGTTCGGAAATCGGTTAAAAAAATAGATGGTCCTTTTTCTGCAACATCAAGGTATATATTGACGCTTACATAGGTCTGCTGATAATGTTCCCCTTTAATTCTTTAAAATTTACAATACAAAAAAACCCCATTTTTATGCATATGTAAATGTATCCAGTTATTAACATTCATTCACGATCTTCTTTACTTCAGGGATTTAAACTGTAGCAATGCCGGCATTTATTTCTATATTTCTGATTTCAATGTGTATAAAGACACAAAATATGCGTTAACGCCAAAACTGTTGAAGTCTGCCATGATACAACTTGTAATCATGTGAGAACACAAAGAAGAGGTTTCATTTTTAATCTGTATACCAGGGGTCGGCATCCCAAAATGTTGAAAGAGCCATAGTGGACCAAAAATACAACAAAGAAATCCGTCTGGAGTCAACAGTCACGTTAAAGCATCTACGGCAGGGGTGCCCACACTTTATGTGCAGGCGAGCTACTTTTCAATTGACCAACTCGAGGGGATCTACCTCATTTATATATCCATCCATCCATTTTCTACCGCTTATTCCCTTTCGGGGTCGCGGGGGGCGCTGGCGCCTATCTCAGCTACAATCGGGCGGAAGGCAGGGTACGCCATGGACAAGTCGCCACCTCATCGCAGGGCCAACACAGATAGACAGACAACATTCACACTCACATTCACACACTAGGGCCCATTTAGTGTTGCCAATCAACCTATCCCCAGGTGCATGTCTTTGGAAGTGGGAGGAAGCCGGAGTACCCGGAGGGAACCCACGCATTCACGGGGAGAACATGCAAACTCCACACAGAAAGATCCCGAGCCTGGATTTGAACCCAGGACTGCAGGAACTTCGTATTGTGAGGCAGATGCACTAACCCCTCTGCCACCGTGAAGCCCTCATTTATATATATCATTCATATTTATTTATTTATGAAAGAGACATTTTTGTAAACAAGTTAAATGTGTTTAATGATAATACAAGCATGTGTAACACATATAGATGTCTTTCTTTCACAAAGACAAGAATATAAGTTGGTGTATTACCTGATTCTGATGACTTGCATTGATTGGAATCAGACAGTAATGATGATAACGCCCACGTTTTCAAATGGAGGAGAAAAAAAGTTGTCCTTTCTATACAATACCACATGAAAGTGGTTGGTTTTTGGCATCTAATTCATCCAGCTTCCATACACTTTACAAGAAAAACATTGGCGGCAAATTCCGTAGCTTGCTTGATTGACATTCACGGCACCCGAGGGTCTTGTGAGATGACGCTGGCTGCTGCCAGTTCATTATTATGAAAAAATGACAGAGAGGAAGGCGAGAAACACTTTTTATTTCAACAGACTTTCGCGCCGTCCCTTCCGTCAAAACTCTAAAGGCCGACTGCACATTTCCTATCTTCACAATAAAAGCCCTGCTTCATGCTGCCTGCGCTAACAAAATAAGAGTCTCGGAAAGCTGGCGTGCACAAGTGATGTGCACGCCAGCTTTCTGAGGGATCGCTTGTGCACGCCAGTTTTCCGAGACTCTGTATTTAGTTAGCGCAGGCAGCATGAAGCAGGGCTTTTATTGTGAAGATAGGAAATGTGCAGTCGGCCTTTAGAGTTTTGACGGAAGGTACGGCGCGACAGTCTGTTGAAATAAAAAGTGTTTCTCGCCTTCCTCTCGGTCATATTTTCATAATAATGATCTTGCAGCAGCCAGCGTCATCTCACAAGACCCTCCGGTACCGTGAATGTCATTTAAGTGATGTCTTGGTGAATATTGATGATCACTAATTTTTAGGTCTATTTTTTTTAAAAGCCTGGTTGGAGATCGACTGACACACCCCCCGCGGTCGACTGGTAGCTCGCGATCGACGTAATGGGCACCCCTGATCTACGGCTTTAGGAGCTCAATGCATAACTGCACACACAACAAGAAGGCGACTATTATACAGTGGGGCAAAAAAGCATGGAACAATGTTAGGGGTATCAGGAGTGTATCAAAGGTGGTGTCGCCAGGTCGACTACCTGGCAACCACAGGCTTAAATAATAGTGACATGATTGACAACAGGTGTGTGAGTTCAAACAAATGAGGCATGTGAAACTAATGGTTGTCATGGAAACTACAACAAACCAGGGTGCGCAAAAACAAGACCTCTTGGATTAAAAAACAAAACAGAACATGACCAAACAGAATCCAGCCAACAGAACATGACATTGTGGTCCATTGTATATTCAACACATTTGATACATTCAATAATAAAAGATGCATAACCTGTAACATGTATATAAAAAAATGGGAAAATGATGTACATATACACAGTATACAGTGGGGCAAAAAAGTGTTTAGTCAGCCGCCGATTGTGCAAGTTCTCCCACTTAAAATGATGACAGAGGTCTGTCATTTTCATCATAGGTACACTTCAACTGTGAGAGACAGAATGTGAAAAAAAAATGCAGGAATTCGCATTGTAGGAATTTTAAGGAATTTATTTGTAAATTATGTTGGAAAATAAGTTCAACCATTCAAAGCTCTCACTGATGGGAGGAGGTTTTGGCTCCAAATCTCACAATACATGGCCCCATTCATTCTTTCCTTAACACGGATCAATCGTCCTCTCCCCTTAGCAGAAAAACAGCCCTAAAGCATAATGTTTCCACCCCCATTCTTCACAGTAGGTATGGTGTTCTTGGGATGCAACTCAGTATTCTTCTTCCTCCAAACACCACGAGTTGAGTTTATACCAAAATGGATACATGGATGACACAGCAGAGGATTGGGAGAATGTCATGTGGTCAGATTGAAACCAAAATAGAACTTTTTGGTATAAACACAACTCGTCGTGTCTCCATTATCCATAAGTTTGTCTAGCGTGTCTTTATTCCAGCCGGCACGTTAATACAGTGACACACAATATCCAGATTCCCATCATGCATTGCTTCAACACTACCACAAGTAGTAATGTCAAAAAAAAGATAGAGATAGAGAATAGAACGAGGATGGAGAATTCAACCCTAAACTCACTCCTTTCCTGCAAATTAAATGTCATGGATGCTGCCCATACCTATGCTCCTTCAAAGGCTTGCTACTGGCTACAAAGCATTGGACTTTCAAATACAACAATGAGTAGAGAGGAGTGTTATGTGTGTGTATATGTGGAAATAAATGAACACTGAAATTCAGTGACAGCATTAGTAACAACGTCTGGATAATAATGAACTCATTCAATTCCTACAACCTGCCGAGGGCCAATAGGAAACAAGCGGCGGACAGAAACTTTGCCCCCCCCTGATTGTAAACAAACTACGGTGAGTTCAAGGACCGGCAAAACGGCGCTCGCCAAATACCCTCATCAGAGAATCATGTTTAGTACAAACAGTGGGAGTTCTAACATTTAAGGAGGTTTGTGTCATGTTCTCCTCCTAAAGCAGGGGTCGGGAACCTTTTCGGCTGAGAGAGCCAAATATTTTAAAATGTATTTCCGTAAGAGCCATATAGTATATATTTTTTTTAACACTGAACACAACAAAACGCGTGCATTTTTAAGAAAGACCGCCATTTCATTGTTATTCTGAAGCTAACTGTGGAGGGGGCGTGGCCTGCGGGCCTGCAGCGAAGCGGGGTGTTGCCAGTACCGGCCTCGAAATCAGCGACAGGTGCGTAGATGGCCCGGCCCACCTAGGCCTTTTTATTCGGTCGCCTGTCGCTATGTTATAAGCAGCGGCCAGGAGGAGAGACGGCCTTGGGGCTAGAAACCAGACCGCGAGCGAGAACGAAAGAGAAAAAAGACAATTGCTGGAAAGCAACTGAGAGACTTATTGAAAAATAAAACAATATTGTAACCCTGAAACAGGCGCTCATGTCGGTGCTTGGTGGTCTGAAGAACCCCCAGGAGGGCAAGCCCCACACTAACCAATAGTAAATAAATGACTTTTTACCAACTTCTTGAATATAAAAATGCATGACAATGTTTTATATTTTGAACGTCATTTTTAACACTGTGATTACAAGTGGAATCATTCATTATTTATCGTGTTAAGCAATGTTAGCTCAGATTTATTCAAAAACCAGATGCAGTCTGGCTCGCGAGCCATAGGTTCCCTACCCCTGTCCTAAAGAAACCCTATTAAAATAAAAATATATATTTATAAATATATCTACAGTATTTTCATACATTTCTGAAAAAGCTCCAGGGAGCCACTAGGGCGGCGCTAAAGAGCAGACCCCCGCTGTATTCCAACTGTAAAAGTGACATCTGCAGAATACGTGAAGTCTTTTTGTCCATTTTTAGAGTCAACCGAAGACCTCTGTTTGGGCTGTCCCAGTCTACTTCCCCTGAACCACACAACAGCCCTGGACTTTGTCCGGGCCTCTCTGGCAACCTTCAACAACTTCACGGCTAACACGACATATGCTCTTCTTGAGGTCGGGAGGATGTCGACACAGGTGGGTTCCGCGCACCTGGACACTTGACCTTTTGCATGCTGGATGATTAGCATTTCAATCACTTGTTGATCCAGAGTTGCACATTTTTATCTTGAGTTCTTGGAATGTGTATCCTGTATCGAATTTCCTAAACGAGCTATTGCAAGGAATTTAGGGGTTTCACCGTATACAGTCCGTAATATCATCAAAAGGTTCAGAGAATCTGGAGAAAACACTGCACGTAAGCGATGATATTACGGACCTTTGATCCCACGGGCGGTTTTGCATCGAAAAGCGACATCAGTGTGTAAAGGATATCACCACATGGGCTCAGGAACACTCCAGAAAACCCTTGTCAGTAACTACAGTTGGTCGCTACATCTATTAGTGCAAGTTAAAAACTCTACTATGCAAAGCAAAAGCCATTTATCAACAACACCCAGAAACGCTGCCGGCTTCGCTGGGCCCGAGCTCAACTAAGATGGACTGATGCAAAGTGGAAAAGTGTTCTGTGGTCGGACGAGTCCACATTTCAAATGGTTTTTGGAAACTTTGGACGTCGTGTCCTCCGAAACTGTTTCAAAAAAGCTGGCACAAGTGGCAAAAAAGACCGAGAAAGTTAAGAAACGCTCATCAATTATTTGGAACATCCCACAGGTGAACAGGCTAATTGGGAACAGGTGGGTGCCATGGTTTGGTATAAAAGCAGCCTCCTTGCACAAACAAGGATGGAGAGAGGGTCACCACTTTGTGAATAAATGCATGAGCAAATTGTCGAACAGTTTTAGAAAAACATTTCTCAACCAGCTATTGCAAGGAATTTAGGGGTTTCACCATTTACAGTCCGTAATATCATCAAAAGGTTCAGAGAATCTGGAGAAATCACTGCACGTAAGCGATGATATTACGGACCTTTGATCCCTCAGGGGGTTTTGCATCGAAAAGTGACAACGGTGTGTGAAGGATATCACCGCATGGGCTCAGGCACACTCCAGAAAACCCTTGTCAGTAACTACAGTACGTAGCTACATCTATTAGTGCAAGTTAAAACTCTACTATGCAAAGCGAAAGCCATTTATCAACAACACCCAGAAACGCTGCCGGCTTCGCTGGGCCCGAGCTCAACTAAGATGGACTGATGCAAAGTCCGAGAAACCTCGGGCTGCGTTGGATCAGTCAATGTCCAGTGAAGTTGGCACGTTGTGTAAAATCGTAAATAAGAACAGAATAAAATCAGAATAAAATCTGCAAATATGAGCTCATTTAGAATTTGATGCCTGCAACCTGTTTCAAAAAAGCTGGCACAAGTGGCAAAAAAACCAGAGAAAGTTGAGGAATGCTCATCAATTATTTGGAACATCCCACAGGTGAACAGACTAATTGGGAACAGGTGGGTGCCATGGTTTGGTATAAAAGCAGCCTCCGTGAAATGCTCAGTCATGCACAAACAAGGATGGGGCGAGGAGTCACCACTTTGTGAACAAATGCGTGAGCAAACTGTCGAACCGTTTTAGAAAAACATTTCTCAACGAGCTATTGCAAGGAATTTAGGGGTTCCACCATCTACAGTCCGTAATATCATCAAAAGGTTCAGGGAATATGGAGAAATCACTGCGCATAAGCGATGATATTACGGACCTTTGATCCCTCAGGCGGTTTTGCATCAAAAAGCGACATCGGTGTGTAAAGGATATCACCGCATGGGCTCAGAAAACCCTTGTCAGTAACTACAGTTGGTCGCTACATCTATTAGTGCAAGTTAAAACTCTACTATGCAAAGCGAAAGCCATTTATCAACAACACCCAGAAACGCTGCCGGCTTCGCTGGGCCCGAGCTCAACTAAGATGGACTGATGCAAAGTCCGAGAAACCTCGGGCTGCGTTGGATCAGTCAATGTCCAGTGAAGTTGGCACGTTGTGTAAAATCGTAAATAAGAACAGAATAAAATCAGAATAAAATCTGCAAATATGAGCTCATTTAGAATTTGATGCCTGCAACCTGTTTCAAAAAAGCTGGCACAAGTGGCAAAAAAACCAGAGAAAGTTGAGGAATGCTCATCAATTATTTGGAACATCCCACAGGTGAACAGACTAATTGGGAACAGGTGGGTGCCATGGTTTGGTATAAAAGCAGCCTCCGTGAAATGCTCAGTCATGCACAAACAAGGATGGGGCGAGGAGTCACCACTTTGTGAACAAATGCGTGAGCAAACTGTCGAACCGTTTTAGAAAAACATTTCTCAACGAGCTATTGCAAGGAATTTAGGGGTTCCACCATCTACAGTCCGTAATATCATCAAAAGGTTCAGGGAATATGGAGAAATCACTGCGCATAAGCGATGATATTACGGACCTTTGATCCCTCAGGCGGTTTTGCATCAAAAAGCGACATCGGTGTGTAAAGGATATCACCGCATGGGCTCAGAAAACCCTTGTCAGTAACTACAGTTGGTCGCTACATCTATTAGTGCAAGTTAAAACTCTACTATGCAAAGAGAAAGTCATTTATCAACAACACCCAGAAATGCTGCCGGCTTTGCTGGGCCCGAGCTCAACTAAGATGGACTGATGCAAAGTGGAAAAGTGTTCTGTGGTCGGACGAGTCCACATTTCAAATGGTTTTTGGAAACTGTGGACGTGGTGTCCTCCGAAACAAAGAGGAAAAGAACCATCCGGATTGTTATCGGGCCAAACTTCAAAAGCCAGCATCTGTGATGGTATGGGGGTGTATTATTGCCCAGGGCATGGGTAACTTACACCTGTGTGAAGGCACCATTAATGCTGAAAGGTTTTGGAGCAACATATGTGGCCATCCAGGCAACGTTATTATGGACGCCCCTGCTTATTTCAGCAAGACAATGCTAAGCCAATTTTTTTTTTTTTTTATGATGTTGCCCCTGTTGTTTTAGTTTAATTGTTTTAATTCATCTATGTTTTGTACAGTTTTATGTGAATTTTATCTGTGAAAAGCACTTTATCAAGTTTACTTACCTACTTGTTTCAGATTGTTTCCGGTGGACCGCAGTATTTTGCAGAGTACGTTGTCGCTGAGGCTAACTGCACTAAAGATGTATGTGCACCCCTGACTGAAGGCGTCATTGTAAGTACAAGGCATTAAACATTTTCCATGTACTATAAGAGCCTGGTAGAGTGGCCATGCCAGCAACTTGAGGGTTCCAGGTTCGATTCCCGCTTTCGCCATCCTAGTCACTGCCGTTGTATCCTTGGGCAAGACACTTTACCCACCTGCTCTTAGTCTCACCCACACTGGTTTAAATGGAACTTGGGTATTGGGTTTCACTATGTAAGGCGCTTTGAGTCACGAGAGAAAAGCGCTATATAAACATAATTCACTTCACTTCACAATTTAAACAATCCTATAACAAAACATTGTTTAACTAAATCGTGCAAACTTCAAAGTTTAGAGATATTAGAGAATCATAATCATACACCATATTTTACGGACTATAAGGCGCACTTAAAATCCTTTCATTTTCTCAAAACTTGACGGTGCGCCGAATGTACGGAATAATTTTGGTCGTGCTTACCGACCTCAGAACAATTTTATTTGGTACATGGGGAAATGATAAGTGTGACCAGTCGATGGCAGTCACACATAAGCGATACGTGTCGACTGCAATATGACTCAAGTAAACCACACCAAAATTGTTTATGTTCCATTGAAAACATAGAACATTACAAATCTATTAAAATGTTTTAGTACGACTTTTGTAAGCTACGAAGCTGAATAAATTGTACTGTGCTTCAACAAAGTAATATTATGGTGTGTGTGTATGAGGTTTGTTTCGCAATATTATGCAAAAGCAACTTTTCTTACCTTCCGGTACTTGCTGATCTGTATTTGGGATCTGCATAAGTCCTAAAAATTTGCACGGATCCGCCTTTGTAGTCCGAGGTTACGACATAGTCGATAAGTTTTTTTTATTTCTCTATCTTCTTTTTATGGGACATTCATCCTCCGCTGTTGCCGTTTGTAATATAAAGTAGTGTCAAGTTCTTACTTATATCTGTCAGTAAACTCACCATGAAAGGGCTAAAACATACCGGTGTAGTGAGTTCACATTATTCACCCAAGGAACTTTAGTTTTTTGAGAGTTCCGGTCAGAGGCTTTTTCACGGGACATATATTGTTGTTGCACTAGTGAGCCACGAATGAGGAGATTCTGCTCCGTTATGGGTTTAAGTAAAGTCTGAATGTCATTAAAGTAGTGAGGTCCCTCTTTTGACACTTCTTCCACTCTCATCCTTGCACGCTACACCGCTACAACAAAGATGACTGGGAGAAGGTGAGCCACGTAAATAAGATCGCCCACAAAACGGCGCATCCTGAAACAACTGTCAGAAAGCAGCTTGAAGATGATCTGTAAAGCATAATCTATGTAACATTTTGACGAAAGAACCACCATTACCACCACAACGAAATGTTTTACATTTTCAAAAATTAATAAAAATATGACTCCTGTAGTGCGCCCTATAATCCGGTGCGCTTTTTGTATGAAAATAGACCTGCGCTTTTTGATCCGGTGCGCCCTATCGTCCGGAAAATACGGGACCATAATTATATTAATATGAGTACATCTCCTTGGGGTTAAGCCTTCCCTTGTTAAAACCGAGTGACGCCTTTACTTCTGCCTTTCATCAAAGGTCCTTGAATGCACCACAGTTATGGGCAACCATGCAAAAGTAAAACCTCTAAATAGCTTTCTCTTTATGTTACCACGAATAGATGTATTGTGTTTTCACATTTCTTCTATTACCTCATCCTTGTTCCAAAATGCTGGCGCTGTGTGTGACGGCTGAAAGATGAGCTTTGACCACGTAGAGTGAAGCATTTGAAGCATAGGGTTTGCCTTTTTTGGAGAATGCATATATTTTTAGGTGTTGTTTAGTTATTCATAGTCATGTTTGAAGCAGCTAATATTTTCCCAGGTGTACACTTTGTGCTTTTTCCTTATGTTCGTTAGTGAACTCTGTGTTTCACCTTGAAGACCTGAAATGTCTGTTGGGAGTATGATGTACTCCCTTTTTTGTGAAGAAGGCCTTATCAGTTTAATACAAGAAGGCTGTTTTCATACTTAATAAGCTGACTCTTTCCGTTTGATTTTTAGACCGCTTCTTGATGCTGCTTTTGCATTTGTAAGGACTGGTCTCCTAAAGCTTTAGTAAAATTTGGTAATGTTGCTATTCTGTATTGGTGGTCCTTCTTACTCAACATGTCATCCGATAGAATTTGGGATCGACCTTTGTGTTTTATTCCCTGAGAGGAAGCCGGGTTAGACACAACACTATCCAGGTGCAACAAACCATTTTCTATTTTTGAAAGTGGGTGTACAGCAGATTATCTTAGACATATTCAATTTGATTGACACAACCTTCTTACTGAACTTTCACAGCCATATTTATGTATAATTTCAATATTTCAATTTGAGAAATTCAATCTTCAAACTTGGTCGAACACATTTCCAGTGAGGGTTGGACTCCGCCAAGGCTGTCCTTTGTCACCGATTCTGTTCATAACTTTTATGGACAGAATTTCTAGGCGCAGTCAAGGCGTTGAGGGGTTCCGGTTTGGTGACCGCAGGATTAGGTCTCTGCTTTTTGCAGATGATGTGGTCCTGATGGCTTCATCTGACCGGGATCTTCAGCTCTCACTGGATCGGTTTGCAGCCGAGTGTGAAGCGACCGGAATGAGAATCAGCACCTCCAAGTCCGAGTCCATGGTTCTCGTCCGGAAAAGGGTGGGGTGCCATCTCCGGGTTGGGGAGGAGACCCTGCCCCAAGTGGAGGAGTTCAAGTACATAGGAGTCTTGTTCACGAGTGGGGGAAGAGTGGATCGTGAGATCGACAGGCGGATATGTGCGGCGTCTTCAGTAATGCGGACGTTGTACCGATCCGTTGTGGTGAAGAAGGAGCTGAGCCGGAAGGCAAAGCTCTCAATTTACCAGTTGATCTACGTTCCCATCCTCACCTATGGTCATGAGCTTTGGGTCATGACCGAAAGGATAAGATCACGGGTACAAGCGGCCAAAATGAGTTTCTTCCGCCGTGTGGCGGGGCTCTCCCTTAGAGATAGGGTGAGAAGCTCTGCCATCCGGGAGGAGCTCAAAGTAAAGCCACTGCTCCTCCACATCGAGAGGAGCCAGATGAGGTGGTTCGGGCATCTGGTCAGGATGCCACCCGAACGCCTCCCAAAGGGAGGTGTTTAGGGCACGTCCAACCGGTAGGAGGCCACGGGGAAGACCCAGGACACGTTGGGAAGACTATGTCTCTCGGCTGGCCTGGGAACGCCTCGGGATCCCCCGGGAAGAGCTAGACGAAGTGGCTGGGGAAAGGGAAGTCTGGGTTTCCCTGCTTAGGCTGTTGCCCCCGTGACCCGACCTCGGATAAGCGGAGGAAGATGGATGGATGGAATCTTCAAACTTTACAAGAGCCCGGGTGCGATGGCAACAATGGAGGAAGAACATCCCATAACAAGAAGGTAGAGAAAAAACAAGGACGTTTATCCACACGGACTACAAAGGCGGAAGCACGCAAATTTTCAGACTAATGCAGATCCCAAATACAGATCAGCAGGTACTAGGTGGTAAGAAAAGTTGCTTTTGCATAATATTGCGAAACAAACCTGATACACGGGGACGCTGTGGCCCATTTGGGGAAGTGTCCGTGCCAGCAACCTGAGGGTTCCTGGTTCGAACCCCACCTTCTCCCAAACCTCGTCATGTCCATTGCATCCTTGAGCAAGACACTTCACCCTTGCTTCTGATGGGTTGTGGTTAACCTTGCATAGCAGCTCTCGCCATCAGTGTGTTTGAATGGGTGAATGTGGACATAATGCTTTGAGTACCTTGAAAGTAGAAAAGCGCTATACAAGTAGAACCCATTTACTATCTATGTCAGAAGCCTCTAAATCTGCATAAATGACCAAAAATATGAATTTTTCCAGACACATGGCATTTGCTCTGCCAAAGGTGTGACTGCCGCCCACACCGTTAACTGCAAGACGTTTTCTGTAAGGGTGAGATACTCAGTACACTTCCTTTAAACTGAACAGTAAGTTACGTCGTTAATTTGTCTATGCACCTTACTCTCAGGTGCCTCGTCTGCAAGATGCCAACAGCACTGCTGTGCCGAGTTGGTCCCCAGCTTTCCATGCACACTCCAGAAAGCACGGTCTGAGACACCACAAACTGACTTCTTACCACGACCCCCACGTTCTTGGACTTCTGTCGGTGTCATCCGAGTCTAATGAAGTGGTGCCAGTGGTGGTGTTAAACGGTACAGCTGCACCAGTCGCCTCAACTCTAGCTGCGGACACTTCCTCGGCCAGCGTCGAAGTTCCACTGGCCGTGGTTAAGAGAGATGTACCGGCTTCTGCGGATACCACAGTTCCCAACGTCGTGGCAACAGAGCCCGTTCTTCTCATTCCCCGGTGCCCAGGAAGGGTCCGATTCTTTTGAAGTGTGCCTACGCATCACAGACTTTTCCTAAAACCTGGGTTCATTCTGAAACACTGTCATAGTAGTAAATCCATTTGGAAATGTGTGGAACAGGGGTCACCAACCTTTTTGAAACCAAGAGCTACTTCTTGGGTACTGATTAATGCGAAGGGCTACCAGTTTGATACACACTTAAATAAATTGCCAGAAATAGCCAATTTGCTCAATTTACCTTTAATAAATAAATCTATATGTATAAAAAAATGGGTATTTCTGTCTGTCTTTCCGTCGTGTATTTTTTTTACCTTTTACGGAAGTTTATTTGTAGAGAATAAATGCTGAAAAAACACTTAAAGGCCTACTGAAAGCCACTACTACCCACCACGCAGTCTGATAGTTTATATATCAATGACGTATAAAATACTACACGGTCTAGCTCCAGCCTATCTTGCCGATTGTATTGTACCATATGTCCCGGCAAGAAATCTGCGTTCAAAAGACTCCGGCTTATTAGTGATTCCTAGAGCCCAAAAAAAGTCTGCGGGCTATAGAGCGTTTTCCGTTCGGGCTCCAGTACTCTGGAATGCCCTCCTGGTAACAGTTCGAGATGCTACCTCAGTAGAAGCATTTAAGTCTCACCTTAAAACTCATCTGTATACTCTAGCCTTTAAATAGACCTCCTTTTTAGACCAGTTGATCTGCCGCTTCTTTTCTTTCTCCTATGTCCCCCCCTCCCTTGTGGAGGGGGTCCGGTCCGATGACCATGGATGAAGTACTGGCTGTCCAGAGTCGAGACCCAGGATGGACCGCTCGTCGGGACCCAGGATGGACCGCTCGCCTGTGTATCGGTTGGGGACATCTCTACGCTGCTGATCCGCCTCCACTTGAGATGGTCTCCTGTGGACGGGACTCTCGCTGCTGTCTTGGATCCGCTTTGAACTGAACTCTCGCGGCTGTGTTGGAGCCACTATGGATTGAACTTTCACAGTATCATGTTAGACCCGCTCGACATCCATTGCTTTCGGTCCCCTAGAGGGGGGGGGGGGGGGGGGGGGTTGCCCACATCTGAGGTCCTCTCCAAGGTTTCTCATAGTCAGCATTGTCACTGGCGTCCCACTGG
Source organism: Nerophis ophidion (assembly GCF_033978795.1). Classification (NCBI taxonomy): domain Eukaryota; kingdom Metazoa; phylum Chordata; class Actinopteri; order Syngnathiformes; family Syngnathidae; genus Nerophis; species Nerophis ophidion. The sequence goes on along the minus strand of NC_084638.1, from coordinate 22,994,538 downwards.
ATGTGAATTCTCCCTGCCCACTGGGTGTGAGTTTTCCTTGCCCTTTTGTGGGTTCTTCCGAGGATGTTGTAGTCGTAATGATTTGTGCAGTCCTTTGAAACATTTGTGATTTGGGGCTATATAAATAAACATTGATTGATTGATTGATTGATTGATGAAATATTAACATCGCAACACATGCCAATAAAAGTTTACTAAATTACAATTTAAAATTTCCCGGGAGTTTTGTCTTGGAAACGTTGTGTAATGATGACGTGTACGCAAGACGTCACGGGTTTTTAGAAAGTATGAGCGCTACGCACACACACAGCTAAAAGTCATCTGCTTTAACGGCATAATTATACAGTTTTTTGGACGTCTGTGTTGCTGAATCTTTTGCAATTTGTTCAATTAATATTGGAGAAGTCACAGTAGAAAGATGGAGTTGGGAAGCTTTAGCCTTTAGCCACACAAACACACGGTGATTCCTTGTTTAAAATTCCTGGAGGTGAAACTTTCCTATGGATCAGAGCGCGGTCAAGAGAACATGGATCCTGACCACATGTCAGCCAGCAGGTTTCGGTGAGAAAATTGTGGTTAAAAAGTCAGTTCTTACCGGAGAAAAGCTGAGCTTGTGCCGTCCATAGCTGCCGTCGACTCCCCTGAGTCACTGCGCGTCAAGACACCAGTGGACACACCTTTCCGACTATCAGGTACTATTAAACTCACTAAAACACTAGCAACACAATAGAAAGGGATTTCCCAGAATTAACCTAGTAAATGCGTCTAAAAACATCAGAATCCATCCCAATGCAATCGGGTTTTTGTTTTTTTTCTAGTCCGTCATCAATATCCTCAAACATGAATCTTTCATCCTCGCTCAAATTAATGGGGAAATTGTCGTTTTCTCGGTCCGAATAGCACTTTTTGTTGGAGGCTCCCATTAAAAACAATGTGAATATGTGAGGAGCCATCAAACGTGTGACGTCATCGTCTGCGACTTCCGGTAGAGGCAGGGCTTTTCTTTTAGCACCGAAAGTTGCAAACTTTATCTTGGATGTTCTCTACTAAATCCTTTCAGCAAAAATATGGCAATATCGCGAAATGATCAAGTATGACACACAGAATGGACCTGCTATCCCCGTTTAAATAAGAAAATCTCATTTCAGTAGGCCTTTAATTGAACGGTTTGAAAGAGAAAACACACACAAAAAAATGAAAATTAAATTTTTAGATATTTTATCTTCAATTTCGACTCTTTAAAATTCAACCAAAAAAAATTGAGAAAAACTAGCTAATTCGAATCTTTTAAAAATAATGTAAAAAAGAATTTATGGAACATTAGTAATTTTTCCTGATTAAGATAAATTTTAGAATTTTGATGACATGTTTTAAATAGGTTATAATCCACTTTGAAATCAGATTTAATTTTGATTCTACAGATTTTCTAGATTTGCCAGAATATTTTTGAATTTTAAGTCATAAGTTAAGAAATATTTCACAAATATGAAATATATTAAAATGTATATAATTCTTTACAATAAAAAAAATACTTGAACATTGATTTAAAAATTGTCAGGAAAGAAGAGGAAGGAATTTAAAAATTAAAAAGGTATATGTTTAAAAATCCTAAAACCATTTTTAAGGCTCTGTTTTTTCTCTAAAATTGTCTTTCAGAAAGTTATAAGACTCAAAGTAAAAAAATAAATGCACTCATTTAAACAAGTGACGACCAAGTCTTTAAAATATTTTCTTGGATTTTCAAATTCCATTTAAGTTTAGTCTCTCTTAGAATTAAAAATGTCCAACAAAGCAAGACCAGCTCGCTAGTAAATAAATTAAATAAATATAAAATAGAGGCAGCTCACTGGTAAGTGCTGCTATTTGAGCTATTTTTACAACAGGCCAGCGGGCGACTCATCTGGTCCTTACGGGCTACCTGGTGCCCGCGGGCACCGCGTTGGTGACCCCTGTTGTAGATTAAGTCCTCATAACTTAAAAAAAAAAAAAATGCATCTTCCGAATGAAGTATTTAAAAATTAAATGACTCCGGTCATTTAATGTACATACACGAAGAAGTCAAAAAGCTCAATTATTCAGAGAGTCAAGACTAAAGTGTCAATACAAAAATCATTTGGGCTTTTAAGTACCACTGAAGTCCATACCTTGCATATGTCGGTGCGTGGTGGTTCTTGAAGCACTGACTCCAGCTGCAGTCCACTCTTTGTGGAGCTCCCCCACATTTTTTAATCGGTTTTGTTTGACAATCCTCTCCAGGGCGCGGTTATCCCTCTTGCTTGTACACTTTTTTTCTACCACATCTTTGTCTTCCCTTCGTCTCTCTATTAATGTGCTTGGACACAGAGCTCTGGGAACATCCAACCTCTTTGGCAAGGACCTTTTGTGTCATCTTTTGGACAGTTGTCAAGTCAGCAGTCTTCCCCATGATTGTGTCATACAGAATCAAAACGAGAGACCATTTAAAAGGCTTTTCCAGGTGTTTTGAGTTAATTAGCTAATTCGTGTGGCACAGGTGTCTTCAATAACTGACCTTTTCACCATATTCTAATTTTCTGAGATGTTGAATTTAGGGTTTTCATTGGTTGTCACCTATAATCATCTCCCTTTTGGCAAAAAACACTTTAAATGTATCAGTCTGTTTTGAATGAATGTATACATTCTACAAGTTTGACTTTCTAAATGGAATTAATGAAATAAATCTACTTTTTCATGATATTCTAATATGACCAGCACCTGTACATACACGAAGAAGTCTAAAAAGCTCAAGCATTCAAAGAGTCAAGACGAAAGTGTCAATACAAAAATAATTTGGGCTTAAGTACCACTGATAGTCGCACACACACACTAGGTGTGTTGAAATTACCCTCTGCATTTGACCCATCCCCGTGTTCCACCCCCTGGGAGGTGAGGGAAGCAGTGAGCAGCAGCGGTGGCCGCACTTGGGGAGTCATTTGGGTGATTTAACCCCTAATTCCAACCCTTAACCGTCGTCTTGTGTTAGGGTCGGCACTGACCCGTTTTAGTTTTTAAATGCATAGAAACACCACATACATTTATTTTTTGCATCAACGCTTTTTGACTTTGTCAGGAACCTCTTTGTCAACAAAATAAAACATTTTAATTTTTTTCACTAAATTATAAAATGCTCTGGTAGAAATTATGCCCTTGGTGTTGTTAGGGTCGGTTTCGACCCAGTTATAAAAATAAGATGATAAAGCAATGATAAGAGCCAAAACTGAACACATTGACAGCCAGCTCCTCTCCCAATCATGTGAGCTTTAGTGGATTCTCATTTTACCTTGTTATCCTGTACAAAAACAAACAAAAGACGGACACTAAAAGTGTCACTTTTTGCCACTCTGATTTTGTTTTATTAGTTTTGGAACTAGTAATCTATTTCTCTTGGTTTAATTTGCTTGATTGGTTGTTTGTTTGATGTTGGATTTCTGTTGCTGAAAAAAATATTTAGCCTTTTTCTTGAAGTAAATATATATGGGTCGAAATTGACCCGTAACACCATAGATGTTACTTTAGTTCAAATTCTTAAAATGAAAAAATAAACAAAACACATTTATTTAAGAGATGTGTTCTAAAACCCCTTAGTAATAGTTAGGTAACACAACAACCTTTTTTTTAATTTATATGATTCTCTTGAGGTTCGTTTTACCATTTTTAAAAATTGAAATCGAGGGGTGTACTGACAAAATAAGGCCCAATGGCCCAAACCAAAAATATTAAAACCAATATTTTCAAGGATAAGGAAGCCTAACAAGGTAACCAAGAGATGAGAAACAAATTGGATGATAGATAATTGTTTTTAGTGTATTTTACAGCTGATTTAAAACATGGGTCAAAACAGACCCGTTAACATAAGAGATGGTAACAGAAAGCTAACACAAGAGGAAGGTTAATGCTGAGTGCCAAGCAGGGAGGTATTCGTCCCATTTTTGCAGTATTTTGGTATAGTCTACCGATCTCAGGGCGGACACTAACCACAAGCCCTCTGAGCAGGTAAGTACTTCATACTAAGCGGTTAATTGTGCAAAAAATAACGGTAAAACAATGTTTCAACAAGAATTACTGATTCAACAACAAACAGAGCATGTTTTTGTGAGTTTGGCAGTCAAATTTATTAGTTATACAATGAATGAATGTCATTTTGGTTTATTCCGTTCGGATCCTCCGTCACCGTGATGGCCCAGTCCTGTAATGAACAAGTCACATCGTCTAAAGACAGTCGTATGAAATTGAAATCACTTGAACAATGACCTACCAAGCCTGTCAGCCACTGATCTCTGGACTTCGGATACTTTTACAGGAACATACGGCAGACTGGTATGTTTGTTGGATTTTGAGTCATCATTGGAAGGCTTGGCCAGTTCTTTCCCTAGCAATATCCGAAGTTGTGGTTCCCTTGCAAAACGTCGGGCAGGGACGGTTTGGTCAACAGCCACCGTCTGGATTTTCTGTTCGGACTCCGAAGTACTAGGCGTTTTACCTGGTGGACCACGTTGTAGTAGCATGTATCCTTTTGGTTCATGCGGGGGACGTTTGGAGGATTTCCTTCTTTTTAGAAGTGATGAATGCGGAAAATAGTTTGTAGTATTTGCAGCTGCTTCTTCATCTTTCAGCATTGCGTAGGGAGGCAGAGGACCAAGTTCACCCTGAGCTTGTGAAGGGGAAGGTTTTTCCAGGTCTCTTGGAGTTGGCATTTGATGTGCGTGTTGGTGCTGCTGAAGTAATTTGGTAATATAAGACGTAGTACCTAAATCGGGTGAATTATTTATGGCGCCATTTTGATTTTGCCCGCCAGGATTCTGAAAACCGAACGGAGGCGCAACCTGAGGTGAGGATTGTCCTTGTGGAGAATGTTCAGTCTCATATGGCCAACTGGAAAAATGCATATTGGAGTCAGGAACAAAAGGGGGAATTGGTATCTCAGGAGCTGCTGTCTTGGTGGGATCACTTCCTAATAATGCCGGATTGCCACCTAGTGGCTGGTGGTAGTGTTGTTGACTTTCATATGGCAAAGAGTGACTGGACGGAGGGACAGAGTCATGGGGTTTTTGAGCAGGCCAGGTATAACTAATATCTCCGAGGCCATACGTCATAGAGGCAACATATGGAACTCCCTGGGAGATTCCACCAATCACCTTACCATCTGGATCAGAAGGGGAAAGATGATAAAGATGTTGATGAAAAGCAATCTGTGGGCAGCAATTTGAATAACCAGTAGTGCAAAACTTAACACAACCAGGTCCTGAACCTTGAAGGGCCACTTCCCCTTTAGCAGACTGCGCAGGGGTTTTAACCTGATCGGAGTGCTTGTTTGGAAAAAATGGTGGTAGATACGGATGCCATTGTGGTTTTTGGCTATGTAGCGGTTTGATAGGTAAAGGTTTTTCACTTTCTTCAGGCTTCTCAGTGAAATGTGTATTATATGTTTCACTATCTGGGATTTGTGGTATTTGAGATTGAAAGGGCATGTGGACTTGTCCCTGAATTGTTTTCCCAGGAACCTTAGGCTTCTGCGGTTGCGGTGCCTGTGGAGCAAGTGGGGGCTT